>NC_089212.1:14360405-14709571 GCF_963930695.1 Labrus bergylta | reverse complement strand
AGGACGTGGGGGAATGAATACTGTTCTTTGGCTTGCTCTCTGATTTGTGGCTGTGCAGCTGTTTGGGAAATGGGTTTGGGGCTATGCAAGTAGCCTATGTGGGGTTTGCTTCTTGAAAGATAACTGTTTCATTTTGTCAGATTGATTCTCTGACTAGCACCGGGGCATGACGTCTACAACTACTTACCTACTTCAAAAGAGCACTCTCTTAATCACCGCTGCTCTTAGTTGCTGTTCTTATGCCCATGTTTTTAACTTTGCCGGCTTTTATTTGTTTGATTTTAGATGTTGCGTATAAGCTCCTGTGTTAAACTGTAGCACTTGATGCACAATAATTAAAATAAATAATATCAAAGTAATAAAAAAGGGTGAGGGTTGTTAACGGTGACTATGCTTCATGGCCGTCTGTCTTCATTTCGATTTCAGTGGCTGCTGCTGTAACCTCGAGACTGTGAACTCAGTAGTGATGTACAGTATTAAAGTGTATCATAGATGGTTTGAGTAAATCCATGAAGTTGTGCACCAGCACCAGTGTGTCCCAGTTTGCATAATCACCAACAGAGGGCAGCATGTTGACCTGTACTTAGCAGGAGGCAAAAACTAGACTGTCTGGCATTAAAGGAGGAAGTAAATATGATCAGACCCTGCAAATATAAGAATAACTCATTCCAAAATAATCGTTTTATTTCACAAGCTTTTGGCAAAAACTCATAACCTACTCTTTATTTTAAAACTTGATTAAGGACATGTTTTTGTTAGGAATACGTGCAAATCAATGAATTGATTTCAGTGGATGGATTATTTGCTGTTAAAATGTAAAAGACCATGCTGATTAGCCAGTAACTTAGATAAAGCAGTGCATTACAATATTCCTCCTTAGTTTAAGTTTCAAAAACATCTCCTGCAAATAAATTAAGAAATCTCTTTCCTGTATGATAAATGTAAACCTCTCTTTGTACAGTATGTATTATCACAGTAAGGGTCTTATTTTGTGTTTCTTGTATATGTTGCCTCATTTGACCAACCATTGGCAATGTTGCAGTCTCCAAAGATCTCCAGAGCTGCAATTATAGGAAGATTGCAACCACAACACACACACAGCCGGACAATTCACTCTTACCTTGTGCAATAATAATGTTATATTATGTCTATTAAACCACTTTGTGCGATAACATGTCACACTATATGTGCTATTTTATCTATTTTTTTTGTACTTTTTTATTTAAATTGTGCACTGTGTTCACTTTTGTTTGCAATCTTGGCTCTTTGCTGCTGTAACACTGTACATTTCCCCGTTGTGGGATAAATAAAGGATTATCTTATCTCATCTTATCAATAGATTTGTGGTTTAAGTTTGTTTTTCCCATCACAAATGTCTTGTGGTGATCGCAACCTGTATTGTACATCATGACCACGTATGAACTAAAATGTCTTTTGTGTGTTATTAATGATGTTGTAGAGTTCTTAATTTCATTGGAAACATCAAAATGATGCTGCAGTAGAGGGAATCTTATTTTGAGCCCTTATCTTTATTTCTCTTGTCTATCATTCATAGACCTTACATGCTAGGCCATTCAGTATTCCTGAGAAGTTCCTTTCCAGCTACCCGTTTTCAAAGGAAAGAAATACATGCAGCTTTGCACTCTGCTTGATTTAATCATAAAATAGTTTTATTGTAGTTTAAACATTTCCAACAGGTTATCTTTCTACCTATTTTTATTGTGCACAAAAGCATATTCATTTGTATTTTTATATTATATATAGTGTTCAAGTCTGTTTGGATTTGTCTCAGTTATCACTTATTTCACCTAAAACTTCCCACGTGCATCTTAAATAACATGGCAGCTTGTCTCAAAATTCATCTAAAGGCCTCAAGAATCACATCAGCTTATCAGGAAACATTCATTATAATCTTAATATACCTGAGAAAACAGCAGGGACCGTCAAATCTCCAATCACCCGGGATGTTGACATAAGCAGTCTTATTATAATATAACACAAGGGCAAAACATACCATGGGACACTTCAACCCTACAGGTAGAGAATAACAATCACAGATGACATTAAATATTGAAAGATTCTGCAGATTTGAAGACAATGATGACATGAAGTTATACATCAGGGACCAATCTACTGAACAGAAAACCACTGAGTGATCTGCATATCATACACGAGAGGGTATATAAGATCGAGTAGTTGCAAGAACTGTTTTAAATTAGCCATTTAAGGTGTCTGTTGCAATATGAGCATCAAAAGGCTCACAGCTTTGTTGGGAATTGTGTCCAAAGCTCTCTAACAGGTGGAAGTCTAGAGAGTAATAGCTTACGTCTTTGTTCTCTAAGAGGTGCCGGTGTAGATGCCCAGGAGGGTTTCCTCCAGCTGTCCAAGCTGAAGAAGACTTAAAAGGCTGTGTTCCCATGCTGTTTGCAGGGAGATGAAAATGTGAATCCTTGTATCCAGTGAAACAGAACCTGTTTATCACATTCCCCATGGGCAGGCTTCATTTTATGGAGTAGAATGACGTAAAGCAGCAGGACAGACAGTGATAGAGGGGAGCACTGGGAGGCTAAAAGAAATTGAAAGAAAACAGGGAATGGAGAAGACATGAGAAGAAAAGAGGTTGAGGAGGAAAAGGCATGATGGTGAAAGGGATGCAGAGTGAGAGGCAGACAAGAGGAAGAAAGGAAAAGATTAAATGAATGTGTAATAAAGTAAAAGAAACAGAACTGTAATGAGCAAGAAAAGAGAGGGAAAAGAGTGGAAGGAGAGAAGGAGGTCCTGTCAATTGACAGCCCATCAGGGATGCATTTCTGTCTCTGCATATTAATCCACCTCTACTCCACGCCCACTGCCACATGACAAAGGCAGCACAGAAAAAGTGACTAAATCTTTGAACATGTCCAAACTGCCTCGACCACAAACTAACACATGAAAAACGGTGGTGTTATGGACCATTGAAAGATAAAACTAATATACCGTTGTGATACCCTGATTTCTTTTTTGGTTAATCAAGGTAAACAATGTCGAAGCATGACCTGATCTATGAATGCCATGAAGGATATCTGCTCTCCTGCTCCATGTGTTTATTGGCCTGTTTGTTTGTCATTCTGTTTAGTTTGACAATAAGTGGATCAGACATTTCTAATCATGTGAGCATGGCTTTCTGGGAGTAAAGAGCTCTCGTTTCGTCTCAAGATGCTCAGCTCTCTCTCTACGTTTTAAGTCTAAATGATGAAAAAGCCAACATGGTATCTCTCATTTATGGATATTTGAAGCAAAACACACAGACCTTTTAGAATAAAAAAAAATGTGCCCTATCTTAACCTCTCACTGAACATTTACACCACTTCTCATCATACTGGTTATACACAAACAGACTCGCGCTCCGTGTCTCTGTGTTCACCTTTTGATTTTTGCCATGTTACATTTATTTGGCTGTCAAAGCAACTGCTTTCATTTTTGATCTTTGCAATAACCCTGACCTTGCAGTCAAGAGTTTCGAATAGTGACAGATAAATATTTAATCAGGTGTCATAGAAGGAGAAAAACGTTAACATCAACTTTCACTTTCATCATTCACCTACATATCCTCCCTTCCTCCTTAAATTATGATTCCAGCGAGGCTGGTAACTCCTTTGACCCACCTTTGGACATCACACCTGCAGGTGAATTTGGCTGAAATGAGTTTTCTCTGCAGGGGTTAGCTGGCCCCGTTTAGTCATTGAGGACCTGCACCTCCAAACGAGGACAATTTAGGATAGTTTGGCACCTGGTAGAAAGAATGAAGACCTTGGGAATTAGATTAAGTTGACCTGGATAAGTAGCTGTTGATAGATTTATGGACAGTTGGTAAATAAAACGAATGGCTTTTTATCCACAACACTTTAATTTCTGTCTTGGATGAACATGGAAGTAGGTTGTTTGACATCGTGTTTGAGGTGGGTAGTGAAGTGTCCGGTTTCGTCACAGTCACCATCGTTTGATTTCTGGACTTAATGGGGCTGTTTGTCCCTGCAGCTACACTTGCCTCCATAGATGTTGTATCTTCTGCATGATCTCACAATGACTGATTCATGCTTAATTTAATAAGTTCCCAAGAGTCAGTTACCTTTTTATGGTATACCTGCAGGAAATTAGTAAAATATCATTCTCATGATTTCATTCTGAATAAATTGACTTCATCAGTCACGAGTGTGTCATCATTACGACTTCCTAACACAGCTCAGTACTTGTTGGGTTTACATTCACTGTGCTCAACCAGTTTCTCAACATAGGGTTTGAGACCCTAGGTGGGGTGCTGGCAAATGGCAATGTGGTAGAATTGAATGCCCCTCAAAAGACGTAGACATCGAAAGACTCCATTTGGATATTGCCATGATCAAGTGGCAATTACAAAATTATGAATTATTTTGTGTTAGCCATACTCTTACTTCGTCATTTAACAAAAAATTTGTTGGTAAAACAAAAAAACAAAAACTTAACGATTCTGGCCGACAAAGACTGACAAAAGCAAGTTGAAGAAAAAGATGAGTTCAGAGTGTTCAGGCTGACTGAGTGAACAGTTTAAGCTAGGCTAATTGTCTTTTGAGTAAAAAAAAAAAAATCAAATGTGTTTAATTGTCCATGGTAAAAGAGATGTTTTTATCTGAATTGGGCTGGTAGACTTTTCTGAAAAGAATAATCAGCTCGGCAATGTTCAATTTAAAATAGCTTTTTTTTTCAAGCATGGGTCCATTTGTCAACTTTTTGAAGAAGACTGAATATCTCTCTTCCCTTCGATTCCCTAACGATTCTTCCGTTCCTTTCGGCAGAACATTACTATCCCATCCATCATATAGGGGAGATGAAATAAAAACGGAAAGGTTTGTGGCTGTTTATGGTTGATATTAGTATAATATAAAGGACTCTTGATCCAGCACCTGAAGCTTGGTTTACAGCCAGGTTAGGGTTTGGGGGGGGGGGGGGGAGTTTTTTATTAAAATGACAAGAAGCTTTGGGGTTTGGAGACAGGAAAAAAAATCTAAATTAGACTGAGCCGAGCAAATTTCATGCTAATAGCTTCAGTGACATTTTATGTTGTTATTGCTTGTGAAAATAGGAAATTACGAACATGCTAGTCAAGTTTCCGTCTGAATGCACCTTCTCATGCTTAATGTGAAAAGGTTAATAGACAATATGTAAATTACCCCCGAGGTGAGGAAAAACCCTCATTGATATTCTTCATGGCTCTTGATGAAACAGAAATCCATCTGCATCTGATGATTTTATTCACCATTATATTACTTCGTTATTGCAGGAATATCCCTCTGATAAGATGGACCATTGCTGTGGCCACAAATGATGTGCGCCCTGATTTTGAATGTTCTCAACAACTGTCAATTAGAAATGTAATTTTATACCACACTTTCTCAAGATACAGATATATTTGAGGCTTAGTGCTGGAGAAGAGGAAGTAAACATTTTCAGAGAAATGAAATTACCTCTTGTGTAGAACGGCCCTCTTCTCTTTTATAGTGTCACTACACTCTGCCTGAAAAAGGTTTAGAGTATGCTTGACCTCTGAGTGGGGGCATCTCAAGTTCAGCAAATTTGAGCCAAGAATAACAAACTCCCACAAGCTCCATATCAGACAATGGCTTCGTCCCCCCCCCCCCCCACCACCCCTTACTTTAAACTTTATGTGTCATGAAAGTCTCAATCAGGTAAAGTTTCAAGGTTACAAAGAGTATCAGGATGGGTGCTCAGTGAATCAAGGATATGCAGTTGAAATTATTCACATAGAACCTACTTTTGGGATGTTAAAGCTCCTCTGAGGAGTTTTTAGATGGTCATGAAACAGACTGAAATTAATACTGATTCCTCCTTACATTTTATAAAAGCAAGCAAGACTAAAACCTAAAAAACTGTTTATTTCTTTAAATCTAATTTCAATGTCTGGAACCACTTCTGTGGGGGTATAGGTTTCAGACGGAGTGATAAACTATACACCTGAACCAGTCTTTTATTAGTGAACTTTATTATCATGAAATTTATTATCATGAAAAAAAGATTTTTGATGAGTGATACATTTGATTGGTAAGGCAGCTAGATAAGATTTATTTTAAACAAACAAAAAACCCCACATGTACATGACAAGATTACGAAGAGATTATGAAGATAGTACTTTTGTCCACCGGGGGGCACTGAAGTAGAGCCAATCCAAAACTTCCTCTAAGGAGCTCTAATTGCGAATTAAGGTAACTTTTTAAAGGAAAATACATTATTTTTAAAGCCGGCTTTGAAAAGGCCTGTTAGTCTGATAAGTAGGCAAGTTTCCACCGAATTTGGCCATGAAGTCGTAGCAATAGCTAGCCAAACCAGAGAGCAACTTTCTGGGCCTGATTCACAAAAGGATCTTGCAGCTCATGGGACATGCATACATAAACTAAAATAAGGTTTGAGCACTTGCCATTTTGCCCGTTTTCAAGACAGTGACCTTTGTTTAATTAATAATTTCCTGACCGAACGGATATATTTGTTTAAATAACAATATCAGGTCGAGAGATATGTGATCCAGGCCAGTGTGATGCCCTCTTCTCCCGATCCTCTCTCTGCTGCAGCTGAGAGCACACTTCCATGAGCCCACATGATGCAAACACGCACCAGCACATGCAGAGTCACTCCGTCAGTGTCAGTACTTCACACGGGCAGTAAGGGTATGTATTTACATGGCTATAGCAGGAAAAAGACGCTAGGCCACTATGCACACTAACTGTGGGCCCCGTCAACGGGTGTCTTCTTTTTCTTTCTGCGTATATATGGACGGATAGTATAACTGAAAACCTCAGCAGTACACACACATCCCTCACCACTGATGATATATTGCTTGTCAAGCCAGATTGGATGTTAAGTGTGATAGATTCACCAAGCACCCCCCCCGGGAGGGTCCAACAAGTGTAAACACAGCCAGTCATTTGGATCACCTGTATAGTCACATTCATTTTATTATTTTTCATTTTCTATAAGCCAAAGACTGTTTATAATGACTTTTAATCATTCTGAATGGCAGAGAAGAACACATGTAGGTGAGCTGTTGTGGAAGTGAATTCAAAGTGCTGTGAGGCTTTAAAGTAACCCACTTTGTTGATCTGAAGGAGAGAAAGTGCTCGTGGCAACAGATCAGCTGTACAGAACATGCGTGACTGAAAGCTTTGATTTAGTACACACACATTCAAAGTGACATTTTCATCCACACTTGACTGTGTTTAGTGTTTGCCGGCATTAATAAGGCAGTGAATTAGCCCACCTTTTCCTCCAGGTCCCGTTAGAGCTTTGTATGATGATGTTTCCAGGTATTGATGCAGGGAGAACATTGGAACTCATTGTTCTAATTGATGGTATAGTGTCATTCACTATTGAGTCTACATTTTCACAATGCATAGGCCGCTATGTCAGGAAATGAACATGCCAACAATGCAGTTGACTGGGTTTAACATGTCAAGGGCCTTGTTGTGAGTGACCTTAAATAAATAAATAATCTCTTTGAGACAATGAACCTCTTCTGAAGAGAGACCTTGTATGATAAAAATGTAAAGGTCAATAATTGAAAAAAAGGCAATGTGAAAACAAAACATAAGTGGATACATAGAAAAACATGTTTTTTACAATCAAACCGTCTGTTGCCTTTTTATTTGTGTACCAACAAACTTTAAAGAGGCTGTACGAGAGTTGGATTTTTTTACAAAAGGGTAACATTCTTGTTTGGAAAAGGACTTAAACGATCTCAGACCCCACCTCTAATTGTTATTCACCCTCCATCTCCTCCCCGCTCCATGTTGCCTAATAGTCGAGTTGCTGACTCGTTTTCTTTCCTGTCAAGGTCAATGGTTATCACCTGAGTAAGGTAATTTATAGCAGCAGATGGGCCCTTGTGCCTCCATTTCTCAGGTGATGAATGCTGTGAACCTTCTTCAACCAGAAAGGGTGAAACAATAAAGCATGCTACGTTCAGCAGAGGAATATTTTATAGGTTCATTATCCGTGTGCACACTTTCACAGGCTGTTACGTCAGCGATGTCCTTCACTTCACAGCAGAACTGTGAAAATCATTAATAACAGATTTTTTTTTTTAAAAGGTGGTATAATTTGTATATTTGTTTAAATGATGCATCCCATGTCAACAAAAGCAGAAAGTGAAGTGTGTCAACTCTATTTGTTAGACATCAACAACCTCCCCGCATGAAATATTTATCGGATCCATTACGGGCAAAAGCTGTTCTCTATCATCCTCAGCATGCATTTAGAAGAAGCTGTGTGGCATAGTTCAACATGAACTTTGTATAAATGTAAGGGAATACGACTGAATTTGTGGAGTAACAAAATGTAAAAGAAGGGGTTTCAAGATTAGCTGTGTGATATTATATACATTTTCTCAAGTGATGTCACTTGAATCTTCACCAATTTGGGCAAAAGACTACAAGTTTAAAAAAACATAAAAACTGATTGGGGTCTGTGGAGTTAGAGCGCTGGAGGCTATAGTAGCTTGAGGCAATAGTTATCCATTTTAAGCGCGGCTACAAATTATCAATGACACTACTTCTATTATCAAGTTGCATTGTAGGTAATGTTGGCGTCAGGTTCAAGTGCAATGAACAGTGTCTTTATGTAATGTTTGATCTCCAGGGGCTTAGGCGTGCAAACATAAAATTCAACATAAAAGCCGGTTTGTATGAATAAAAGAGCAGCCCACTTAAAATAAAGGACCCATAAAATCTAACTACACTTGTTACTTCCAAACAAGTTTATCATTAAAAGAAATATACATTCATGGATTTTCTGAGGTTGTGTCTTTTTTTCAATCTGTAATCTTTATCAGCATCACATGATCAGTGTTTCACATGTGTTTTATGAGTTGCTCATGAGTGAGAAAATTTCTCTTGAATGCCAAAAACAAATAAAGTGTTACACTATCAAACTCTTCCAAACCTCCTGAGGGAAGATAAATGTGTATATTATGTATCCTGTTGAAATAAGTGTCACCTTTGTGTTTCTTACACATACTGACACTGACACTGACACAGAAAATCCTGCCCAGGTCGTGCTTCCAATGCCTACGCATGTGCACAAATCTTTCATGCATGAAGAGCCCGTATGAACATTCATGTATGGAAAGCCGAAGGGTGTGCGCTTCTGTGTGTGCTTGCATGTGTGTATTCATCGAGAGCCCCTTTTCTGCGTGTGTGAAGTCACTTTCATGACTTCTTGAACTGTGACAGGCTGTTGACCACACAGCCTGTGTCCTCCTCCTCCGCTCGCAGGAAAGCTGCAGCGACAGAAAGGGCAGGAAGACGATGGGGGGATCAGCACTGAGAGGAGAAGCTCAGCCACAACACATCTCATCTCGTCATTAGAGAGAGAGAGACACACAAGAGGAACACATGGAAGAGCATATACATTTATCTAAATGGATGTGTTCTGTCTTTGTCACGTCTTAAGCGCCTCAGGAGGTTAGTGGAACTAAAGATTCCTCTAATTTCTGGTTGCATTATATGGAATCTTAACAATATTTTTTTGTCAGAACATCTGCAGAATAATTACTTTTGATTTGGAGACATTTTTGACAGAAATCATGATTCAAAACTCTCACTCAAAGAATTCTGCTAAATAAATACGATAAAGCCTTTATTGCACAACACCTCTGAATCTGTACATAACAACATCTTAGAACAATAAACCTTTATTTTCACACAATTCTGACACACCATAAGCATTGTTGTTTTTATAGCTCTGCAGGGCAGCCTATAACGTCTGTGGCTATGATCATAAGATGGTAACCTTTGTCACACATGAGCGTCACATACTGGAAATACAGATTTAATGGAGCGGCAAACAGAGCCACACACAGCAAGACAAGGTGCTGTTTGTTCTGCTAAATTGAACATTTGATCAGCTTTTAGTTCTGTTAAGTAAATATCAGTCACAGCTTCTTTGTTTTACACTGATATGAATCATTTTCTTTTTTTAGTGTAAATAAAAGAGATAACCATACAGGGGAGCAGCAAGCGGTCCAAGCGCCATAATAAAAATATATCCCACTGTCATCATCTCTCAGGATACACACACATGTTGCCGATCTCTAAAAACAGAACTTCCATGTTTAAAACAATGCAAAGTGGATCACTCGGCACGGCCAGGTTTGTATATTTTTGACTTCACTCTCAGATGTTCGTGATCTCTGTTGCTTAATTATTAATGTGTGTTCAGCGTGGCATGGGAATAATGTGCAATGCACTGGTTTAATTCACTGTACCAGAGAAAAAGGAATTCATACAGAATAGTGTCAGTGTCAAGCCATCACTGAATTAATTATATAGCAGGCCAATTTGTTCACCAAGAGGAGCATTTTGTGTCAAGTTTAAGTGATTTTTGGGGTGCATAAAGTTGTTTTTAACCAAATGTGACTCCTGATCTTGACATTTGAATGGACTTTTAAAGTTGCATTAAAGGTCTACTCCTGGGATTGAAGGACTAGAGATGTTTTATAAATATATTTTGATACAGAATTTAAGGCAATGAGTCCCAGAAATAATATTGTTTGTATTCTCCATATACTTTCATTCATTTGTAGCTGTTTATGTGAAGAAAAAAAAAACCTGCTTAAATACATTTTAACTGGAGACTTGAGGGATCTTAGTTCACGACCTGCATCCGAAGCATCTGAAGCGCACGAGTTTATGGAAAGCCTTCTTGAAGTCCTCGTTGGCCATAGTGTAAATGATCGGGTTGATGAGGGAGTTCAAGTAGCCCAACCAGGTGAAAAAGTCAAATAAGTCAGGGTTAAAGCACGTGTCACATGTGGCCACCACCAGCGTGTAAATAAAAAACGGCAGCCAGCAAACGATGTAAGCGCCGAGAATTATCCCCAAAGTCTTAGTCGCTTTCCTCTCTCTGGCTGCTGAAATTCGCTTTTTCTCCAAAAGCGCATCAGACACCGTCACCTTCACCTGGTTCTCGCTGGTTGAGGAGCCGGTGTCACTGGACGGAGGGTCGTGTCTCCCGCACTGCAGTGAGGTTGTGGAGGTTACGGATCCAGGGGAGTTGTTGACCAGGTGCGCAGAGGTAAGTCTCTTCCCCACTTTTTTCGGGGACTGCTTCAGGATCCGCTTCCGCGCCTCAACGTAAATCCGTCCGTAGAGGACAATCAGCAGCAGGGTGGGGATGTAGAAAGCCCCAAATGTGGAGTAGATGGTGTAGAAGATGTGATCCGTGTTGACGCTGCAGCTGGTTAGCTCCTCCGCCTTCACCTGCCTCCAGAAGAGCGGCGGAAGGGAGATGGAGATAGCGATGACCCAGGCTGTGGCCACCATACCCGCCGCGCGCCCAGGCGTGCGCTTTTTGGAGTACTCCACCGCGTCCGTGATGGCCCAGTACCTATCCAAAGCGATGACGCACAGGTGGAGGATGGAGGCCGTGCAGCACGTTATGTCCGAGGAAAGCCAGATGTCGCACACGATCTGCCCCAGAGTCCAGGTGTGGATGACGGTGTACAGGACGCAGATCGGCATCACCAGGATAGACACCAGCAGGTCCGTGATGGCCAGAGATGCGATCAGGAAGTTCGCAGGAGTTTGCAGCTTCTTCGACTGGGAGATTGTCGCGATGACAAAAGCGTTGGATAAAGTTGTGGCCAGTGTGATGACAGAGAGAATCCCCGCCAGGCTTATTTGATAGGCGAGACTCTCTGTGATCTCATCCACCGTGGATGCAGCTGTAATAAAACTGTCATTGGTGGTGTTCAGCCGCTGGGTTGGCTCCATAACTTTTACTCACTAACTCATATTTAATGTCATTTTCTGTGATGTTTGAATTTATAATTTCCCTTGATGGACATCACATCATGCACGCCGTTCTGGTGAGATAAATGGGACAATCAGTCTGAAATAAAAGCAAACTGATTTCCCCCATTCCGCCTTTCCTGTTTTACGATCTTCAGAAGACAATTCGTAAAGAAAAAAAAAATCATGCATCCTGCTTCAAACTTTTCCGTGTTGTAGTCATCTCAAAAAGTCTTTCTAATTGGTTTTTAAAATCCAAAAGGTTTGTGCGTAAAAGCCTCAGCAGTGCGTCCTGATGGGAGGATGTCACAGATAATCCGCATGTAGGGCACAGGTTCTCCGGAGCTGTGTGTGTGTGTGTGTGTGTGTGTGTTTGTGTGTCTTCTCAGGCCCCCAGCTGTGGATGAATGTTGAGCCAACCCAAAGTCTCAGTTTTTATACAGACTCTGACATCAAACAAGCACCACTGATCACAGCCTTGTTTCCTTCTTTCTCTCTCCATGGAGAGAGCAGGCTATCTGCTGGGTCATAGTGCCCAGTGTTTCTCATTGGTCACATACTGAACACCCAGCAAGATTTAGACTTTAAAAAAATCTGCAATAATCAGCAATATGCCCGAATGAATTTGTAACAATGCAGTTTAAGAATTAAGGTGGTCTTATCCATTAAAAAACTTTGACAAAACCAACTTCTGGTTACCAAGTTATTGAAAAGTTATATAACTGTAATGGAAGTTAATAAGTTATCAATAAAGTAATAAAGAAAATGGAATTTTAACACTAAATCAGTGTTTAAACTGCCAACATTGAACTTGAGGTCCCCTTTATTAGCCACACTTCAAAAAAGGAATTCAGAAATTCAAAGTAAAGATAAGCATTTTATATTTGTTTTATAACACACTATGATGGCAGCTTTGTTTGTATGTTTTATTGTATTTTCTTAATTTGTATTACATCTACTATTAAGACATATTACTGTGAACATTTATTACCTCATCTATATACCCATTTAGGTCTGAAAGGAGAAGCAACATTGAAACCTGTTGGTAAAGACACAATAGTGTGTTATGTTGACTATTGAATGCTGATTTAGGGACACGTTAAATAAGGTTTTGGATCTTTATTCAAGCTCTCACAGCTGCTGCAGTTGTAATGATCAGTTTTATATAAATAAATGTTGGTTAAACACACAGCAGATTGGACTGGACCTTAGATAACACATTGACATTGTTAAGAGTCCTCAAGGATAAGGTTCTCTAGAATTCAGGATTCAGCATATCTAGCATGCCGCTACGATGTGATCTGGTCATGTGGGTTAGTTGAAGAGATGTGGGAAAACCTTGTGTTTAGATATTTTGCCACACAATGTAAGGTTCTTGTGACATATGACTGGTCACGGTATCTGGTCTCTCTGCAGGCAGATTGTGCAATTTATCTTCATTTTCTACACATGAATCATGCTCGTTTCATCTTCAATGAGCTGTGATGTAAGCCTTTAGGTGATGAATATTCCTCTTCTGCAGCATCTAGAATAATGAAGAATTATTACAACACCTGAGTGTCTTACATAATTCTGAACATTTTTTATTTGATCAGCAGCAGTTCTGAAAGTCTGCTTGTGAAACCAGTAGGTGAATAAAAAGTTGGAGGTTTAAAGTTGACCAAATCATATATTTAGTGAGGTTATTAAATAATGCAAACAGACAGGGAGTCCCAGCCCATGCACATATTCACATACATTCTGAGTTTTGGGCCTGCTGTTACATTTTCTCTTCTCATCTCAGGCAGCCACAACAATCCTATTTCTACTTTTGTTCTTTCGCTCTGCAGAAACTTTTAATTGAAATGGACTTGTCTCTTTTGATTAAACTCAGTATGCTAAAGAATTAGACTTGGTTGTCAGCCCTCGTGGAGCTCAGCTTTCTGTGTTAGCAGCTTATATTCAGGGCTTTACACATTCAACAAGTTTCAATATTTAAGAAAACATTCGCTTTCAAACCCACTTTTTAACTCGACACAGGCGACACGTCTGTTGAATTTCATCTTCTGTACGGTGTTAAGTTATATTATCACTAACAAAGTTAAACTCATTTACTAGATGAGCTGTCATTGAGAGACAATAGAGGCTTAGGTAACATTCATTTTAGATTGTTAAGAAGGCATCTTGTTGAATTGTATTCAAACCAGCTAATAAATCGAGTAGAAAAACGCAGATTTTAAATACTCATTTGTCTGAAAGTCTAAAAAATATCTTGTAACTGTAAGTGTTATTTCTGTGTGATTTTTAAATATTTCTGCACTTCTTTTAAAAGCATTCTATCCTAAAAAGTGATACATACTTCTTTGTGATACAAAATAGGTACACAGATTCTTGCCAGTGGGACTTAAAGCCCATAAGGAAAAACAACTACTGCTAAATGAGGGACAGATCCCAATTCTTCTTTTCTTACTCTCCTCTATATAATCATTAATAGATTCATTTTGACCGAAATTACTCATTTTATGTCATGTGATGTCTTGTGTCACTTTTATGGTGGACTTATGATGGAAATTAGTGACTCACTAAATCTGGTGCAACCAACTTTTCATTTTTCTTTGTATAATTTATCAATGTCGTTGCACACAGTCCCCTGAAAAGTGTAACAAACTAAATTCAATTAAATTACATTTGAAAGGTTTTTAGGAGAGCAGTTTATCAAACTTCCAAAAGAAAAAGATGTGGAGAACCATCAGTTGTTTGCAGACTTTGCAGACTTTATGACCCGAGTGACCAGTCATGCTTTGCGAGTCATGTGGATGTTTTTGAACAATAGATGCTTTTTGAAACTGGGTGAACTCAGCCACATGTGTAGTACACTGAAGGAGAAGATGCAGATTTTTACTGATGATGATGCACTTTTTGATAATAGTCAAGATGGAGTTGAATTATAAACTATCTGCAATGTAAGTATTTTGTTATTAAGAAAATGCTTCTATAACTGAGTTATTTAAGTTCATGTAGAAATGTCTCGTCTCAAAGTGATCAATCGTTTTTCCCTGTTTTATTTTGAAAAAACTACCTTTTCCTCTTGTGTTTTGAAGCTTCACTTATAGGATATGAGCATTTGTAACAAACGCATCACAACAGTCTGATTATATTACATAATTAAGATATAATTTTATGGGGACAAGCAATGCTAGCTTACAGTTTCCCCTCAGGGCCAATTTAGTGGTAAAATTATCACGATTCCTTTTGGATTCAGAAGTAACATGTTGCAAACTCAGGTAACGAAGAAAGAAATAGAAACTGAGTTATTTCTAAAATGCATGCTTTCTTTTTTGTTAATCACACTATTAGCCTTATTGCAGTATTGAACAATGTTATTGCACATGGCATATATTATCATGCAGGCCCACTTCAACCATCACATACTGTGTTTGAAATGGAAATATTTTTTCATTGAAGTCAGACTATATTAAAAAGCATAGATACACATGTCCTTGGTGGTTATTGTCTGTGCTGTCTCCCACTTGAATTCCCCTGCAGCTAGTGACAAACAGCAGTAATTCCTGTGTATCCGAGCTCAGCAGAGAGCGCCGTCAGGCGGACCTCAGTGAAGCGGACCATCCTGTGAGTCCATGATTGCACCCCTTGACTGACCATGACTGCCTGCACTGCTAATGCAAGAGCACAGGGCACAACAGAGCCACCATTACCGCCCACATTCACACCAAAACACATGCTTTTTACTGTTTTCACACCCTCCTGTATACTCCCAAACAAACAGCAGGCTGAGGTTTGGTTGGATTTATCCTCGTGTTGTTTCCTGGTTTTTGTTTTCGATGTGAAAAGGCAGAATGAGTGACCCAGTTCAGTGACAGCATCAGCAGCAGCATGGGCCAATTTCTGTGACTCGGATTCAGTTATCTGGTCTCATCTCTACACACAGCAGTCGCTGCTACATCCAATCTCACAGAGGCCAGAAGGTCCTATTTTTAGTCCCATAATAAGGCATCCAGCAGGCGTTAAAGTCAGTACATTATAACAAATACAAGCACAGCATGGATTTAGATCTTTCTTCGTTAGATTTATTTGGGAAAAGTTTTTTTTGTTTAAGATACAAGTAAAGTTACATGTTTATAATAAAGATGGATTTGAAAGAACTCCCCATTTAGACTAGATAATTTGTTTTCGTTTAACAACGCAATTTTACTATGAATCTACTTTTCATACAAAGACTAATACGTAACTTGAAATGATGCTTACCAATTTGTTGTCATTTGATTTAAAGGATTTTCATGATGAACGAACTGGTTAACTATAATTAAGTTGATGCTTTACACTTTTTTGGCCTTTCTGAGCACACACTTTCTGAATAAGTGGAGCAAGCGAAAGACAGAGAGGATGGATTTTTCATAATTGGGGGGTTTGTGGACAAATTAGGGACACATATTAGTGTTCAAAAAACATGGTAACAAAGTGTAATATGCATATGTGTTAGCAAAAACATACCTATGGACATTTCAATCAAATAGAGAAATATTTGCATTTATTTTGGCTGTATTTCTGGCCATCTGACAAATGTTAGTCCAATATTTCGCTCTTTGTTTGTTCCACCAACTCCTCGGGGAACTATCTGGCTCTTATGCTGCTAATTGTCCATTAATTTAAACACAAAGTTACTCATTTGTCTGTCTGCCATATTTAGGCAGGTAGCACATCATCAGACATCATCTTTGTTTGATATCAAACAAACAAGCACTGACAAGCTTTGAACAAGCTCTGATCTGAAAACTAGGAAGGTCTTGTCAGCTAGGTGGGTGAATCGAAACTTGCTTTGAGTAGATACTGATAGTGGGTCGTTGTCAGGCTTTGTTTGGACTGAGCACTTAAGTTTCATTCTCTGAGCATCAACAAGAGAGGCAGTTGACGCGTGTCACACCCTCTGTTGATTGCAAGCTGAAAATCTGGGGCGGGATTTTCACGAAAATCCAACCTTAAAAGAGTCTGAATCCGAAACTGCCAGCAGAACAAGCTCTGACGCTTCAGGGTGGCCAGAGAGCCCAGGGATCCACGACTACTGCTTTGCCTATTCTCTCTGATCATCTGGTAAACGCAACATGTGCTACAAAGAGATCTCTGTCATTCATGGGAACAGGAAAAGACACATCTGTCATAGACAACAAAATCTTAACAACTTGTCTCTGCTTAAGAAAGCCTCTTCTACCCACGCGTTTGGCCTCTGGAACTGTCAATCTGCTGTGAATAAAACTGAATTCATCCAAGCACTTGCAAAAATGTCAGACATTCAGGCACTTGCCCTTACTGAAACCTGGATCCACCCAGAAAATACAGTCACACCAGCTGCTCTTTCTGTTGACACAGTGTTCTCACACACACCCTGCTCAGTTGGACGTGGAGTTGGTACAGGTATTCTCATTTCTAATACCTGGAAATTCAATAAACTCTTCCCACTGAGCAACAACTCCTCATTTGAATATCACACAATCTTGGTTACTGCTCCTATTAAAATGTACATTGCTATCATTTACCGCCTACCAGGGTGGAATGTGAATGATTTTGCTGTGGAACTGGACATGCTACTCTCAGAAATCCCTGATGGTGGAACACCACTAATTGTAATGGGAGACATACTGTAAATATACACACTGATAAAGCCCAGGCAACAGACTTCCTTGCTCTCCTATCCTCATTTGACCTCAAGCAGGTCCCAACTCCTCCTACCCACAAAGCTGGCAACACTCTTGATTTAATTCCGACTCGGAACTGCTCGACAGCAAACCTGACTGTCATCCCTCTGCATCTATCAGACCACTTCTTTATTCAATTCACAATCTCCTTGCTGGAACTCCCTCAGGTACAGCCACAAATGGTGTCATACCACCAAAACATTCGATCGCTCAAGCCAGCTCAGCTGTCTAACGAGGTAATGGCTGCCTTGCCTGCCCAAAAGGTATTTACCACACTCTCTACAGACGAGGCTACAGACATACTCTGCTCCACACTAGCCTCATCTCTGAACAAGCTCTGCCCTCTGGTGTCCAAACCCGCTCGCAAAACCCACCTTAGTCCATGGCTCACGGAAGTCATAAGAGAGCAAAGAGCAGGGCTGAGGACAACCAGACATTGTTTGCCTCGTATTTTACTGAAAAGGTTGCAACCAGTTTTCTGAGCCTGACCAACTCAGCCCAAAGGCACCAACCAAAAGTGCCTCACTCGACTCATTCTCCTCTCTGACTGAGGATGAAGTCTCTAAGCTTGTGCTAGACACTCGGCCCACCACCTGTCCTCTGGACCCAATACCATCAAGCCTCCTGCAGACCATTTCCTCTCCGCTTAATGCTGCACTAAAGCATATCATCAACTCCTCTCTGTCAATGGGTGTGTTTCCCACCGCATTCAAGCAAGCTCGGGTCACCCCTCTGCTCAAAAAACCCAAACTAAAGCCAGCCCAGGTTGAAAACTACAGACCGGTTTCTCTTCTGCCCTTTCTGTCAAAAATACTTGAGCGGACTATCTTTAAGCAAGTTTCTGAGTTCCTGTCCAGAAACGATCTGTTTAACCCAAATCAGTCAGGCTTTAAGCGGGGCCACTCTACTGAAACTGCACTACTGTCAGTAACAGAATCGCTACGAGCTGCCAGAGCTGCGGGTCAGTCCTCAGTTCTATTACTGCTAGACCTGTCTGCTGCCTTTGACACAGTCAACCATCAAATCCTCCTATCCATGCTCTCTGAACTTGGCATCTCAGGATCTGCCCTCTGCTGGTTCGTGTCCTACCTCTCTGGGCGATCCTTTAGAGTGTCGTGGAAGGGAGAAGTGTCCAAAGCGCACAGCTTATCCACAGGGGTACCTCAAGGGTCAGTGCTTGGTCCCCTTCTCTTCTCCATATACACAAGCTCACTTGGTTCAATAATCCGCTCTCATGGCTTCTCATACCACTGCTATGCTGACGATACCCAGCTCTTCCTGTCATTCCTGCAAGACAATGTTAAAGCCCCTGCAAGAATCTCATCATGCCTTGCTGATATCTCTAAATGGAAGAATGAACGGCACTTTCAACTCAATCTTTCAAAGACTGAGCTCCTTGTCATCCCAGCCAGTCCCTCTATGCAACCACAGATCAATATCCAGCTTGGAACAACCAAACTCATGCCCACGAAGTCTGCCCGGAACCTGGGTGTCATGATTGATGACCAGCTAAGTTTTAAGGTTCAAGTAGCCTCCATTGCCCAGTCATGTCTATTTGCCCTGTACAACATCAGGAAGATCAGACCTTACCTGTCAGAACATGCTACACAGCTCCTGGTACAGGCTCTTGTGATATCACGCATCGACTACTGCAGCTCTCTACTGGCAGGTCTTCCTACATGCACTATCAAACCCCTGCAAATGATACAACATGCAGCAGCATGACTGATCTTCAACCTTCCTAAAAGAGCACATGTCACTCCGTTGTTCATCTCCTTACACTGGCTCCCAGTTACTGCTCGCATCAAATTTAAAACTCTGCTGCTCGCTTACAAAAAAGCGACAAAAACGGCTCTTCCTTACTTTAACTCTCTCATCCAGGTCTACACTCCCTCCCGCCCACTACGCTCTGCCAATGAAAGGCGTCTGATCCAACCTTCACAACAGGGTGCTAAGTCTCTGACTAGACTCTTCTCCTCTGTTGTCCCCGGTGGTGGAATGAACTTCCAAACTCCATTCGATCTGCAGAGTCCCTCTGCACCTTTAAGAAAAAGCTAAAGACCCAGCTCTTTCATGAATACCTACTAACTTAATGATGATGGTCTCAATATTATTGATGATGATGATGGTTGTGACGATTGTTTTTGTTTGATAACGATGACTTATAAGATGGTTTCTATACTGATTAGAGCTCTCAAGAACTGCCCTCAATGTTGTGCTTTGCCTCTGTGCAATGCCTGTCAGCACCTGTGTGTCCAATCGGACTCAAAGCTGATCGTTTGCTTTTACTGACATTGTTCCCTTTTTTCTAGATCCTTGCTTGTGTTGTACTTACTCTCTGATGTACGTCGCTTTGGATAAAAGCATCTGCTAAGTGAATTGTAGAATTGTAGATATCAGAAATAGATTATTGAAGCTTTAAAGTGACAGTACAGTGTACTACCTTTTCACCCACACATCTAAACTACAGACTTTCTCAATTCAAGTTCATCAGGAGTACTTAAGTATAATGTGGTGGTCATCTATTTCCATCATTAATAACTGACAGCTGTAAAGTTTGGGAGCAAACAGGGCCAACTCAATTTAGGACAGATCCCTTGTTGTTGTGTGAGTCAACCCTCCCTTTCCACCCAAAGTCCTTTTCATCCAAGTTTTGGAGAAAGACATGGGAGGAATGACCGAGCTGAGCAGCTGGGGCAGCTAATTAAGGGACCTACATCTTTAAAGAGCCTCACATGTCAGCATTCAAACAGTAAAGGTATTAGTCCTGTAGTTTCAACTTGCTCGTCATCAACATTTCAGGGGGAGATGCTCTGATTTTATTTATCAAAGGACAAGGATTTGGGAATATCCACCTGTGAGTTATCAGTTGTAAGAGGCTTACTTTAGTTGCCTTCAATGGGCAAAGTCAGTTTTTTTTTGCAAAACAGGTTTTCACATGCAAGAAGAACCATATAGGTTTGATGAATAACACTAAACACATAGTAATTACAATAAAATGATCATAGGAAAGTGCTGCGAGTCAAGCACAAACATATGAGTGACTATAAAAAAGTATTAAAATGTGTAAAATACAGTGTTTTTTTAAAGAAATGTAAGTGGGATACAGTTGTGATATCTTGATATGGGAATCTGTAATGTACGGAGAGAGAAAAGTCCAAATAATGTGAGTTATTAACATACACTAAACAAGATGTGAGATTTAACTTTCATGTAACATTAGTGTCTGTAGGCTGGGATTAGAGAAGGGTGTCAGTTGGGGGTCCTGTACCTTGTTGATGAGGTTAGCTGTGATGTCACACGAGTCAAACCCAGTTCAGTCAAAAACAATTACTTTGAAAATCCAAAAAATATGAAAATCTGTTATATCAAAGTGAAAAAAGTGATGTAATCTCACCTCTGCAGTCTGCTTGTGGCCGTAACTCAGTCAGAGCTCAAGTTGCATTGTGGGTATTGTAGGCACTAGTTCAAGTCTAACATGCTATCTTATCAATTAGTCAGAGGTGAATTTTAGAATGTTTGCTTATAAATATGACTTTTTAAGGATAATTAATTAAAAAACAACTGCTTCTAATCTTAATAGATGTATTTTAGTTGTGTCCACTTAAAAAAACATGTTTTTTTCCTTTACTTTTTTATGTTTTAATGTGTTGCTTCTACTTTCCAAAGAGAATTGTGACAGTGTAATTAGTTATTTCTACTAATCTTCAGCACAGGATGTGAACATTCTTTCACCACTGTGATGGAATCTGAAGACTTCATCAAAGTACAATCGAATATAGGGCACATGTTGAGTTTCAGACGCCATCCTGCTGCAGCCTGTCCCAGCCTGACCTGATGGCATCTGGTGCCGTCTTCTATGCCAATCAGCTCTCACAGGCCTTAAGCTAAAAATGCATCAGGAGAGAAAATAGAGCCTTTTTTGGGCTGTAACATTTAAAAGTCTGATAATGATAAGAAATTCAGCCACTTTTTGGAGGTCTGATGCCCCCTTTTTTTTTGCACATCCACGCCTTGAATATTGTATGGGTCACTTGAATAAAAGCCTGTTTGTTTGTATTTCAGCATGAAGCTACAAGAAAGAAGAGAAGAGCAAGGGTGTTCAAATTGCAGTAATGGGCAGACATGTTGTCCCTGGAGGAAAACGTGATAGGAAGTAAGCTAAGTGTTGACTTCTGATTGATAAGCGGTCTATGTTTCTGTGGTTAGCCTTGTTTTAGCTTGAGTGGAAGTGGCCAAGTCCATTTAGAAACTGACCAGTCAAATGGCAAACTGACTGCACACAGCTATGAGTTTTATCAGCACTTTTGCACGCTGGAAGTGATCCACCCTTTGAGGAGAGAGCGTGCAATTGATTTATTAAGCCCATCCAGATATGATGCTGCAGTGATACCATTGTGTCAGTCACTGGGGCTTTGTTGCATTATGCATTTAATTCCCTCTCTAAATATTCCCAGCATGCAACTACAGTATCACAGATGGCCTAATTTGAACAATTAAAGGCAGATTACCCGGCGGTATAGATTGCAAACATAATAATTGACGTGCTGCTCTGAGATTTGAGGCGAAGAAGATGACTTGATTATGTGAGAGTGTGAGGGGAGGCTTCATTTACTGTCTGCTTGACGGTATAAGCATTTTTTTTTGTGTTTATGTATGTTTGCTTAAGTGCTGTATGTGTGAGGTTTATGTGCAGAAAGACACAGATGATGATAGAGAGAGGAGGTGAACAACATAATCCCCAGTGGACAGACAAGTGCACGTAACACATGAGTGCTGGTGGAGTGTGAAAAGCAGAGGTTATTTAATGGGACGGGCCCAAGGTCGAAGTTGGGACCACTGAAATAAAATTCTGTTAAAAAACATCATCCTGCAGAAATAATATATTGTTAATGTAAGTGTTAGAAAGGAAAGGTAGCAGCTGCAGCTTTATTCCAAGGAAGTAACACAAGGAATTGCATGAAGATTGCTTCATCATCATGATCAAAGATAAACGAAAGTAACCTTACTTTATCACTCATTAATTCATCTGAGTACACTCAACCCATAAGTATCTGTCTTTTTTATGACCCAAAGGATCACTAATAGGACAGGATTCAGTGCCTCAAAGGCTGAAAAACAAAAACAAATACATTTGTGTGTTAAGAGTTTGAACTTGTAATGTCACATGACTTTCTGTGTCAACCCCCGTGCCAAACTGTACCAGACAAAACCTTGGAACAGTTTGGTTGAATGTTTGTTGCACCAAACGCAGGGAGACCAAACTGTCAGGATTCTGTCTGTTTTCACCTGATCCACTGTAAAGGTTATTAAATGCGCTTTTTGACCGTATTGAATAAATTCCACTGATGGAGGGCAGTCACTCAGCTAATCACTAAGCTTGAAGACGTTTTAAACTGAACATTACATGGAAATAATTAACCTTTCACTAATTATGAATTCTTCAAGTACATGAGCATGTTATAAATAGATTACAATGATTATTATAAAGACAGCAGCTTGTATATGAAGGAATTCAGATCATCCTCATCTTTTAAAACAATGCTTTACTTCTAGTTGTTGGAGTACATTTTAAAGCTATATGGTATTTTATATGACTGAGGGCGCATGGCATTTATCTGTAACACAGTATTTCTACACTTTATTACTAAGAATGAATGTCTTTTCTAAATAGAGGATCTAAATACTTCTTTCAGCACTGATTGTTAGGTTAAGTTTATTTTACTCTCTCTCTCAGTTGACAGTAGTGATACCTGTGAGAATACATCAACAATAACTGAATAACACACATGTAATGTTAAGCTATATACGTTTATTTTACACCGTATTTATTCTATTGTAATGGGCTTTGTTGTTTAGAAACAATCTTTCTGTTTCTCCTCGATAAACTTTTAGTGTATAAATATCTCCACTAGGGGGTGCTGCTGGAGTAAAGGCACAGAGAACTTCACGCAGCTCAAGTGTGGTGGTTTTTTACTTCATGAAAAGAGGAAATGTGATCGTATTAAGATAGATGTGAATAGATAATCAGAAGCTGGAGGTTTATAAATAGTACATTCTGTGTTCCACATTTCTTATAAAAACTATCTTGATTTATGTCTCAATTAGTCTTGACAGCAGAGCTCTTCTACAGCGACACATAACAGGAAACATTGAAATGTGAGCTTAACTTCCCAAAACTGAACCCGAAAAAAAGGCACACAAGGAACGCTGTTATGGCATATATCTATATAATTTATTTTACAAAGTAAGTTACACATAATGCAGGAAGAGCTTCATATTTCCTGTTAATGCAGCAGCAGGTTTCCAGATCAGATGCTATGAGCTACATGTTAGTTTAAGGTAACAACACTGACAAAAGTCTCTGCGTTAATACCTCCAATCCCGTCAGCTCGACCTCTTTGAAGGCTTACATCCAAGGAGCCATCACAGACGTCTCCTTCTGTACCTGCTGAGGAAACAAAAGCAAACACAAATCTAATTGGACCATAAAAGGAACAAGATGGCAACAAAAGTTCAGAAGCTTTTTAAGAAGAAAAAACCTAGTATTCATATGATTAACAGGGGACTTCACTTTTTACAAAGAATACAATTTTTTAAAAGTATCCTTCATGTTCAATAATCGTCATAGTAAACAGTACAACGGAAGTGATTCACTGCTGAACTCACAAATTCTTCTAATAGGAGCCATAACTCTTACATCATATTCATCAAGACAGGTTATCAACAGACTTTATTACATTCTCCAAAAGAAACACAGTGATTTATATTAATGCTAAAGCTGCTTTTATGATCTCTCATTTCAAAGTATCTTAGTTTCCGACTCTTCTTAGCTCTGCAGAAACCGAAGCTAGTCTCTGTTACCTTGTTGAGTTCAGGGAAAAGCTCTTGAATAGTGATGTCCAACAGCACGTACGTCAGCTACGGAAGGCGAAGAGAAGACGAAAAGCATCAAGGCCGTTGATGAAAGACATTTTTACAATAATTACATAATGAATTACAGAGGAATTTTTACATTGGAGAGCTATTGCACGAAACACTAAATAAATCAGTGTTTGCTTACAGTCATGTATGAGTGTTAACATAGAGAGATACAGAAAATTCACTTCATTTCTTGCAGTGAAGGACAGACGTGCTGGAATAAACTTGTAAAGTGTTTGTGTGTTGGAGTGAGGGTCTTTTTTTACCTGTTTGTTGAGAACAGGCTGTTGCAGTCCATCAAAGAGCAGACGTATGCCTTCATACTTGGCCTCTTCTCCGATACATTTCCCCAGAAAGTCTAAAAACATACACCTATAATGAATTTCCTAACCAACACATTAATACAATAATAACCACTTTTTCTCAGTTACAATGGTTTTATTTGCTGTTGTTTCTTTACAAAATTACAACTCTTGTAAGATCTGTATGAATACCTGGAATATATTTCATCATCTCGTCAAACGTCTTCCTGGCTCTGCTCTGTTTGTCCTGAGCCGAGCGAGGCTGACTGCTCTCACAGAACACCGAGTCTAGAAGGGCACAGATTATGATACGTCATACGATCATTTCACCTCCTTAAATTACCGCGTTCAAAGAGAGATGGTTAAAGAATCACAGGTTCACTACCCCTCCCTCTCAGCATCACATTAATGTGAACGTGTCTTCATTAGTACCTCTGAGTAGTGTGATTAGTGACACGAGCCGGTGCTCCTGGACCACCTGGTTCAGTTTGTACTGGAGGCAGTAGTCTGTGTATGCTTCCAGTGTGTTCTTCAACAGGATCCTACCGGTCATCAGCAGGTGGTGGAGCCAGTCGGGGATGTGAAAGACAACCCGGCCTGACAACATTTAAGTAGAACAAGAAGAAGAAAGAAAAAACAATGAGCTCTACGTCAGGGCTTTAAGGTTGTACTTTTCATGATGCTGATAAATGGTGCAGTACAATTCTACAAAGACTTCATTTTTTTAAAATAAAAACTAACTTTTTTAAGACTTATTTTTGGGCTTTTTGTAACTTTATTGGAGAGATAGGACAGGGGATAGAGCTGGAAATCAGGGAGAGAGAGAGTGGGGAATGACGTGCGGGACAGGAGCCGCAGGTCGGATTCGAACCTGGGCCGCCAGCTTGGAGGACTATAGCCTCCATACGGGACTACCCACTGCGCCACCAGCGCCCCAGTCCTCTTTTACTTTAAAGCAGTTTTTAACTTCAAAGTTAGAAAGCTCACTTGAGGTGTCTTGCTCAAAGACACGCAGCGTGAACACAAACTTTCCTTTCCTGTCATAAATTTGATTGATGGACAAACTCATGGGGAGCTCGCTCACCTATATACATCAAGTAGTCATACACCCCTTCCACGTTGATCATTTCCATGAAGTAGTTCTGGTTGTGCCTCTTCTCACTCAGCTCTGAGCGGTTGGCATTGTTTTTGAAGACATCATTGAAGAGCTACGAAAGAGAGATTAACATCCGACGTTAGGATTGAAGCCCTTTGACATTCACCTTTTCTGCTCCGAGTAAATAAATATGCAGTTTATGATTGTTTGCTTTTTATATCAAATAAAGTGATCAATGTATATAGTGCATAGAAAGCCCATCTTTATTCCAAACTGTACGTGTTCATCCCTCTATTAGACAGTCATATCTAACTAGTCTGATGCGGGGCAAACATCACTGCATGTCATCGCAGATACAGCTTAAAAATATCCAGTATATGTTATACATACATGATAAAATATGTTGACCCAGACTGTTGCAAACTCTGTATGCATTTATGCATTTACATTTTTCTGGGAATAACTATAAACAAGACATATTACCATGTGGCTTAGCTCATGATAAAAAAAATCAAGATAAGCAGTGGCTGTGATGTCTGGTTCTTAAAGTCCAGTCAAATGTTCCCTTATTTCAGGACAGCTGACCCGTGAGAAAACACTGAAAATAATTGAAAACTGAGATTTTAACACATAAACAAGGGTGTAAAAGGTAACCGTAAAGCTTGTTTGGAAGCTTCTACCTTCTGTACTGAAAGATGACAATTCCTGCAGCCCAGGCTTGCAGACAGAGAGAGAGAGAGAGAGAGAGAGAGAGAGAGAGAGAGAGAGAGAGAGAGAGAGAGAGAGAGAGAGAGAGAGAGAGAGAGAGAGAGAGAGAGAGAGAGAGAGAACAAACAGAGTCCCCAACCTTTTTATCATTTTCCGAGGTGGGGCTGAGGATGGTGAGCTCAGGGCGGCTGGGTTTAGGTTTTGGAGACTCACAGGAGTTGAAGAAGGACTGGATGAAAGGCTCCAGATGCTGTCCTTTCTGACAGAGAGACATCACAGCAGGGATCATATGTTAAAGCTTACAATGACAGTATTACTTCTAATGCAGGCGTATTTGTCTAATTTGAAGGGCAAAATTGCAGTGAAGGAAAGGTTTGTATTGTGGAAGAGCAAACACACAGACATAATCAACCAGTAATGCATTTCTTACCTCTTTGATCAGTTTGCTGGGGACTGACTTGATGATTTTCCCTATGAAACACAAATACATCATCACAGTGATGCCTCATCTGAAACACACACATCTATTCTCTGCACCGACAGGCCATTAAATATAGAAAGATAAGGTAAAGATAGGCCACTGATTAATCACTAACACAATGTGTCTGACACTTTAACTGAGTTCTGTTGTTCAAACATGATCTATCTCACTGGTCTTTATCTCACTCATACTGTACCCAGGTTCACGTCAGGTAACATCTTGTCCAGGAACTGAGACTCCATACTGTAAGGAGACAGGAAGTCGGCAAGCAGCTGACTGTTGCTAAGCTCCGGGTGCTGCAGGAGTTTCTGCAAAGAAAACACACAATGACGTCGATATTAATTTTGCATGGACATTCATGCCTCCCTCAGCATCCTGAATTTGGAACTCGTGAGTATTAGCCTGAAAATGACATGAGCCCAATTTCATCATCCAGACCTTACAGACACAGCAGTTTGTAAAAAATAATTCTTCATACCTCTGCAAGGAACATTACATATGTAGAAGTTGTTTTTGTTCAATTCTGGCTCATCCCTAAATCTACCAATCTGTAATGCGGATATAAAGGGCAAATAAAGCAGAAATGTAATCTACCTGCAGGTATTCCTGGAACTCTTCACGTTTCGATGTGAGAAACTCATAGTTCTTGGGACCAATGATTCTCTTGGAAGGCAACTGTGCGTCTGGAAAAGAGCCTGCAGAGGGTGTAAGAATTCACAGAGAGGAATGCCTGTATGATTCAAAACACAAGCTCTCTTTTTCCTTAGTAGGAAAATAATTCAGCTTACCAAATGAAATTTTACAGCAGGACTTTGAAACCTACACGACCCTTGAAATGAATGTTTACTTAAAAGTAATGTTCTGTGAATCCTTTTTGGTGAGTAATTCCTTCCCTCTGCCAGTCAGTGAAAAGCATAAAATGTACAGGCTCTGCAAAGATAACCAGAGTAATCATAGACAGAAAGAAACCTTACCGTGAAACTCAGTGAGCTTTGATTCAAGGACATAGAACTCGAGATATCTTCTGTACACAGACCAGTGCTCAGTCTCGTGTCCCACTGCCGCACAAACACACAGAGGGAAAACATACAGTTAGATTTTATAGGTTAGATCTACTGTAAGTTAGATCTACTTTAAGTTAGATCTACTATAGGTTAGCCTCCTCTGTGCACGCAGCACAACTCCACATGTCATGGGATGTCAGTGAGCTAAACAAACACAAGTGAAGGTTTTGAAAGATAATCTATGTTTATTTTCTCAGAATCAAGGGATCATAAAATCCCTGCTTTGTTTGCTAATGAGTCATACAGCTACCAATCAGATCTTATACAACCACTCCCCTGTTTTCTCAGAAGCAGGCTGATAAAGATCCAAGTGTAACCCTTGATTAACTTCACTTGAGAAATATAAAAAGAATTAAGCAAAATTTTCAGGTATTTATTGGTCAAATTCGTTCTCAGAATGTAAAACCTTCCCTTCAGAACAAGAGCAGCTCACTGTGAAACACCACACAGTAAAGTAGGGTAACCTCTCTGTGGGGACAGAGAGAAGTTATCCCGGTACAGGTCTGCAGAGTCTCACCTGCCTTCCGGTCATTGCGCTCCACGTCGATACAGAACACAGGAATCCTCTCCCTCTTCACATCATCATCGTAAAAATCAATGTAGGGGATAGTGATGTTCCAGGCTGAGAGGTTTCTCGGCGTACTGGGAGTGGAGGCTGCCTCCATGGGGGCGTCGTCCTCCAGCACCATCATGGCTTCCTCCACCTTGAACGGAAGGAAGAGGAAGAGTTTAAGGTCAGGCGCCGTAAAAGTTCTGTTGGTTTTGAAGTGAGTCTTCAACTTGTGGCCAGAGTACAATTCAAAACACTGCATGTCCTTCATTCTCCACTCAAGAAGGGATATTAAAGAAATCTTTCCTGACATTTAGCTAACATTTTACCCTGCACCAGCTGGGGAAGACAGGTTTACACACATATATATATATATATATATATATATTTGTACATATACATAAAAAAGGGCAGTCATCATTAGACATTAATGGTTAATGGTTAGAACTAAACACAAAGGATTGTTTTGCTCCATAGAAATATACACGTAGATACCGCTTCTGGGCTTGTGAGATGCATGTATGTGATGTGTGGCCACACATTCAATTGAAATTTGGTCTATACAGCAGGAAGTATATGCACAGTTGAAATATGAATAACTCCCTGAAATGTGGATCTATTTTCAAGCCATTCACTTTGTCACAAATGTCAGAAATATTTATGAACCAGGATACATGATAACATCAAAAATGCAGGTTTCCCACCAAGATTCTCTATCGTATACAAGATGATATGTAAGAAGAGAATCGGAGTAATATGTGTCTATTATAAAGGCAACTTAAAAAGGATGGAAGCGTATGGCATTGAGAAAATGAAAATGTGCTGCTTTTTTTAACTGTGACCCCTCTGCAGGAGGACGGCTGTGATGACATATTGCTCTTGTGAACCAGAGCGGGCATCTACTTACAGATATGATGTATATTAGGCAAGTACAGAAAACACTGAAGGTCAAGTGGTGCTTTCAACAGCAGAGATCGAAGACTGAAACCTTTGATATTGAACTGGAAAACTCAAAGGAAGGAATGGTTCCTTTCATTACTCACTAACACACCCAAGTGGTTACTACAGTGAAAGTACAGGAGAGGTGCTCGGTTGACATTTTGAAGTTGCTTATTTTAGTTTAGAGTAAACAATTATCTTTTCATTAAATCCTATATTTGCTATTTTAAAGCCAGTATGTAACATTCATCTTAGGTAAAAACACAGAATAATTTGTTTCAAGTTTAAGAGCAGATTGTAAAGGAAATCATTATTATATCACTATCCCAACAAAAACTGTGTATCACCTAAAGATTTGTGTTTTTGAATATTTTTAATTAGCCTCACCATATCGTCTTCTCCCTCTACCAGCCCATAGGACGGCAGCATGGCTCCCTCCATGGTCGTGCTCTTGAATACTCCTTTGATCTTGCTGCCAATGCGGCTGATCCCAAAGGATTCGCCCCTCTTTGACGTGTTCCTGCAGGCCGTACAGGGAGGTGATTAGACAATGTGTGAAGGAGGAGACGCGCATCGCTTCAGCAAAGCGCATGCAGCCTGAAAGCTGTGACAGGAAAGAAAACTGTAGAGGAGAAAACATGAAGCAAGGAGCACAGACTGCATCACTATCATGATTGTACAGTAGGGGGAGGAGGGGTGGGGGGGAAAAAAAGCCAAGGTAGCCATCCCAAAGCCAAAAACATCACTTCACAGCCATCTCACAATGAAATGCCTGGGTTGTTGTTTAGGGGCGGCAGCAGGGCCAGAAGCAGACACAGCACACAGCAGTGATTTCATGAACAGATGTCTAGTTGGAGGAGGATCACAATGTTAAATGATCGCAAAATGCCAACTGGAAACGACACATCACATCACAGGTGCTATGTAGGAGTGTTAGTTAAATCAGGGGGGGAAAAAACACAATATAAGCCTGAGAAACTGGACATTGTAAAGTCACTGTCATGTCAAAAACAAGAGTCAAATCTTTAGCTTAAACAAATCCAGAGTATTGTTGGACACACATGACAAATAGAAACAGAATCACATGCATCGGTCCAGCCATGCAAGCGTCTGGAGGGGACCAGGGGGGTGACATGGGAGGGAAAAGTGGACAGCATGACATCACACTGAGCGACCTGTGACACACGGATGGACCCTGACTTACTTGGGTGATGAGTGGCGGTGGGATAGCGAGCCGTATGGTAAGGTTGTGAACGTGGACTGGGCATGGAGGGAGTTAAAGGATGCAGGTGAAGAGCTGCCAGAGGCGGTGAACAGTGAGGACGGGGACTCGGGGCTCCAGTCCCAGGAACTATAAGCAGAACAGGGTCACGTCCCCGACGGGCAAGAGGAGGGAGAGGGCCGTGGATTGCACCGGGGTCAGGCAGTATGGTGGTTACAGAATCAAGAGTGGACACACAGACACAGCACGGGGGAGGCAATACAGAGATGGAGTAACGGGGCAGACAGACGGGCAAAGTGGAGGGGAGGGGGGAGGTTACTGAACTGCAGACATGGAGGGAGTTGAAGCTCTAGGTTGGTTGTCTTGTTATGGAGTGCCAATATGAACTACTATCTACTTGTTTCTCCTTTAAGTCATGCTGCTTTAAAAACTGTCTAAACCAGATTTAAACATTCTTCCTCAAGCTTCCCTAATTCTATATTTTTTCAAACAAGCAAACCAAAGACTTTCATATGTTTTAATCATTTTCTTATCAAATAAAGCCTGAACTGATGGAGAATTCCCATTGCATAGACTCAGCAGGATCTCTGCCGATTAGCCTCCTTAAATATTATTAATGATGACTCATGCAGAATGATTAACAACATTAGCTGATTGAGGTCACTTTTTTTTTTACAACCTTCTCTCATTTGCATTCACAACACAGGCATCAAATCAAACATCTATTTAGCAGTGAAATGAGATTAGCAAAAGAGTTAAACATCATTATCATTTGATGAAGGCGTGCTCATCGAACTGTAGCCCTGATTGCAGGTGGCAGAGAGCACAGATCATTGGGAATAAAAGGCAGCACATGTTCCTCTGTACACCAGTCAGGCGACAATGAAGTGTTGTTTGTATCTTGCGTGCAGCAGCACTGCTCAGCCAGCCACTGTTTCTTTTTTTTTTTTTCTTTTTTTCAAACAGCACACACTGATGCCTTATACTCACCGGATGTCATCCAAACTCAGGCTATTTCTGGAACAATATGCACAAGGAGTTAGTGGCAGGGCCCCCGTGGCCACATACACACCGCACCCCGAGATACACACACTGCAGTCCGTACCTGGGATCATGTCACCTGATTTCAAACGTACATTTCATACAATACTGGCAAGAATTCTCACATATCTATTTCTAATTAGAAGCGATTTTAGGCTGCAGTTGCTATGAGGATGCAGTGAACTGTAGACTTCGAAAATATCCATAAATTATAAGTGAAATTCTAAAAGAAAATGAAGGAACTTTGAATGCATATTGGTGCACACACAACAATCAAAGCATTAAACAGATAAACTTCTAGTCAAACATTCTGTGTTTAGTATCTTTCTGTGAATAGATCCCAATAAATCATCATCTGTACTTTCTATTATATCACAGATTAAAACATGTACTTGTTAACATAAAGCTCAGACTGAGTTTTGTTCCACATCAACTCAAACGTTGGTAAAGTGAAACCTACCTGCTCATCTTGGAGTTCCTGGTGGGGGACTCGGCCCCTCTCAGAAGCTGGCGGAAATACTGGAGAAGGCCATGAAGAAGAAGAGAAAATAAATGAAAGTGATTTTTAGGTTAATCACAGCTAACTCTTCACCTAAAAAAAATCACCACCATATGTATCAGGTGACCACATAATGTCTTACTAATAATCATGGCTGCACTGTTTATTTTTGAGCAAGAATAGAAGTGGCTAAAAAATAAATAATCATAACATTTTTGTGCAGGGGCACTGTTCATAAAGCCAGTGGCCTGCTGTGGACAATGACTGAGTTCTGGTTCACCCAGCTGTATTCAATGAAACGGCCTCTGAGGGGTGAAATTCGGCTTGGCAGCTTGGCATTTGGCCAGCGTCGGCTCATTGGCCAGTTGCGCTTCTGGTATTGATGACATGTCCGATAGTGGTTGGTGGCTGAGAGGTCGGAAGAGGATAGTGCAAGAGAGTCAATGAATCAAAAGTTCATCGTTTTGTTACTTCTGAGACAAAAATCTGAGGAAATGAATATTCAGTCTGAGCTTAAGACAGACTTGTTTTGAAGGACTGTAGTTTAATTTAGAGCACGACAAACGGGTGAAACAGATTGAGGCTTAGGCATAAATTGCCGAGCTGGCTGCCAGTGAGTTAAATGATTGAATTCTGGGTGTAGGTGCCTACCTCGTCACTGTGACAAAACATGGGGGTGAAGACATTCTCCAGGAGGGACAGGACGTGCTCGTAGGCTTCAAACAAACACCTCATGGTCTGCAGTTTCACTACCTCTGCATACGGGCCCTCTGCAACTGGAATTAAATCAAACAAAAAAAAAACATGGTATTAGCATACATTCTTCTGAAGGTTTTTATATGTAGACAAATGATTTAGGCGATTATTGGAAGATGCTGTCACATACTGTTGCGTATTTCTTCCACTATGAAGGGGTCGAAGCGGATCTTGTCAATGCTCTCATCCAAACAGTAGCTCTCATAGATCTTCTTCACCTCCCCATGAAGCAATACCTTCTCTGAGTCAGATAGCTCCGGACAGAGAATCCTGTCATTGAACTCCTCTAAAAAAATACATTCAGAAATTTCAGTCTCATTGGAATATGAAAGTCAGGTTTATGTACAGTCTTTAGTGAGTTTTCCTGATTCATTTCTGACTGATTTCCTCTGTGTAGCTAAGCAATTTCTCCTGAATACTTCTGAAACGGAGTCAAAGTTCAACCAAAGCAGGATTATTACTTTACCGAAGTAGCCAAACTTATTTTAAGAAAATTTACATTTTTAAAATGTAGAAACTTAAAATGGTCTTTTTGCTCCAGTGACTGTGGGCCACAAGATAAGCAACTCATTTACATATTAACGGAACAAAAATATAACCCTGACTGACAGCTGAGATATCTAAACATTTTACAGGTTTATGACATGCCTACCAACTGCGAGGCAGAACTGGAGCACATGGACAGCTCCTTCTTGCTTCAGGAAGTTCATGAAACGGAAGAGGAGGTCTTGTTGCTCTCGGATTTCCTTCAACTCCAGCTTCAGCACCTGATTAAAAGTGAGACGACAGAAGTTGTCTGTAAACAAAGATAAGATCTTCTTACTTCCTGGTATGCTCCTTAAGACCTGATGTATTATGCAAAAAAAAAAAAAAAAAATCTGCATGTTGTGATAACACAAAAGATAATTGAATGCAGTATCTGGTGGTTTGCAGGGGAAGTGGTTCTTACACTCTGAATCAGATGAAACACTTACAGAGGGCTTCTTGCTGCGGGTATCAGAGTACTTCTGCAGGAAAGGAACCAACGTTGACGAGGGCTCTGTGGCTGCTTCAGGCTGCAGGGAAAGACATCGTTAAGAAGAACGTGTTTATCCAACGCATCCTCTGCAGCTATATGCTCACATTCAGACTGTACATGGAACTGCCTATGAATATCAGGTCACAGTATACTTACAGGGGAGTTGTCTATGAATAACAAAAGTAAATGATTCACTGTGTCCTAAGATAAAAGAAAAGAAAAAGTTAGTTAGACCACAAAACTGACCTAAATAACCTAAATCCAGTATAACTGTTGACTGACAAGCATCTGTAGAATGGCTCAAGTTTAAGTAGTTTTAGCTTTAGGAACAAAATGGCTGAAAATGTGTCTACACTCACAGGATCAGCCAAGTAGTCCAATGAAGGAAGGAAGACAGAGCCAGCCAAGACCTCTCTAATGAGGAGAGTAAGAGATCTGGAAGGAGTGAGGAGATAAGGCAGCAGGAAATAAGAAATTGAAAGCGTAAAGAAGGATCCTTGTCTACTTGTTGCTAGCGTCAGTGCTGTCAGACTGTCTCATTGAGGACAGTAATGTACACTGAGGCTGTGGAGAGTCCTGGGTTACCTGCAGTCTGTAGCCTTGGGTGGTAGGATGTAGGGGAAGAGCATCTCAGTCAGCTTCCTGAGGTAGAGGAGCTCATCTCGGCGACTGCGAAGGGCCACATGGAGGTCAGGACCGTATTCCTCCAGAGCAGCTTGTTGAAGAAACTCGCTGTTCTTAACTACGGAGGGGGAATAATAGAGCGGTGTTCTCCTCACTTTCTTTTTCACGTGAAAACAAAGAACAGACTTGGTGGATTATGCAGATCAGCAATACCTCTCTGTCTCGCTTTGCTAATTATTTCAATGTGCTTCATGGAAACTTTGAGAAGCTTCTGTGTGATGAGCAATGCCACGTCCACCTAAGAAAACAAAACAAAAAAAAAAGCAAATCACAACTAAATCCTGTTCAGCCAATTAGAATTCAAAGATTTAGCTCATACAGCAGTTTGTACCTTCTGGGTGCGGCGGACCAACACGGCTGCAAAGAAGCGCAAAGTCACTCTCAGCTCATCGACAAACGCCTCATCATCTGTGATGTCTCTGGAAGCAAACAGAACAAAGTCACAACCGTCACAAGATAAATCATATGAAATACTATTTAAACTTGATTATAACATACACTAAAAGTTGAACAGATGGCATACCTATACCAGGGATATACAAAATTTTCCAGAACCAGCTCCAGAATCTTGAAGACAAGTAGATCAGACAAATTAGTTTGGTGGGAAAACGTAAACTATTAATTTCATTCAAATGTCTTGAATCACGATTAATTAATGAATTAATGTATTACCTCTGAAAGGGAAGCATCCACCTTAGAAGGAACCTTCAAGTCGAGCCATGGTTGATAATTTTCCAGTAATAAAGTCGGTCTAATGTTGGAAAAAATAGAAAAGAAACACCTTTCATGAACACAAGAGGGCAGTGTAACATCATCCATAGCTTGATAAACAAATGTATTATTGTGCATACTGACAGCTATGACAAATCAAATGAGTTGAATTAAGACAGAATTACCAAATAAGAATATGATCACATAGAATGAAGGCAGAATTATACATAGAGTGTATTTATTATCAACAACCACAGTTGACTGAAATGATCATAACACAAGACAAGACAGTACCACATCAGAAACAGGTATCTCACCTGTGCCTTTTGCATTTGATTTTCCCACAGACGGCACAGCTGTGGCCCAGTGGAAACAGCTCCTGTTGGTATGTCTGCAAGAGACAATGAACATGTCGAAGATAAACATCATGTCCAGCGATCCTTTCATTAAAACACCAGTTTGTTCATTCATTAACAGCAAAGAAACAATATGTGATGTACAGTTTCTTATTTGAGCTTGGAGACACTAAACACCAATAACAATTTAAGTTAACATGGTCCTATCATGCGAGCCCCCCCCGGAAATTATGTTAACCAAAACCATTTAATGTAGACTAAAGCATGAGACACACCAAAAAAGGTTATTATAAAAGAACAAAGTCAGAAGAGCATGCAATTAAATTTTATCAGTGGGCATTAATTATTGCTTTTTAATCTACCTTATTCTTTGGTTTGATGGAGACAAAAATGTTAGGCAGCAGAGACTCAGGCCCCAAAGAGCAGTAGAAAGTGATGACTCCAGCCAGGAAGGACCAAAACACCATAATAATGTGAATATATCTGTCAAAACAGAAGAAATGTTCTGTTATTAGTAGAGTATGATGTTTAAGCATGTAGAGGGAACAAATGAGGATGTTAGGGATGTCATGTTTTAAGAAATGATGAAGTATTAAAAATGTATATTTACCTGTTTAAAAGCAGAGTGGTGAGCAGCAGTACCAGCAGCAAAAAGCAGAAGACTGGATATTGTCTTCCCAGCTCTCTGAAACGCTCTAGCTTCATCCTGCGTCTTATTTTATGCAGGAAAGTCGTGATGCATCCCATTTTTGTCGCTTTGGCAGTCTATTTGCATGTAGTCTCTTACATATTGATTGTAAAATTAGGATAAACCCATGGATTCTGAGGTCAGTGGAGTCTGAAAATACAGAAAAGGCGTGTTTCAACCACACACCACAGCGTCAACAAAAAAAAATACTTTTTATTGCCAAGAGAGATTATTGCAGGTGGCACTGATTTTAGTAATGCGCTCCAGCACTTACTGTAAATGTACGGTGTATGTTATGGGCCATTTTCTCTGTAGTCCAGCAGCGACACCGTCATGATTTTGCAAAAAAAAAAAAAAAAATACGCAGGCTGCGTGTTTTTAAGGTCAGCGTAGGAGAGGCGAGGTGCCGTACACAGCTGTAAACCACAGCAGAATTAGAGGTAATTACGCAGCGTAATCTGTATGTAGACTGTCTTTAAACTCAAACACTGCGAGGCTAATGGCTGCGCTGCGCTAGCTGTCATTTCGGGTCCATTGAGGGGCATCTGATCGTCGGCGCTGGAGACGCGTGATGTCACCTCCGCTGGGCTCCAAACAGCAGCCTTTAACATAATGGCCACTGTCGTTCACAAACAACCGAGAGCACATATGATCCTCCTGTCCATACTTCAGTAGGAGAAGAAATAAAAACACGGCGAGGTATCGAGACGAGATCGAGTTTGGAGTAGGTTATTTGTATTTTCTGAATTAAACGTGGTTAAAGTGAATTAAGGCAAATATCCCATTGTGGTAAACAACTCAACGTGAAAAATGAAAAAACTATGCAACCAAATAATGTCCAATATTTTCTATTAATCACTAGTTAGCCAAATGCCAATTAATTAGTTTCGATACCAGGTAGGCTGCAACCGTGTTGTTGCTATGGTTACGTGCAGATTATGAACAGATACCCTGATGCTGTCCAAAATGACAACTGAAGAGACAGCGGGTTTGTTATTTAAGATATTACTTTCAATGAATTACGTTTCCATTCCCAAATTTCTTCTAGTGAAGACACCACACTATAAACACGCCCTGCCCAGCGCTTCAAATGGGACTTAACACCGCCAAATAAATAAGGGACAATTTTATATAATCCCATGTTCTGTTACGTTAAAAGCATTAATACTTTAAATTAGTCAGAAAATTTAAGTGCTTTAAAACACAACTTGCTGACAAAACATCTTATATTAAAAGGTCCAACTGTGTTATTTAGGTCAGCCTTACATTGCCCTTGGGCTTTTCAGATCCTGTAAATAGACCATTTTCTCCGAAGTCTGAAATTAACAGGAAAGGATGAACAGCAGTATTCATTTGGTTCTGGTGGTCTCACATCCAGTCATTATGGTGAACAGTAAGAACACAGACTGCTGCTTTTATTCATTTAAAGCGTTTTTTATGTAGAGATGTCTTCGGCATGTTCTTGCATAGACCTACCGGTAATTCATATTTAAAATATTTTTAATGGTGCTGGGAATATGGGAATTCTAGGAAGAAATAAGCTTGTTTTTTTTTTAAAAAAAAGGCCCATCATCTGTAATGACCTGCTGTTCAACAGTGAACTTTAATTTCTTCACTGAACAGGAAGAGAAATTAAAAATCACTGTAAAATGAGGCATCCAAAGGAATACATGTCAAACTAAATCAAACACAGGCCAATTTGTATACCATCAATATTTTATCCAAAGAGTAAGACACAGATAGAAATCAAAAACTTTATTACAAAAATAAGTTACACTCACCTCCATTTTACAGTATAAAACAATTTATTTGCAGGAATGCAAAAAACGTTGTTGGCCACCAACAATAGTTTAAAACTGCTAACATCTTTTTTTTCAAAAGGTGGTTGTTATGATTTTATTGAGGGAGTTAACTGTATAGAAAACTGGGATTGAAGAGCAGTTTCCTTTATGCTATACCGGGAAATAGAAATTATTCACTGCAGTATCCCTTCTACCACTATGTCTATGATCCCTCAGCATATCATGGCAGCTCTCGTTAGGCACACATGCTCACTGGTTGGGCATTATGGCAATTCAGTCATCCATCAAGATTAATTCAAAAGATCTTCTACATAGTCGTGGTCTTCACAGCTGAGAAGGGATCATTCAAGACTGACATGATTTCAGATGATGTTGAATAAGGTTGTTTTACATTATTCTGTTGTTGGAAAATATGTTGTTTCAATATAAAAACAATCCACTTGAATTTTATAGTGGCACAAAAGGGACACTGCAGGGCTTTATTTTTGTTTTTACTTTTTTTTTTTTTTAATCAAAGGCAGTTGGATGCCTGTGATGTTGAAGCCTTTACAAAAGTAACATTTTATCCGAAAAACTATACAACCAGTAACTACATACTCTGAAGAAGCAAGGCGGCTAATTCAGTTCAAAATAGGATAAAAGCAGGGCTTGTTCAGACTCATCTCATGAGATTGTTTTGCATGCCCAGTTTGACTGTTTGCAGTGTCAGAGCTGCAGCTAAAATGACTATATTACATTAAGTACATCGTTTTTGCGCTACAGCTCTTGTGCATATTTTGTTTGAAAACAAGCCCTGCTTTCATCAATATAGTTTCCCTATTTACAGTACAGGCCGGGTAGTTTAGTCCTCTGTACTGAGGTAGTCAACCAACCCTTTAAAGACAAGTTCTGAAAAGAACCACTTTCCTGGAATGCCTGACTTATCCATGCCAGGTGGGTACACCCTAAAAACCTGCAAATGTTCTCTGTCAAACATCCAGATCATACGATTAAGATTGGACATGGATATTCCGACAATAAAAATTGCGATTAGCACAAAAATATACAATAGCATCAAGCTCCTTTGAGCCACTTCAAACCTAAAAACTTAAAAAGTGCAAATTCTTCAATAATTATTTAAAAATGGCATGTTCAGGGACAGGGAAGGGGGAGATTGTAAGGGCAATACACAGCTCTGTTTATCAGTACTGGGTACAGGGGATCTGGGCAAATAGTCTATGGGGATTTAAAACCCTCCATCATTTTTTTAAGGTGGCAGAAAAGAAAATACAACAGAAATGGGGCGGGGAGGGGATGCTTCTTCTGTAAGGCTGGAATATCATTGGACCTTTTTGTCGCGCTCTTTTTTTTTCTTTTAACATCCATTGCAGCTTACGGTGTAACCCCACACATCAAGTCAGTATCCACTGTGACAGGTCAGGACCGCCCTCTGCCCCGTTTCCCTGCTGGACCAATAAGAGATTAGATACTATTAGTTCAGAAAAAGACAATCCAACAGACACCCACCACCTCCCATCAATCACAGTAATTACAGCTTAATAAGATTCCATTGAAATTTTGATTGAATACAGTATTTTGCCATGAGGGTGGTACTCATCTAGCCTCCTAAAAATATATGTTGTGAATGACCTTTGTCTGCTGGCAAACAAGCTGCTCTGATAGATGACACCTGTCAAGGATAAGATATGAAGCCAATAAGCAGGTGGAACTTTTTTTTGTAGATGCAGCCTTATAATCATTACCAACACCAATTCAAGACAATCCTTACCTGCTCTGTAGTTCATCCTTAACTTCAGTTTTCCCGAACTACAGTCGTTTTAATTTTTCTACGCTTTAATACCTCCTTCATCTGATTTTGTGCTTTGACCCACTGACAGAGAATATGCTTAATTCAACACTCAATTTTGGAGCAGAGCCTAACCAACAAAAAAATGAACCACAGATTTTTTAGTCACCACAGTTCAACTAATCAGATGTTCCCCCCTTTTAAACTAAGAAAAAGAAACAACATATATTTACCTCTGCTTGTTCCAGGGCCTCCTCGCTGGGTGAAGCCCAGCCGGCCCCTTGGTGTGATAGCACCACGGCCCCTGGTCTGACTGGCATTGCCACGGACTCCTCCCCTCCCTCCTCGGCCCCTGCCGGACCCCTGGTAGTCGTCATATCCGTAGTATGGGTCATCGTAGCCTCCCCGGTAGTTGTGGTAGTCGTATCCGTAATAATCATAATAATCTTCATAGCCATAGTAGTCAGGGGGGTAAGAATAACCTCCTCGCCCTCCTCGGCCACGGCCTCTCGTTGGTGGTGGCATGTGGGGAGGCCCATAATAGTAGTATTCATCATACCTGTAGGAAGATTCACAGATTCCACATAAGAATGTTGTTTTGCTTCAGGTAAACATTTTTTAATTTGATTGATTGTGCTTCTCTCTTACATTTGTGTTTTAGCGGCTTGTCTCTGGGCTTTGCGCTCTTTCCGCTTCTGGTCAGGGGGCTTGGCAAAGACAATTTCAATGTGCTCTCCCTCGAGGTCTTTGCCATTGAGATCGGCCAAAGCCTGGAAAATTGATTAGGTCAGTAACAATCAGACAAACTTCCGTTTTTGTGTTTTATAAATGTGATGCATGTCCTTCAAGTCTTTTTTCCCCCATCCATACCTTCACAGCACCATCTCTTTCCTCAAAGTGGATGAAGGCATAGTCTTTCAATTTTTTCACCCGCTCCAGCTTCCCAAACTGACTGAAGGCCTTTTCAAGAATCTCCTCTGTGACAGTGCTCGCTAAGTTCCTCACAAACAGCACCTTGACCTGGTAATGGAAACACAAAGTTAAGAGGTTTTTTTTTTTTCCTCTTCAGAAAAGTTAGCAAACACTTGCAGGAAACAGTTTGATGTCACATATGCGTGTAACAACATTCTATTGAAGACACTTGTGCTTGTATCTTACCTTGGCCATAACCTCTGGGTCAGGGTCCTCAATGGGATCAGCCCACTCCACAGTGACAACGTTTCCCCACACCTTGACCTTGCCGCTCATGAGCCGACGGCGGGCCTGAGCTGCTGTCTTGTGGTCTTCGTACTCCAGGAAGCAGAAGCCCCGATTCTTCTTCTTGTCGTCAGGCTGATGGTACAATATGACATCATTTAGACCCTCTGTCGAGAAGAACAAGGGGAGAGGAAGAGGCAGCAGGTGGTTAACTAGATACATTTCACTATTACATCGACGACATACCAACAGACAAATGACATCCAATCTGCATGAAGGAAAACGACCATTTATAAAACAAATTGAAAAGAATCTGCCTAGTTATAATTCCTTAATTTAAAACATAATTTACTGAGTTTAGTGTCCAGTCAGATCTTAGCGGTAAACCATCATAGCAACGTGAGTCACTCCAGCATAGTAATGAGGTCATCATTTGGACACAAACAGGAGATGCTTCGAACACATCTTTACTAACCATGCTACAACCACGTGTCATTTGTTTAAGGAGGGGTTAAAGGATGTTGCAGACTCACCTGTGACTTTTGCAAATTCTTCAACAATCTGCTCTTTTGTTTTACTCTTGGGGATGGAGCCAACAAACAGTCTATTATTGGCCACAGAGATGCATACGCCAATGTGTTTACCTGGTCGAATTTCATTGTTGTTGCACTGCAAAAGGACGGAGGGTAGTGTAAGTAAGAGAAGAAGAAAAAAAGGCATCAAAGGAAAGTCTTTGGCAACTTGTTGGGTTTTCTTTTTCACAATTAGCATACATGTTTATTTTATCTGTTCATGTTAAATATCCTGACATGGGCTGTATTAGGTAAGTTTGTTTTCTCAACTAAGTCCCGCTACCCAACACACCCGCACTCTTTCTGCTATGATTTGCAGGAGACTAAGCGTACCAATTTGACAGCCTGCTGTGCAGCGTCTTTAGTGCAGAAAGTGACAAAGGCGTAGCCTCTGTTCAGGCCACTGAGAGGATCCATCATCAGGCGGAGGTCCCAGATGGGTCCAGCTTTCTCAAACAGTGGAACCAGCTCATCCTCAAAAAGGTCTCTGGGGATTTTGCCTACGAATATCTGTCAGGCAGAGAAGAAAGAGAAATGTGGTGCATGAGTTCAACTTTATAATCCGATGATTAAGATAGAAACATGGGATAAATGGCATCCAGTTTAAGAGGAATCCAGTCAGCTCTTAGCGGTAAACTATCAGTGTAACCATAGTTACTACAGAGGATATAAAAGTGTCATCATTTGGACCCCATGTGAAACATGAATGCACTTGCAATAATAACTACTGAAAGTTAATTATTCTTGCATCTCTGTGTGTAATGAATGCTAAAAAGGCAACTAGTTTTGTACCTCTGTACCAATGGTGGGCTGAGCCCCTGAGTGGGCGGACTCTGGAGGTGGACCTCCATACTTCCTCTGACCAGTTGTCACATCAAGTGTGTAGCCAGTTCTCTCCAACAAAGCCTGACCAGAAAAAAAAGAGAGAGATGGTTATGGTTTAACAATGATGGATTATACAAACAGCATCTATATAACAATACTCATACACGTCTTTCTTTTTCATTTATTAAGATACAATCACTTTTTTGAACAAAGGACAAGTTCTCACTTTAATTTTGGCTTCATCTGGTCCTTTACTGGTGTCTGACACTTTGGTCCCTTGTTTCTCTCTCTGTCTGAACGTCTTCATCACGCCACAAAGAAAGGCACTTTTGTTCTGGGAAGAAAAAAAAGGGACAAGTCATGTGCAGGAATTCCTGATCAGATCTCAAAAACGTGTATGGATGAATTAAGTTATACATTGACCAATCTGATCTTTTTCTTTAAATGTTGGCAGTCATGTAGGTGCTTTAACACCCGAAGTTTTCCTTTTCAACAACACAGAGTGCAGCTGTATTGAACTCATAGTCTATCCTTGCTCAGCTTTGCAGATGTACAGTGGATAAGAACACTACTGTGGTAGTACAGGGCTGCTGTGTAATTAGTTTACAACTTATATGCTTAGTAGTAAGGTATCTGCCTGTATAGACCCCACTATACATCCACTCGGTATGAAGGCATCAGAAATGAAAAGTGGCGTATCATACCTGAACATGTGAGAGGTCACTGTCCTTAAATTGCAAAAGGACTTGCAGAGCACCTTCCACCTGAAATTCTTTCAGGGCGTCAATCGCTCGATCATCTAAGTCACTGTGTGACACCAAACCTGGAGGAGGGACGACAACAAAAAGACAGAATTTGAGTTATTAGCAGATAACAATGACAAAGTTTTCATAACCAACATAATGATGTTGATGCACAGAAATATAAAGTACATCTGAAAGGATGTAAGTAAGCATGCGAGTAATGTTTCAAACCCAATCTTTTAGGTTGCGAAACAGACAAATAATGATTTCAAAATTATGGAGTAAAGACCGGGAGCTTCCTAATCTGATGAAACTGTATTCAGTAGTCAGGCTGCACTTAACTCTCCAACCAGCACATTTTTGCAGAACTAATCACAACAGATGTGACAGTGCAACTCGATATGCTAGTGCCACTCTATACTGTGGCTGGGAGTTTCTAATGAGACGGTCTGCACTCTGTTCTATGGAGGGGCCATCACCTGTCCCAAGCAGGCGCACACCAGACAGCTGCTGCCATTGTTTCTGCCTCAGCCCCATCTGGCCGAAAATGCAAGACTGGTACTTTTCTAGATCTTACCGACCAAATGAGTCCTAAAATGACCCCCAAGCTCTGGCACTGTAGCCCACCCCATACAAACTGGTAAATATCCGACCACAGAAGAGACACTTTAGCTGTAACTGACATCATACTCAAACCTTTCCATCCCTCTGCAACCCTTTTATGAGTTGCAGAGAAACTTCAAAGAAAATATGGAGAGACTGGACAGGCTCATCAATACACATCCCCGGGAGAGGACAATTCATTTGCCCAGACACCATTGATCATGCAACCATGTCGGGAATGCAAATGCTGCAATCATTTACACATTTTCACACCTGTAATGTGTAATTTTATATTTTGTAGCACTGCAGTACCCATTTTGGTAGGAAACCACAAAAAGTTGCTTCAGGATCCCAATTCCCCCATTCAAAAAGGTGATATTATGACAATACATGCAAGAAATTGATAAAACATAGAAATTTGCATATTTGAATATGCAAGTATAGTCATTGTGCCTTACCTGCTATGAAAATTTCATCTAGTTTTTCAGCAACTTTCTGTGGTAAACCAGCTTCTAATAAAGTCTGGAAGTGCTCAGAATGGGTAACTGCAGCAGAGGTGTCCATTGGTTCTTCTGGACCATTTCCATTAATATGTTCTGTGGCCATGTCTCCAGAAATCTGTGTAAATGCAATGAGCCAAATTAATCCTGGGTCAAGGGCAAGACTTGGCATGTGTTCAGGAGAGTGCAAAGTCTCAGACTTGTAAGGTCAAAAACATTTAACCATTGTAAGATCTTGGAAACAGTGATTTTTGTATTAGGCACAAATTATCTAATTATATCTTGTATTTTTGTAACTTCACCATGTACTTAATTAGTAACCATGGTTGTGTGGGCCGTCTGGAGACTTTTCACTATCCTGACTGTCACTTGAAGCTCTTGGCTTGCATGAAATAGGAGCGAAGAAACCTGTGTATAGGCATTTGACAAATGTTTCAATAGTGTGCTGTGCGCAAGACAGACAATGCACATACCAAATTCCCCACGAAAATCAATTGGATGACATCTCGTAAAAACCGTGAAACTACAGGGTTTGTGTCCATGTGGCAGTTTTTCCTTTCTGGTTTGCTCTAAGCTTAGAAGTTTGTGCAAACGGAGCCAAGTATTGCTAGCTCCCGTATCACAGCCCCGGTTGGTAGTTTCTGTTGCAGAAGTCTGGTCTTCTTTGGGTCTCTAAATTACATGTTAGCTTACCTTCTCCCTGCTGACCACAGCACAGGCTACATAGTCAATACACGTGTTCCAAAAGAGAGTCATCCCCGGTTTCCGTTTTCTGACCCCATGAGCAAGAATGCAGCATTTAGCATTTTGTTTTCAGTCACTTTGGCGGCTGATATTGTGACAGTGGTAAACAATCAAATTGTCACGTTACTGACCCGTACAGCCATAACTTTCCATGTGTACGATCAGACCGAGTGAAAACTTACGAGGAGCATCGACCTAACTGTCCCGAGCATTATTCATCTGAACAGCAAGTGAACAACACCTTTTTTTTCTTCTTCTTTCTTTTGACCTCCTGTTGACTCGGTTAATGATATAAAACAACCTTTATCCCGCTAATCATTTTCATATCGGTTAAAGCACGTGTTGTCTCTGTGGTTAAAAACACGTCTGCAATAGTTAAAACTATCTAATCCGCAAGGCCACATCTAAATGTGATCTCGACTTTGTGAAATTAACTAAAACACAAGACATTTTTTTTTTCTTCCCCCCATTTCAAATCGATGTTAATGATAACATTTAGCGGGGGACTGGCTCGCCACACGTTGAGGCTCGCTAGCTAAGCGGGCTAGTCTGCACAGACATTAAGCTAGCGCAGGGGACCCGTCTTCTGGACAATAACAGGACGCGCTAGAAAAAGCATCGTCTTCTATAAACGCGTGTGTATTAAAGTGTCTCAGAAGGACAAACGAGCATGTCCGCTGCTGAACTAACCACGTTGAATCGCACGTTTTTATTTCCCCCCCGTCAAGTTTACCAGGCGTTTGCCAGCTAGCTCCCGTTAGCACACGATGACAATGAGCATGTCAATTCCATGATCTGTCAAAATAGGCTAGCTTAAGTTAGCATGCTAATTCGAACGGAATTTCAGCGGGGCCATTGTTACAACGTCACTTGTCGGCGTGGACTTCAGCATTCACGAAGTGTAGCTTAAATATTTTAACATGTGTCTACTAGGCCCCAAGTAGCTAAAGGTTTAGCCTGCTGGATGCGTGGTTTGACAACGTGCCGCCATGTAGGAAGAGTCCATTTTCAAAAAGCCGGTCTGGAGAACTCGTTCCCAACCACCACCACCAGTTTCCACATTGTTTGAAACAGCACCGCACGATTCAGACTTTTTTTTTTTTAAGCAAGCAATTAAAGCAACAATCAAATGGACTAATCACAAGCATTCGCCCTACCTGCCGCTGGATCACCAACGCGTATGTTGTGGATTATTTAGGAAGATAAATGTGATATTTAAAAGACAGAAAAAGTGTAAAACTCCCGGCACTGATCCGGCTTCAGTCATTCACTCTTGATGATGTAAAATGGCTGCCACGTTCACGCCTCGAGTTTTGTCTCGTCGATGGGGTTTCTTGGACAGCCCCGCACGGGCTTGCCTTGTATGCATTTTACAGAGGAGCAGCAGGTCAACCACAGCATCCATCATAATTACTACAGTGAGTAATTTTTTTTTTTTTTTACGACAACAGGGCCGTTCATTTGACGGATATGATTGTAAGTAAAAATGGGTACATTACTAGAACTTAGTCACATGGCATAACATTTTGGGATAACAACCTAGAGCTGAACCTTGGTTATAAAAAAATATATATAAGTTAATAATATCACGAAATTATAAACGATAAATGCATGACATAACTTTTAATTGACTCGGAAACAAACATCAATGATAAGATAAGAGTAATTTAAAAGTCACTAGTCTAGTCTTGGACCAAATATTATCAACAGCAAGTACATATATACATATTCTTTAATGAAAAACTGCATGCCTACAGTAAACTAACACTTGTACGATGCACCATTTCTGCAGAGTGCCTGACTGGGAGAGGTGAGGTAGGTCCCACTTTTCACCACACTGTGTCACCATTTTCATAGATTTAACACTCCTCTGCCACATGAACAAAGGAATATATCGAGAGAGTGTAAAAAAAACAAAAAAAACAAGAGAGGTTTGTTGTTTGATGACCAATCATAGTAAGTTAAACAATGGTTATTGGAATAGTTTGTACTGCTAAAGAGTTCAAAACCTTTTTATAATTTTCTTTCTGCAACATTAGTAGCATACAGGAAAGAAATGTTGACTTTGTCATCATGCCTGTGCACTACAAACTTGACCATAGTCAGATGATGTAGTGTCTGTGTTTGTAGAAATGCCCTCAACATTTGTCTTTGTGTCAGTCTATGTCTGTGTTGCATGTTTGCTTTCTTTCACACTGCTTGGGGCTGGGGAACACAATTTTCGTCATTTATTCATGCAGATAAAGTGGAAAATAAATAAACGGAATCTTGAATCGTGAACATTTTGCTGTTCTACATTTTGAGCCAGTTACCAAAAAGTCTAACATCAATTTTTGGAAGAATATTATTATAACAGACTCCTATGTCTGGGTTCAAATATTTGGACACATTTGGGAAAAAAAGCTGTTTTGTAATTATTATTGAAAAGTGCCTGAGTTGATTCTAGATAATATGATTTAAAGTAGGCAAAACATGACATACAAACCAGAATATGAGTTTAAGATTGGTTTATCTGCTATCCTCATCACAGCTGGATGAATGATGGGTCCTAATGTCCCACTCATGGCTGAAATCATTCAACTTTAGCTGCTACAACAATCCTCCACAGGTAGCCTACAGAGCGGCTGGACTGCGATGGCTGGAAGATTTTGAGGAATTACTTACACAGCTGTTCAGGAGTAGAGTGACAGGTGGATTCCCTATAGCTCTCTGTCTCGAGCTGTAAAAATGTTGGAGAAAGAACCAAAGATGGGTCACAAGAAGGTTTTATCAGGGAAAAGTAGGCTATGGACAAATCAACAAAGTTCTGAAAAATAAATGTGAAGGGCAAAGTGCAATGTAGTCATAAAGAAAGACAAAATCAGAGGTAAATGTTTTAAATATTACACAGAGACAGAAATTAAGACAAATGTGTTCAGCCTAAAAAGATCCCTTGTCCATTGTGTCTTTGTTCTCTAGCGATAAAGCCAACAATAAAAACTCTTTTGATTTAAAGGAAGTACTTTATTAAGTTTGAATGCTTATGCCTGAAGGCTCCTCTTACCTTCAAGGTGACTGGCAGATTCCACTTTTTGGTCTACTTTTTTTTTCTTTTCTTTAGTTAACTGTTTATTTATTTTCTGTGCATCTTCTACTCTTGAACTTTTATTTCCATTGTTTTGGAAACTATGAGGTCTATTGGTTGTACCAGGAGGGTTGATTACAAGGAGAAGTGATATTGGGTTTTTGAATGATTCAGAAAAAGAAACAGAAGAATGTTGACGGGATCTTAAAGTTTGGAACTTATTGCTTCAGAAAAAAGTACAGTGAAATAGAAAAAAAGATGACTGGCACATTTGATATTGCATTAATTATCATGTCCTATAATATTATTTAACAACTGATTCAGAAACTTTTCTATTGAGACTTGAGACTGAAATGCAGCATGCTATGAAACGGGAAAAGAAAAGTCCCAAATTATTCAGTTATAGCAAAATCTCTGTTAGCTCTGTGTGTCATTTGGCATCTTGAACTGCTAGAATGAAAAAGAACAACTATTTCACTATGATTTAAAAGAACAAAGATTTAGCCCTTCAGGTGATTTTGTTTTCGTGGTGGGGCGTGTTTTTTTTGTTATTATAAAAGACATGAATGGAACAACTGTTTCTATTGGTTTGTCCAGGATCTACTGTAAATGTCCAAAAATGTACGTTAAGGGATAATGATTATTAGGATTCTTAGTTAAAAAGCAGCACACTTAAGTGTTCAGGTCTGATTGGTGGTTTCGACACACACAAATAAAGAGATTCTCAGTCCTTCAACTTCATCTTTTATACACATTGGATACTTCTCGAACTGATGTGAGGTGTGTTGTTTTTCTTTAATGACACTAATATAACCTTCTCATCAATAACCATCTGTTTGTTTGTGTCAGACAACGCCTGCTTCCATTTCCTCCCCTCACTGTAACGTGAACACCGCGAACTCCTGAGTGAGACGAGGCTCATAACGGTTCCTGTATTTAGAGAGCTCTCATGCCACCGTGTGGAGAGAGTGCCGCTGTGTACCCAGCAACAAAGCAAGGTGATCTGCCATGTGGACATCACGCTGTTTATCACCCTCTGTGTTTGAATATTCATTTTTTATTTTTTCAATGTTAAATAACTAAAACACATTTTATATCCATTTGAAATGATTTGGATTTATTCTAAAGCAGAAATTAACGAATTACAATATAATTTAATTTATACACAAATGTCCTCCCATTGAGACGTTCAGCTGTTCAAAATCTTTAATACGATGACCAAGAGTTCTAATCATTTTTGTCTTTATTAGATCACAATGTGCCATGGGAGTCAGGGAGTCATTTCGTAAGGCTGTGGCTCAGTTGGTAGAGTTGTCGTTCCGGTCGAGGGTTCGATCCCCTGCAGCCACATGTCCGATGTGTCCTTGGGCAAGACCCTTAACCCCCGAATTGCTCCCGCTGCCTCATGGGCGGCATTTGAATGTATGAATGGAATTAGTGACTTCTGATGGACTCTCTGCATATCAGCCTCTACCGTGTGAACGGGTAAGTGTAACCTGTGGTGAGTGTTCTTACTTTGAGTAGTAAGCAGACTAGAAAAGCACTATAAGCTCAAGTCCATTGATCATTAACATCCACGTAGTGTACCATGCAATATTTAGCTGCTTAATAACCTCTGATCATACAGTATGGACTTGACCCTCTGCACTTTATTGAACTTGCTACTGAAATCCCTCGTGTAATCATGTGATGCTTAAAATGACGTATTCTATTTTTTTTAATGGTTTTGTTTTAATGTGCTTAAAATGAAGGTTTTGTTACTGGTATTGTTTTTTTATGGTGTACAGTAAGGCAAATTCGCTTGGGGCAATAAAGGGTTTCATTCAGTCATTCGAGTCGCACTCTTCTTATGCTATACCTCATTATTCATATTGTTTACCATCCTACCTACTGTATTTCATATTGATTTATGTTATATAAACTGTAATTTAACTTTTTATTTGTACATTCTTTAACTTCTACATTGAATATTCCAGATCAAACCGCATTAAATACTTCATTATTCTGTACTGCTCTACATGTATGTTTTAACAGATCATCATCTTATCTCTCACTTCCTCTTAATGCACCTTTTACTATAATAAACCTAATACCTCATATCAAACTGTATGTCATTCGTCTTCACTGCTGTTTCCACAACTAGCTGCCAAATAATCATACCTGGTCACTTTAATTTACCAAGGCAAGGCAAGTTTATTTATATAGCACATTTCAACAACAAGGCAATTCAAAGTGCGTCACACAAGACAAAAGCATCATGACAGAGGAAAGAAAAGAAACATTAAAATAGAAAATTAAAAAATCACTGAAATTATTAAATCTAAATATTTGTTCAAATAAAAATAATTCAAATGAAATTAATGGAAATAAATAAAGTAAAAATATGAAAAGAGTTAAGGTTACAGTGCAGAGTTAAAGTTTAAAATCGTATTAAAATTGTTTAATGAAAGGCAGCTGTAAACAGGTGTGTCTTCAACCTCAATTTAAAAGAGCTGAGAGTTTCAGCAGACCTGCAGTTTTCTGGGAGTTTGTTCCAGATATAGGGAGCATAGAAACTGAACGCATCTTCTCCATGTTTGGTTCTGACTCTGGGGACAGAGAGCAGACCTGTCCCAGACGACCTGAGCGGCCTGGATAGTTCGTAATCAGGAGGTCACTAATGTATTTTGGCCCTAAACCATTCAGCGCTTTATAAACCAGCAGCAGGATTTTAAAATCTATTCTCTGACAGACTGGGAGCCAGTGTGAAGACCTCAGAACTGGGCTGATGTGATCCATTTTCTTGGTCTTGGTGAGGACTCTAGGAGCAGCATTCTGGATCAGTTGCATTTGTCTGACTGATTTTTTTGAGGCAGACTTGTAAATACATTGTTACAGTAATCAAGACGACTGAAGATAAAAGTATGGACAAGTTTATCCAAGTCCTGCTGGTCCTCCAAGTTTTTCTAAGTCCTCTGATTCTTGATATGTTGTTCAGGTGATAGTAGGCTGGTTCTGTAATTGTCTTAATGTGGCTTTCAGAATTGAGATTTCTTTCCTGGTCTGTGGTTTTCAGTCTTACTGACTGAAGCTGCGTGCTGACTCTTAATCGCTCCTCCTTTGCTCCAAAAACAACAACCTCAGTTTTGTCTTTGTTTAGCTGGAGAAAATCTTTGCACATCCAATCATTGATTTGTTCTATGCATTTACCCAGTGCTTTTATGAGACCGTGGTCGCCTGGCAACATTGTAATATACATTTGTGTGTTGTCTGCGTAGTTATGACAACTTATTTTATTGTTTTTTATAATCTGAGCTAGTGGGAGCATGTAGACGTTAAACAGAAGAGGCCCCAGGATGGAACCTTAGGGAACTCCACAAGTAATTTCTGTTTGCTCAGATTTGAAGTCACCTATAGACACGAAGAAGTCCCTGTCCTTTAAGTAAGATTCAAACCAGTTTAAAGTTGTGCCAGAAACTCCCACCAAGTTTTCCAGTCGGTCGAGTAATATATTGTGGTCAACTGTGTCAAACGCAGCACTGAGATCAAGTAAAACTAAGACTGAGGTTCTGCCACTGTCTGTGTTTAAACGGATGTCATTAAACACTTTAACCAGAGCTGTCTCAGTGCTGTGATTTTGTCTAAAACCTGACTGGAAGACATCGAAACAGTCGCTCAATGTCAAGAAGTTATTTAACTGTTGAAAAACAGCTTTTTCTATTATTTTACTTAAAAAAGCAAGATTTGATATAGGCCTGTAATTGTTCATTATTGACTTGTCTAGATTGTTCTTTTTTAATAGTGGCTTGATGACTGCTGTCTTCAGGGCCTGTGGGAAGACACCTGAGAGAAGAGACACGTTTACAATTCTAACATCTGGAGCCATGACTTGGGGAAACTTTTTTTTAAAACCTGTTTGCAGAATATCAACAGCAGGAGGAGGAATTTATTTGTTGTATAATGTCCTCCAGGTTTTTAAGGTTGATTTGATTAAATTGTGTCATGGTGCTTAAGTTGGTTTTAAATGGACACAGCACATATCCTGCTCCTGATGTTGAGTTACTGACAGTTTGTCTAATTTTCTGGAAGAAGGTGGAAAATGTATTACAGGCCCTGGTAGAATGAAATTCAGATGCTATTGACACAGGAGGGTTTGTTAGCCTGTCCACAGTAGCAAACAGGGCACAATCATTATTATTGTTTCTGGTGATGATGTTAGAGAAGAAAGATTGCCTTGCATTCCTCAGTTGTGAATTATAAACGTGAAGTTTCTATGTAGGTTGTAATGAATCTGGAGATTAGTTTTACGCCACCTGCGTTCAGCTTTTGGACAATCTCTTTTTCCGTTTCTTACCAGTGTCGAATTTCTCCATGGAGATTTTTTCTTACCAGAGACAACCTTCACCTTAATGGGAGCAATGGAATCAATAACATTTGTGATTTTAGAATTGAAGTTATCCACGTAGAGCAGCTTGGCCTTCAGCCAACAGAGCCGCTCAGCTTCACTGTGTCGCCTGTGCTCTCTCCGCTACAGAAACAGGGACAATGTTTACCCAGCAGAGCCCCCTGACAACATATCTGACTCGTGTTTCTTCAAGCATGACCATGTAGACTACACAGTTTACTCCAGACCTGGGGCTTTCTTTACTTCCGTAGTTCAACATCTCACAACATCTGAAACTCAGCATCACTCTCTAACTCACTCATCACTCATCATTCAGCTCTATAATGGTTTCAATCAGTTATTTTAGTCACTGCTGCAAAAAGCCACAGCTGATCTTATTTACAAATCACAACCAAATAAGCATGAGGTCTTATGAGGTGTGATAAAACTTCTTATCCTTTTTTAAAGATACTATTTGAGCCATTTTATGCATTTATTGATAAGATAGAGATTGAAAGGAGATAATAGGGGAGAGTTTGGATACAGCCTGATGAACCAAATGTAGATGCTCTGAACCCAGAACAGTTGCAAGGACAAAATGTGTGATTTGACATTGCAAAATGTCAAATCACAACGGAAGTGCTAGATGATGAGTGATGAGATAAAATTGGAGCAGATATCAAACAATATGAGGAGAAAAAACAGGAAGAGAATAAAGAAAAATACAAGTTTAGTTTGATGGTTGATAATCACTTTAAACAATTCATATTTGCGATCATGTTTTGATACTTTAAATGTTGTTTTGAAAAAGCATAATTAAGCCAGTTTACTCAATATTACCATCAGAGGACATTTTGTCTTATGTCAATAAATTACATGTTTCATAGCCTAAATAATAGCACACAATCCAGGAGCCATGATTAGCACTACTTGTATGGTTTACAATGCCAACGTTTTGAGAAGTAAAAATGTATTAAAAGCATAAAAAAAGGCTTTAAATATTCCGTTGTTTTAAAATCTATTCATCCACAGGGTTGAATTTCAAGTCTTAGGCCGAGGATTTATCACCAGCACAACCAAGGACACAGGACGTGGGCTTAAGTAAACAGGCAGACGAAGTACAAACTGCATTCATATTCATCCTTGACATTTGGGCTGTTTGTGGGCGGACAGATGACAACTATCAAACATGTCTGCATTTATTGATAACTTCTTCCATCGATTCAGCCAATGATGCCTTAATGTACAGTTAGCTTTTATGTCGAAATACGGGTTAAGAGAATAAACCCCAATTACGTGTTTTGATTTTGTAATAATGTAGAGTCCGATTTACTGTAAAAAATTATGTTTGTTTAAGAAATATGTTGTTTATAAAGCTAACATGACAAATCACAGCATCCCAGTAAAGAACTCAAAGGCATGATGAATTTAAAAAAAAGTGTTAAAAAGTGTTATAAGACTTGATAAAAATATGTACAGTATCCAACATTTAACTGCATTTATTTATAATGTATTTCATTATGAAAAGTGGTGTTTCTTTTGTTTAATTTAATGATTTAAACCTATTGATATTTCAAAATAAAAGGAACCATCACAACTTTCCCACAGAACAAAAAAGTCCAAAATATGAAATGTAACCATAGAACAGAACAGTTTGATTGTTTTGTCTGAGGGGAAACAGTCAAGAAATAAAATATCAAGGGATCAATACTAGATTTTTTGTTAACTTAATTGCATTTTATTTGTAAAGGCACCATGTAGAACAGGGATCATCAACTTGCGGCCAGCGGCTACTTAATCACAATGTGAAAAATAACCTATTGACCCTCTCTTTGCTGTGACATGACAAATAATAATAATAACAATAACCTCCAGTTACTAAGTAACAGAAATCCAGGGATTAAAGCAGCATCCATAGTCAGGATGGAAGGATGATTGAAGTATGTTTCCACCGTTTGTTCTTACTGTTTTGTGCTTTGAAGGGATTACGGGAAAGGTTGCAAAGTGGCCAGTGAGTCAGTGAGATCGTTGATAAGGTTGATAGGTTTCACTTACTCCAGGAAGGGGTCACAGTCTGCCTGCAGCACACGAGGTATAAAATCCACCGGCAGGGAAGCAGAATTCATCAGTAAAAAGCCACCCTGCACAGAGAAAGAGAAGACAGAAAACATTTTCTGAACATGGTAACATTCTCTATCTCTATCTTGCTGCATGATTATGATTCGACGGATGTTTGATTGACGGTTATCTCTTTGTCTCTGCGTTATCAGGTGACTGCTTCAACTATGATGGGTTCAGTGAAATCCTCCGGACTCTGTCTACTTCTGATGTCTTTCCTTCTTTACGTAGCTGATTCTTACCCCAACAATGACCTATCAAACAGTAAGATTTGATCATACTGACTCTGCATCCCAAGCTGTCCATGATGGGTACTATCTGATTCTAAATGTAATACTTGTGTGATCTCTTCTTCAGTGGGCTGTGAGGAGTGCACGCTTAGGAGGAACAATGTTTTCTCCTCTACTCGTCCCCTCTATCAGTGCATGGGCTGCTGCTTCTCCAGAGCGTACCCAACACCTCTCGGGACCATGAAGACGATGTTGGTCCCGAAGAATATCACCTCAGAGGCAACGTGCTGTGTGGCCAAGGACAGCTATGATGTAAGGATGCACACAAAAGACAAGTCTCGAAAAACGTATCTATAAATAGCATATCTATTTAAACTCAAGTCAGTCTAAAGTAAATCTTTTACTACATACTCGGTCAAAGTCTGGCTGGACACTCTTCTCTCTACCAGTGTTTTCGGTCTGACACTTTAATTTTAAAGGATAAAAAGGAGGAAACACATCTTTGAACTTAAAATAAAAATAAAATAATTGAATTGAATTGTATTGAAACACAAACTTGCAAGTTCAGTAAAATATTTCCAAATGTACCCACTGTGAAAGTATAACATATAAATTATGTTTTTTTTAAGGTTACTTTTGGGGCTTATTGGACTTTAATTGATATGACAGCTTGAGAGAGACGGGACATGTGGAGAGAGAGAGAGAGAGTTCGGGTTGACATACACCAAATAGCATCAGAACCAGGAGTCCAACTCGCACCCAGTGCATCGTGATCCGTATCCTCTGTACATGAGGCCTGCTTTATTTTTGGACATTTATTTAAGATCAGATAAGTTGAAAGAAGTCTCTACTTAGATATCTATGAGTTGTGGTCATTGAAAAGTGCCATTTCTGGGGCCCCAGATGACCTAGCGCTTAGGCCATGAGCCCCACGTACAGAGAGCACAGTCATCAATGCGTGCAGCCAGGGTTCGACTCCGACCCTCGGCTCTTTCCATGAATGTTGTTCCCACCTCTCTCCCCTATTCCCTTCTCTGTCCACTGTTCCTCAAATAAAGGCATAAAAGCCCCAAATAAAAGGGAAAGGATTCTGCTGAAACTTCTACAATAGTTAAGACTCCCAGCCTCTGTCCTTTGATGGATGTCTACCCTTTCTCTCCTCACCACATTTCCTGTCTCTCATACGCTGTCCTATCAATAAAGGCAAAAGAGACTGCTTAAAGTGAACTTTCACAAATCAATGAGACTTTTTCATACCGTTGTCACTCTGCTTTCTTCCTCATCTGTTCCTCTTTCAGACCGAGGTGTTTGGCATAAAGGTGAGAAACCACACAGAATGCCACTGCAGCACCTGCTACTTCCATAAGATATGACAGATGGGAAGCGGAGACAACCCTGCAAGCACTCAGCTCGGCAACAAATGATGCTTCTGTTCACGTACACATGCTAGTCTCTGTTTTCAAATGTAAACTCTTGTGTTGGCAAGTGTCTGTGATTTGTATTTATTAGCCCACATTTTTGCATGGATAGATGTGTTTAAAATAATGTAGATTGAAAAGCAATAAAATCTCACCCAGATTTTCCAGTTTCATTCATGTGTCTTGTAGTGAAATACATGGTATCTGTGGTGTGTGAGTGATTGAGTGTGCCTTTTTGTCAGAAGCAAATTGTGTTTGGACATCAGTAGTGGCAGAGTTGCTTGGGGCATCAAACACCTTGTTTTCAAATTAGAACTGGCAACCACAAAATATACATGTCAAGACATCAACAAACTACTGTAGCTATCTTTAACAAGACTTTGTGCTCGTTGGGGGAAGAAGGAAAATCTCTGGTAATGTTGACCTTTTTCCAACAATGGATGTTGTCGTGTGATCAAAAAGGCCTACCTTCATTGTATCAAAATGAAAAGAATATTTTAGAATGATTGCTTGTTTGATTCTTTGTAAATTGAACAAATTGAGGATAATATAAGACATCAAGTCGACATAAAACCAAGAGGAACATTACTTAAACATAGTTATAGTCACGCAATAACAGCTTTTTATCACGACCACTCTGTAGTTACAAGACAGACTGGAATATCGTGTCCTGTTCGTCCTAGAGATTGATTATAACTTGGGTAAATGTCAAAGTTTTTCTAGATGTTTGAGGCTGTTTTGTTTTTTTTCACTGATGCTCACTGTCTGCTGGACACAGACAGACACATCATGAGGTGTTCCTCAAATCCAGGAATCCGTGAGTTCACGTCCAGCCTGTGTGCAGAGGATGATTTTGTGTCACTGTAAGGTCATAGATGCTTTGTTGACATCAGGGGTGAGTGTGTGAGTGAGTGTGTGTGTGTGTGTGTGTGTGTGTGTGTGTGAGTGTGTATTTGGGGCCACTTTGTGCTCTCCCTTCCCCCCTCTGCGTGCGCGTGCGTGTGCGAGTCTGGCAGCGTAACATCTGTGCGTACGCGGTCGTGATTGTTGTGAAGATGGCGGAGGGGGAGACAGAGAAGGAATATGACACACGGAAAGCTATCGAGGAGCTCCGAGGGCGCTTCCAGGGTCTGACCACAGCTTTGAAAGAGAGCTCGCAGTCTCCGTTGGAAGCCTCTCTGCATTTCTGCCAGGAGTTTTGCCAGGTTAGCCTTCTCTCCTGCTGCTCATCCCGGGCAGCAGCCTGCAGCCCCTCTGGCTTCCTGGCCGAGGATGCGCGTCTACGTTTGCTACAACAATGTAGCTAAAGGGGTTAGCTTCCCAGCTAACAGCCTGGTATTTCAAGATGGGGGAAAAAAACTCATGTGTTGTTTTTAGCTATTCTTTTCATCGTGTTTGTCTGTGGCGTGAACTTATTTGCAAAGTCTGACCATCCATGCGGCGATAAGTCACATCAGTGTGTGCGCGCTGTGCACGCCTTATTGGTATTTTCCAGGCCAGATAGCTAATAGCAGATGAATGCTGCTAGCTGGTATGCAGGGTCCCCCTGTCCTGTGCAGTGGTCATGCTGTGCAAAAAATGGATACCTACGTTAGCGAGATTTCACATGGCGATTAGATATACATGCACGCAATTACAAGTTTCTACCCCCCGTAGAAAATATAGTTACGATGTTATAACATTGCATCTCTGCAGGTCGTCACGTTTAAACCTTGTGCAGAAAATGGTTACTTTTGTTGAGCTCTTTTTTCGAAACGTAAAAGATCAATGATTTTTTTTTTTCTCAAAAGGTGCTAGCCCAGGCCTTGTGAACTAATTAATTCAGTTCCACATACAAGCGAAGATGTTTATTACAGTCATATAGTCGGCTTCAGCAGAAGATGTTCAACTGATGTCAGTGTTAAAGCAGCCTGCAGCTGTGATTTAAAAAAGGGAAAGTGTGGCTGTGGTCACTGACTCCATTACACATCCTGCTCATTAATTTGCCCTGACCACGTAAATATCAAGCGAGATATCCGCTGATGTAACATTTTGCTGACACTAGTACTACTATCATCTCTACGAGAGAGAGAGCGGGGGTTAGTTAGTTTAAGCCTCGGCTGGGAGAAATGAATTCAAGAAAAAAAAAGTTATTTGTGGAAAAAAAGGGGGCGACTGTGTGCAGGGAAGTCTTAATGGAGGATGATCTCATGAAAGTAAAGCCGGCAGGATGAAATGAGAGTGCATGGATATACTGCTGAAGTAACGGAGGAACTTTTCAGAGATGGAGGCGATGCTTACTTCTTCTTACTTCTTTGTAAAAAAAAAAGAAAAAAAAGATGGAGGATTAAAAATCACTTTTTTCCGCACATTGTTGCTTTGTTGAATCAGGTCTCTACATCTTGCCTGAATTATGTATAAAGTTTATCAAAACATAATTAATATTAATGCAATATTTTTTTCATCTCAGGTAATTTGTTATGCTGTTAATATTGTTCTTCATGTAATAATTAATGATGCACTTTATGGCAAGTTTTGACTATTTTTCATTGTTAATCGCCACCCCATCTTTTACATTTAGACTGATTCATTTCTAACTTTAACATGTTTATTTTGTCTTTTTCGACTTAAGACTAAAGTTGTTTATATATATATATATATATATATATATATATATATGTGTATATATAAAGTGGCTGGGGTTATTTAACAGCATTTACCATCATGTAATTACAACTCCACCACTGCTCTGGTGCACTGTGCTTAGATAGAAATACATATTTAATTGTGAAAATATAAGATTTAATTTTAAATATTTTATTTGCATATATTTGTAGAAGTTCCACTTTACTTGTCTTTATTATTTTCCTTCACCAAGAGGGTTTAATGTTACCCAGGAGTCACGGCTCGGTTCATAACTTAGTTTTTGGTAAACAATTGTTACAACGGGGAAAAGGCGACTAAAAGTCCTTCATAAATAATTTTAGGTTCCTTTAATATAATTTGAACCAACAGCAGTGCAAAAATGACTTATCACACACACATTGGCTGATAATAAAAACGGGACCTAGAGAGTGATGTGATGGAAACCTGAAAAAGCTCAAATCTTAACTTGTAATAATTGTTCTTCTATTCGTTAGTTTTAGATATACAATGTTTCAGAAAAGATTGAGCCGTTCAAATATGACATCTCACATATTTTACCAGTACTGTATTAAGGGACTTGCATTAAACACACAAGGAAAAAACCCATTACTGAAGATATAAGAAAAAGAAAAACTGACAATCCTCTGAATTTTGTCATTCGCTTAATGAATTAATTGTTTTAGCATACACAGAACAATATCATTGTTTATAAACATTTTGTTTGCTCTAACAAACCTTTTTAAAGAACTTATCCCATGCCAGGACCTGCTGGGTCAGCAGTTTGCTTCAGACTGTTTTTTATGATTCTGAAAAGAAACAACTCAGTGTTCAATGGGTTCATCTCACTGTCGTGTTTCTTTGTTTGCCAGGTCCTTGTGGAGCATGCTGGCCGTTGGAAAACTGATGAGGATCCACTGCCTTTGCTGGAGGTCTACACTGTGGCTATCGTCAGCTTTGCGCAGGCCGCCTCCTGTCTCTCCTCTGAATGTGAAAACGTGCCACTCCTACTTGAAAAGTTAGCACTGTGAGTAGAAACTCTGCAGAGTTTCCTGCACGTTGACTTTGTTTTGGCAGGCCGCCAAGGTTTAATAAAGGCTGCCAAGGCATATTTGGTGACCCATTTAGCAGGTTTTAGTCATATTTTAATCCTTCAGATAGCATGACCACCATCTTCGTTCGATTTATGTAGAAGACAACTTCCACTTGTGCTCTCCTTCATTTACCTGTTAGTCCTGCCATCATACGTTTAGAGACATGCAGGAGGATAGAGACAGAAAGAGGCGTGGCAGGCAAGTGTGTGTGTGTAGTAAGAGAGCAGATGTGTATGTGATTGTGTGGAAATTAAAAGAATGTTAACCAGATTAAAGTTCTTTAAAGAAGTAATTCATTCATTGAATCAAAACTAAGATCAACTGGAAAGTTGGTCGAATAAAAAACTTGTAATAATAAATACGTAGTAGAAATGGGGAGGTGTAACAAGTTAAATGTTTTTGGTTAATCAATTTTTGTTTAGCACCAATTCATAACAAATGTTGTCTCAAGACACTTAACAAAACGAGCAGGTTTAGTCCAAACTCGTTGTTATATTATTCACAGAGATCCAATATGAATCCACAATGAGCAAAACACCAGGCCACATTTAGTAAGTACCAGTGACGAGGGAAAAACGTCCTTTTAACAGACAGAAACCTCGAGCAGAACCAGACTCATGTTGAACAGGACTGAAACATGTTGGGCTAGAAATGGAAGACCTTTAACATGTTTTACACAGAATGTTTGGAGAATCATCTTCATCGAGTCTCAGCGGCAACAACAGAAAAACATCTACACATGTTTTTGATGTCCACATAACATTTGACACGACATAAATTGACTTTGCAGTTCGAGAAGTGTGTGATCTCTGTATATATGATTCCATGAAAGAATAAAACAAACACAGATTTGATTCCTAAAAGGAAATTTACATTTAAAAAAAACAAAAAAAACAGTTTCAAGTATCTGCTCAGCTAGTCCCACTAAGTGCTCTTGATGTAGTTATGGAGGCAGAGTCCTTGAGGCACGAGTACAGAATAGAAATGTAGGCTACATCTTGGGGAGCTCTGACATATTTGGGACGAGCTAAATAGTATACTTTGCATGCAGAGGTCGGTTCAGTGCAAACACTACATGCAGAGAATCCAAGACAGTTATCCTGACATTGAAAGATGAAACTTAATGAAACATTGAAACGTCAGTAGTGATCTTATTGGTCAACTTTGAAAAACTTGTAATGAGCCGTGTGACTACTGACTTCACATTGCATTATTTGAACAGTAATACGCACATGGTTCCTCTTATTACCTGAAGTGTTGTCCATCCTTGACCTAAATGTGGCTTTAACAAATGACTGTGTTGTATCCACAGGAGCTGTGCAGAGCTGCTGCTCTTACTGCCCCAGCATGTCCCTATTGCCTTATGGGAGGAGTTTCAGTCCTCCATGAAGGTCAGTATCCCCCGGCTGTTAGGAGAGGCTTGCCTTTGCACTGATAAGAAATGAAAAGTTGTATCGTTATTACAATGTGTTTAGATCATCATTGAAAAGTTATAAAAAATAATATATGGAACATTTTGATCTTTTGGTACTCTTTCTAAATTATTGAAGAAGTCATCTGTTAACCATTGCAAAATGGCACAAAGCCACTGCAGTAACCTTGTTATTTTAGTCTCTGGCATGTCTATTTGAGGCGGACTCCCCTTATTTGTAGTTTTATAGTTACATTGATTGATGTCTGTTGCAGTCGGCACACAGCCTTTTGCAAGACAGCGGGAGCACGCAGCTTTACCAGCTCTCAGTTCTGGCGCAGCAAGATGGCGTCTGGTCCAACACCACGTTAAGCAGCATCCTGTCCAATCAGACTCCTCAACCGGAACAAGGTTTTTTGCCCAATACTAATTTTAAAAGTTGCATTTGCACTAAATTATATATTTCTTTGTACATTGTATTGTCTGCATTCCCTTTTGTCTGTAGTTTTCTAACATGTTGTCTCTGTGTTCTTCTCTCTCTTTATTTGTTTTTCTTAGTTCATGAGTATCTTGAGTTGGAAGGCCCCACACTTCTCAACATGAGGATCAAGCATCTTATCAAAGTGGACAGAGCTGATAAAGCTGCTGTCCTCGCAAAGATGTGCTCCGAGTATCCGGGATATGAAGGAAAAGGAAACTTTAAGCAGACTTACTTGCTTTGCATCTGTATGACAAAAAGTCAGGAGCAGCTAATGGAGGAGGTAAGAGATCAAACATGACAGCTGTGTGTTGTTGTTTTTAACACACATAGTCCTTTTTATAGTCCTGTTAAAAAAACGACAGAAGTTTTTAGTTTTTGACTTTGTATTTTTGTATAACATCTCTCTCTCTCTCTCTCTCTCTCTCTCTCTCTCTCTGTATCTCTCTCTCTCTCTCTCGCTCGCTCTCGCTCTCTCTCTCTCTCTCTCTCTCTCTCTCTCTCTCTCTCTCTCTGCCTGTTAGATCGCATCAATAGACTGTAAAGATGCTCTTGAAATGATCTGCAACTTGGAGTCAGAGGGAGACGAGAAAGGAGCTCTCTGCGTATGTTCTGCCTTTCTCAAGCGTCAGCTTCTCCAAGGGGATGTCTATTGTGCCTGGTAAGTGTTGCACTTTGTTTCAGACAGATCCTCCAAGACCTCTTCCAAAATCAACCCCAGGAATTCAGTAGTCATTGAATAATTGTATTATGCAACCTGATGAAATCTCTCTAATGAATATGCATGAAGGTAACCTCATTGTCGAGCAGGATTGCAAATGTGTGAATTTAAGATCGGAGTCTCTTAATGCCTCTGTACTTGAAGGAAGAGAGGACAGCTGTGAAATAATAAGCTAAATGTGTATTACTGTACTTACCATTTTTAATGCAAGACTTATTTTCTCAAGTTCCAATCTTTTTAAAACTTTTACATATGTTTAATACTTGTGATCTACCTTTTTCAGTTTTTGTAACGATTAATAATGTATATGTGACATATGCAACAGTTTTTCCTTTAACGCTACCAAACATTCAATATTTTCTAGTTTTTAGATGCGTGGATTGGACCCTTATACGTTTAAAAACATGTAGTGATGTCTTCTAGGGTAGTAAGAGCTTGTGATGGATATTTCATGTTGATTATGAAAATGTATGGACAGAATGTTTCATCAAAATACTTTTATTTTAACAAAAAAGAACAAGTAATAAAAAATGATGAGTAGCCATTTTTTAATACGTGTGTTTGTTGTTTTGCAGGGAGCTCACATTGTTCTGGAGTAAGCTACTAATGCGGTTGGAGTCTTCGGCTGATGCATTCCTTGGACACAGCAAAGAGATGGCTCTTCTCTGCAGAAGTGTCTGTCATATTCTGTTTCTAATCAAAGTCATCCAAAATGAGGTAAGGAAAAAAGTCTTTTTTTGTAGCTTATAAATAAAACCATTACATATAACCATACACACTTGGAATAACTCATAGGATACCGCATCTGTTTAAAGGACTTCAAAATCAAAACCATGGCTTTAATTTTCTTTGTTATTTCTGCAGCTTGGAGAGGTGGGACTTCCAGTGTGTGTGGAAATGTGCATTCAAGCTTTGAAAATGACCTCCAGTGACCATAAGGATAGCAAGTCTACTATCTGCAAGACTATTTCCTGCCTCTTGCCAACAGATCTCGAAGTGAAACGTGCATGCCAGCTTACTGAGTTCCTCCTACAGCCTACCATTGACTCGTATTATGCCGTGGAGTCACTATACAACGAACCAGACCAAAAGCCTGAGGAGGATGGGAGTTTACCAGTGCCCAATTCTTTACGATGTGAGTTACTGCTGGCCTTGAAGACACAGTGGCCTTTTGATCCAGAGTTCTGGGACTGGAAAACACTGAAACGCAACTGCTTGGCACTAATGGGAGAGGAGGCAGCTATTGTGTCATCTATAGACACACTCAACGACACAGACGAACAGGAGGTGGAAAGTGCAATTGGCAAACTCCCTGAATACAGAGACTTGGAGGATTTTCTGTTAACCACTACAAATGAACTCAATGAAATCACAGATGAAAGAGAAAAAAACAGAGAGGCGAAGAAACTTCGGGAGCAGGGTTTTGTGTCTGCTCGTTTCAGAAATTGGCGAGCTTACATGCAGTATTGTGTTTTGTGCGACAAAGAATTCTTGGGTCACAGAATTGTTCGCCACGCACAGAAGCATTTCAAAGATGGAGTGTATCTCTGTCCAATTTGTGCTGACAGTTTTGAAAGTAGGGAGGTTTTAGAGCCACATGTAGCATCACATGTAAAGCAATCGTGCAAAGAGAGACTAGCAGCAATGAAAGCAGCTAGGAAGGTAACCAAACCACCTCAGTCCCCTAAAAGTCCGTCAAAAAGTCCTAAAGTTGCTGCGAAGATGAGTATTAGTCCTGTTAAAATGGAATCTCAAGTTACTGAACAATTGGCATTGCCTGTTAAAATAGAACAAACAACATCTGACACAAACATTAGTCAAGACTGTTTCTGTCCGGTCAAAAATTGTTCAAAGGCTTTCAAGTTTTTCCGTAACCTCATGGCTCATGTCAGATCTCACAAGGATGACGAGGAAGCCATGAGATTTTTAGAGATACAAAAGCAGAAAGTGGTGTGTCAGTATTGCAGGCGGCAGTTTGTCAATGTCAGACATCTGAATGATCACTTGCAGATGCACTGTGGTAGCAAGCCGTACATCTGTATACAGTTGGATTGCAAAGCCAACTTTAACTCCAATTCTGAGCTTCTAATGCATAGAAAAATACATTCTGAATTTAAGGCCCAGTGTATGTTCCCCAACTGTGGCCAAGTTTTCAGTGAGGCCTACCTGTTGTACGATCACGAGGCACAGCACTACCTTACATACACCTGCCAAACAGATAACTGTGGCAAAATATTCTACTCGCAGTCTCAATTCTTGTCTCACCAACAGATTCATAGTACAAATGGTGCAAACTGTTTGCCTATCGGTAATCAAAATCCTCCTGTCACTCCAAGAGTAGAGGCACCACTCCAGAGCCCCCCAATTAGAGAAAACCCAAGTTCTGCAGTTGTCAGCCCTGAAAGTATAAAGACAGATGTATATATGAAGGAGGTGGTAAATGCAAACACATCACCATGCACATCTCCTGAGGTTGCTATAGACGCAGTTTCTCAGAAAGTTAAACACTCGATTGAAAGCATGATGAGTTCTGAAGGAGAGCCAGAAATCCAAGAACCAGAGAAATGCTACACTCCTTTAACAAACCCCACTCCAGCAGCTGAGGTGAACCCAGCACCAGAGCCTCCTCATGTGCCCCCTAATGAGGCTGGGCAAAGTGAAAACCCTCCAGTGTATCCTGTACACATTTTAACAAATCCTGCAGCAGGGCATCAGGGAGAAGGGCTTAATAATGTTCAGTGCAATGAATTTAAAAATGTGATTCCACCAATAATTTCTCCAAGTCATATAAAGACAGAAATCCCTTCTTCACTGCAAGGCTATCCTTCGAGCACACCTGCTGTGACTGCTGGCAATGAGGAGAACCTGCATTGCTGTCCTTATAGTGAGTGTACAAGGGCATACAGTACAAACAAAAGTCTATCCAGGCATGTGAAGAAGCAACACCCTGAAATATTTGAGGACTGGAAATTGGCAAAGAAATATAACAAGGTGGCCAGAATTACTGCAAAAAAGGCACCAAGTGGGCTTGCTTCACCAAGTCAGCGTCAGAACCTGGGAAATAGGTCTCCAAATCAGCCAGGAATACTATGCAACAAACCTGGGATGCAGCAAATGGATTACCAAACGGGATGTTCAAGCTCGCCAGCTCAGTGTTATGCTGGATCAATGGAGCCTGTGCCTATCACTCCAATGGTGAACCCAACACTGTACCCATCATGGGGAAGCCAAAATAATCCAAGTGGAATGATGCAGGCAGACATGTCCCAGTCATGGTCTTCACCTCCCATAAACAGCTGTTATCCAGAGGCCTTCAACATGAATGAGTTCCCCTCTCGGGGCTATCCTAATTGGCAGCCAGACCCTTATCAGAACACAGTGCCCCCGCCACCTGATAGAGATCATTCAATGGCAGCTATGCACGGTTCTACCATGTCACATGGGCCTTCGGATTCAAGTTTGATGTCACAGTACGTGTCCAGTTCTCTGATGCTTGACAATGGAGGGCAAATGCATAATGGAGGGCAACAGTATGGAGTAATAAATCCCGAGGGCAGTGGAGACAGAAAAGCTAATACAAATCTGACAAACCAGTTGGATAATGGAAACAGTATCTCAACAATTGACAGCCTCCCTGATGGAAGCTACCACACTCCATATGCTCAAAGTGAAAACTCTTGTCTTACTCAAGGTTCTTCGGTCGATATTCCCATGAAATGCCTGAGCCCAGAGGCCCAACCTCCATTGAAAGTGAGAAATGAAATAGTTAAAACTGAGAATGTGTCCACTCCTGGTTATGAACAGATGGACAACTCGGTAGATGGCATGCTCAGCCCCCAAAGTGTCACTCAAGGAGATTTCTCTTTAGATGAGGAATGTCCAAATGCTGACTGTGAGGATAACGCCTCAGATGATAAGGCTGGTGAACCTGACGTGCAAAAGGGCAAACGCAGTAGGTTGAGCAAACGAACAAAATGGCCGGCAATCATTAAGGATGGTAAGGTCATCTGTAGGAGGTGCTTCAGAGAGTTCACAAGCACCAAGTCTCTCGGAGGTCACTTGTCTAAACGCTCACAGTGCAGGCCCGTAGATGAAATCGATCTTACGGCTGAACTGCCAACATCTTTCCTTGATTTTCTCAATGACCCCCATGTCCCTGACACTAATGGAGCAATATTCAACATGGCAAATGGGGATTTCTCACAGGAATCGTGTAGCTTGACCACTTTGTCTTCACCCATGGCATTGAAACAAGAGCCTCAATACACAAACATAATGGATTATTCAAACTCCTTAACTGTTACCCCTGAAAACCAGCCAGAGAAGGCAGGAGAGTTGGCAAACCCAGCTCTTGCTGCACCTTATCAAGAAGATCACTTGATGGAAATTTCACATGCCTTTCAAAGGCTTGATTTGATTGAGGCTGCACAAGAGAAGATGCGGAACGCTCTGTTATTAGAACAAAATATCAGTCATAGCAAGGCAGCCCCTGATGTTGAAAAAAGAAAAATACTTGGTAAGAGTGATGACAAGCCCTCTGAAAAGGTGCCCAAGCCTTTCAAGTGTGACCAAGATGACTGTGAGTACTCATTCATGACTAAGGAGGCATTGTTTAAACACCTGTGTAGAATGCATGATTACACAAATGAGATGATAGAAGAACTTAAAAGAACCCCATCTAAACTGTCGCCTTATCCCTGTCAGATTTGCCCCAAAACATTCACGAGAACAACAGGTTTGAGAATTCACTATGAAAAAGTCCATCGATTGTCAAAGGTAGAAATGCAGAAGCTAAAGATCAGTGCCCGTAACAGGCGTGCTTTCAGACTTAACAAAGACAACGTGTTAGTAAGCAGTGCAACCAGTAATGCCAATAACAGTAACACTACACAATCTGCAGTACCAATATTACTTGCAATTAAACAGGAACCCCTTGACATTGCAATTGCTCCTCAAACTGACAATGAGAACAATCTAGAAGTTACTCAGATCACTTCACCAGAAAATGCAGTTAAACAGGGTTTCACACCAGAAGTATCAACTGTTACAAGACTACCATCACCTGAAAGCTTTTTATCTGAGAGGTTGATTGGTGAGGTGGCACCCTCTGTTCTTGAAAAATCCCCTGATCGACAGAGAGTGGCTGTTGTAAACAAGAGTCCAAATGTGAAAAAGAAATCCACTTTAAAAATGAAACTCAGTCCGGTTGGGAAAGCAAAAGAGCACCAAGGGCAATCAGACGCAGCATTAAGCAAAGAAAAAGAGCCAAAGTCCAGCCCCGCTTCTGCATCAGCTTCATCCTCCCCAGAAAAACCCAGCAGCTCTAAAAACACACCAACGAAGGATGAATCCCAGAGAAAACAGAAACATCAGAAAAGGTTGAGCCTCCAAATGTGTGATGTAGACGCTTTCAGCCCATATAGACCATATCGCTGTGTTCATGAAGGATGCACTGCTGCATTCACTATTCAGCAAAATTTGATTTTGCATTACAGGGCCATGCATCAGGCATCTCTGCCTGCTAGCAAACCTGAAGTTGAAGCTGAAGCTGAAACTGAAACGACTAGTGTTGAAAATGGACAGGCAAGCCATCAGAGCATAAGCCAAGATGATGAGGTCAGGTGTCAGGTGAAAGACTGTTCAAGGGTGTTCATTGGAATCACAAGGTTAATCCAGCATTACCTCTTACTCCACAAGTTTACCCGTGATAAAGCCACCTCTATGATGGCCAGCATGACCATAGGGACTTTCAACTGTGATCGGCCGGAGTGTGCTCTCCCCTTTGACTCAGTGGAAAAGTATGTGGAGCACATAAAGAATTTTCACAAGGAGATAGCTATCTCTGAGAGCGGCTCAGTTGATCAAACTTTCAAGTGCGAGTATATAGGATGCGACCGTGTCTACACTACAAAATCAAACCTCCTCCGTCACCTCATAAAAAAGCATGAATACGTTTATGATCCTAAAGCAAGTGACGGAAGACGGACGAAATCAGCAGGGCTCTTTCCAGGAGTTAATGGGAAAGAGAATGTGGAGAGCAAATTCAAAGGGAAGAAGAAAAACACTAAAAAGAAAGATGTGAAGTCCATTGAACACTGGACTCATTTTGGGAAGCCTAAACTAAAATCCCACGAGGATGCATCAGCCATGTGCATCAAGAAGTTTTCCCTGCAGTACCCATGCATGATAATAGGCTGCGATGCTGTTGAGCGGGCAGAGAGAAGTATATTCAAACATTACACCACTCATGGCCTCACAGAAAGATACATTGAAGATCAGAGGAGCCAGTTCATTTATTGTAAAAAGTACTCCCGTTCCAGATTCAAGGATACAAACAAATCTGAAGGCGCATCAACCTCCTCTTCTGAGGAGACGGAGCCAGAAGACGCAGAAAAATCAAGTGACCAGAAATCAGATGAGCTTGTGGATAGAATAGGCCTAGAAGACAGCAAGCTGTCAAACGACGATAGTGCAGAATCTCAAGCTTCCACTGGGACAGAGGGTGGCATTAAAAGAGGCCGTCCCAGGAAACCGGCACGTCCTACACCAGCTTGTCCAGAGAGGATCCAGTCTCTAAGAAATCGTACGACTGTTAACAGTTCAAGAGAGAACTCAAATCCTGGTACACCTACAGCCCAAGAACAACCTGATGAAGGGGTTAATCAAGGTGCTTTCAAGCCTCTTGGGCTTGAGGACTCATTCCTTAAGTTCTTGGAAACCTCAGAGTCAACCAACTCTTCCAAACGCAAATTAAATGACAAATCAAGTGCTGAACTGCCGTCCAAAAGACACCAAACACACAAACAGAGATCTACAATGAGAAGTAGAATAAGTCATGAGTTTAGAGGCTACGAAAATGTTGTAGAGTTCAGAAATCCCCTTAATCTTACATCAGTTAGCAATGTCAAGATTGTCATGGACAAAACACTTTCAGAAGGTGCTGATCTTTTGCTAAAGCAGCTACAATACATGAAGCCCACAGTCATAATAAAAAAGTGGCTTTATAGCGGATCATAGCCCAACATTTTGTGTTCAACTCAATCTCACTCAGGATTTGAGATGTTATGCTGCAGAATGGTTTGTTAATACATCAGATTTCCAACTGATAAAAGTAACAGTCACAGTTAACAATAAAATGGCCTATTTTGTACTTTATGAAAAACTGTCTTGGATGATTTTAAGTATGTATGTTAGTTATAATAACCAGGTAACCTATAGGGCATAGATTTTAGAAACATGTTTGTATTTATGCTTAGTACTGAAGATGTTTTTTTCTTTTGCTAAATGGAGACTTTTAAAGAAAAATGTTTTTATATATCCCTATGGGATTTCAAGTTCTGTTTGTATTTATTTTATCCTTTTTCAACACTAGTAGACCTATCTGTAATATTTACATGTCTTCCACAAAGTGTTCAATAAACTGTTACTGGTTCTTTTTGTAAAGTGTTGTCTGCAGATCTTTTTGTGTGTGTGTGTGTGTTTGTTGCATATCTTTTAGGTCACATTACATTTTTTCTAGGCTTCCTAGATTTATACATTACACTCCAACCTGATGCAGTTACAAATACACAGTTAGGATCAAGTACATTTTTGTATGGATATTAGAGATTCAATGGTTAGGTTGTCTTCATACCTGCTGAATTTATGACAAAACTTAAGAGCAAAGCAACTGAAATTAGTCAACCTGTACCCACAATTATACATTTATTATACAAAATTAATTTTAAAATAAAATAAAAAATCACTTGAGCAGCTGTTTCATTTTTAGACAATCAAAAGTATACAGTAACAAAATACAAAAAAAAATATAACAAGACGAATCACATAAAAAGAATACGGTTATTAAAGCTAATATCTTTGTTTCTACGCTGCCTTAATTACATAGTTTTTATTGCATTACAGTCAATACTAAAGAATGAGTTTAGAGAGCATGCTTCACATTTCTGGATGTTCAACTTTACAGGAGGAACTTTTCAGCTGCAGAGAGGCCACGGAGGGGAAACCATCAAACTCTGGTGGAAAACGGTGGTGCTGTAAACGAGAGAGGGGCGTTCAAGACCAGCAATGTTTCATTTATCCAACTTTAAACTAAATTAATAAATGACCACTGAACTTAAGGGGCATGGGTTTTTTTTTGTAACACTGTTGTCGCTCTTAATTCGTGGTTTGGACTTGCACGTCAGTTCAGTTCATTTGCTCGGTTGTCTTGGTTTACTAAGCTATGAACATTAAACCCGCGGGACCATTGAGCAGCTGAACACATCCTCTTCCGTAAACGTCACTTTGGCGGGAAGTTGTAGCCACTTCGTAAGGACACAAAAACATTTTTTAACACATTTTACCCTTTAAACAGTGAGTAACTTAGTTCATTGACGAGATATCCACAATATATATATATCAGCCGATTGATCCCGTCAATACTGTGATGTCTACTTCATCCGTGTCGAAGGTAATATTCATAATATTTCATAAAACTTCACAACATAGAATCATCAAGGTGACAATTCTTTGTTTACGTTTACGTTTACGTTTACGGGCACTGTAGCTTAAAACTATCATTCTTTCAGGGCTGTTTCGTTTTTAAGCCAAGTGCTAAGAAGAAGAAGACACCGAGTTTGGGTGAGTTATTTTACATGTGACTGCCTGGTAATCGAGTATTTGAAATAACTTCTGTGTCGTAAATGACTCTCATGTTTGGATGTAATTTCTCGACAGAGGATTATTTCCTGCACGGTTGTGATGCAGCTGAACACAGAGAAACCAGATTTAAACTCTGCCAAGAGTTATGGGACCAGATTAAAGCAGATACAGAGGTAAGAGCAGATGTTATGCCATCATTTCTGTCAGAACTTTAAATGAGAAGATAGTTTGACAATGGGGAACATCTCTAATAGCAAAGTGTCAACAGTTTGTCTATATTAAGGTTAAGATTAAGATTAAGATAACATATACTTTATTCATCCCAGCAAGGAAATGTAGGTGTTCCAGCAGCCAGCATACATACAAACACACAACACATATATACATAAATATCCCACCCACAAAAAAAAACATGAGCCCACAATACAGTTTGATTCATGATTTGTGCAACTCAGGCTAAAGTTTAAAAGTTTAAATGTCTTCTGTCCTTACTTAAAGGGGAGTCGTTATAAAGTGCAATTGCAGTAGGTAAAAAAAGTATTTTTAAATCTGATATTCTTATACATCTTAGGCATCAAACTGAACATAGCCCATATGAGCTTGTATAATCTCTTACATGGGGGTTAACATCGTATATAATACTTAACCAAATTGCTTTTTCTACTGTCACAAAAACCTTAAATTGGGAAATAAACATTGTATTCACTCAAATGTAAAAATCACATTGCATATTTTGACCAAATCCTCAATTGGTAAACGAAAATAATTATTTAATGCAGTTTTCTCTGCACTTATTATTAGGTTAACCGTACCCTACATTTCAGAAACGAAACAGGCTGTTTAACACTTCGCTTTTGCTGTCTGTCAGGTTTTACAGGATGAACTCAACAGGAAAATATTGGACAGTTTGCTGGACTTCACGAGGAAGTGCTCTTTCACTCGCCAGCACAGTGACTGGGCAGCGCAGATGAGGGCGAGTGAGATTCCCACGGCGGCCCTTGTGCTCGGTATGTTGGTGAGGAGAATGTAACTGTTGGAATCTACCCCCTTTTTTTTTTTTAAACTTTCATCGGTGTCGTGGTATGCCTGTGAGTGTTTCTTGGAGACTAACGGGGCAGTTCCTCCACAGGTGTAAATGTCCCAGACCACGACATGACCTTCCAGAGTCTGTCTGACCTGCTCCAGCAGTCTGTCAGCCCTCATGTGGCCTCTGTGCAGGCCAAAGAGTGCGGTGGTAATGGATTTTTTTTTTAAATTTGAAACACCAATAAATAGGTAGTAATGGTTCCACTTCTTTAGGATTTTGTCCCGTACCTCCGTTGCAGTTTGAGGTTACAGTGTCTGCTTTATCATTTCAGCATTGAAGCATTTGATGAAGAGAGTCCTGGAGAGGTTAATGGGCACCGCAGTGACTGTGGATGATGATGAGGAGGAGGAGGAGGCTGAGCACGCCAACACCCCACTGCACAAGAGTGTGCACTGCTCGCTCAGTACACTCTGTGATTGGTACAATGCAAAAACAAAGGTGTGATGATAAAGAAATAACTAGTAGGCATTACTTTCAATTTACTGGTAGTTGCATCTCAAATTTGGCACACCTAAGGCACTTGCATCACTTTTTTTCCCACGATTTATCAGAAATCCAGTTCTGATACTCCTGGAAAAAAGCGTAGCTCTCCAGTCAGAGAGGATCCACAGCAGCCTCCTGTTGTCATTATTTTCAAAGATTTGGAGGCTTTCAACCCAAGAGTTCTTCAGGACTTCATTCTCATATGCAGGTAACAAGAAGCTCTTCTATTTTCTCCACATGAAATCTCTTAAAACAATGTTTTAGTGCTTATTATTTATAAAGATCCAGAATAAATCTGCTTTTGTAGCTTCGCTTACCTTAAACACTTTGTTAGTGTTAGTGTAACCACATCACATCAGTATACCTTTTTTTTTTATCAAGTTTTATCACCACAACTGTTTAAATGTGAACTTCATAAACATGTCCACTGTTCCCCAGCCGCTACATTCAACGTCTCCCGCTGATGTTCATCTTTGGTATTGCTACATCTCCCAGCACCATCCAGCGCATACTGCCCCACTCTGTGTCCTCTCTGCTGTGCATAGAACTCTTCCAGTCTCTGTCCTGCACACAGCACCTGGCTACAGTCATAGACAAGGTAGTTCCCCTCTCTCATACAGTAGAGTGAAGAAGGATTGCATCAACAGGTCTTGGAATATGGTGGTCAGTGACTGACTGACTGACTGACTGACTGACTGACTGAATGAATAAATGAATATTTTTGTATTTTGGTCATTCATTAAAAAATAACAGTCAAAATCCTTTACTTAAATATTCCACTTACAGATACAAATAAACACTTGACATGTTTACACATTTCACACAATAAAATTCAAACAATCAATGACCAACCAAAACAGGAACAGGCTGAAGCCCAAAGCTTATTTCTGCATATCCTATACAATCTTTAATATAACCCAGAACTTCAGGAATACAACAAAGGAAAAAAAAATCATATAAACTCTGAATAGTTTCTCAATTCTTTATTATTTTAAGTCGTAATCATTAATCACTTTTCACTTTAAGGTTTTGTTTTTAAAAACGCCCCAGAGAACGACATAAATTTCAACTCCTCACTAAAGCTGTTCCAAAGTTTGACTCCAAAAACTGAAACCCATCTGAACACATGACTGCAGCTAACTGTGACATCTTAATAAACATATCTGGAAAACTTGAATCATATACACATCATGCAATACTGGATATTGCCCATCTTAACATGCAGAATACTGTAATTCTTTAAAGGGCAAATTCATTTGCAATTTCCTGTTTGAAGACTTTATCAGAGGTTGTAGAAGGATGTTAAGCAGCCAGTTAGATGACAATGAATTCTTTTTTCGAGTGTGTTCAGATTTAATCCTGGTTTTTAAAGTTGATCACGGAAGATGATATGTTTCAGTCGAGTAATCTACAGGAGGAGATGGATATAAAAACTGAGTCATATAATGTAATCTATAACAACAGCCTTTTTGCTTTGTGTTGCTCATATGCTAAGCTTTATTAAGTCTGTATTACGGAGGTTTGAGTTCAACAATATTTACACTTTTGTGACTCAAATCTTTGTTCAGAGTTATTGCCATTTTATCTTGATGAGTATGGTTTGCCTTAACTTTGCCGTTCTACCGTTCTTTTAAACATAAACCTAGGATTTTCATTGTTTAGTTTGTCTTCTCTTTGTTCACAGTTGATCCTGACCCCACACTTCCCCTTCAAGCTCAATGGTAAAGTGATGCAGGTGCTGGTCAGCATCTTCCTCTACCACGACTTCTCAGTGAGAAACTTCATCAAGGGCGTTCAGGTACAGAGAAGTTTAAATACTCGATGCGTTATGTGCCTGTTCCCTGTAACGCTCTTTGACTGACGGTTGTTTTTCGACATGTCGTAAACAAATGTTGTGTTTCTGTCTTCGAGCAGCTGGCCCTGCTGGAGCACTTTCACTCACAGCCTCTCAGCGTGCTCTGCTGTAAGAAGAAGGAGGCTCTGCTCAACGTGATGCAGCTAAGTCAGAGCGACTTGGAGAGGATCAGGCAGCTGCCGTCTTTCGAAAGGTATACACCAACACACACACAGAATGTGGGTTTTGATGCGGCTTCTAATTCCCTACTCTCAACTAATTACAATTATGTAAAATTTCCAAATGGACACAACAGACATGCAAAGCAAAAAAAACTGTGTTGATATAGCTTTAATGTGGCTACAAGCAGTAAGCAAACTGCTAACATCAATTCCATCCTAATGTGATTAAGAAGCACGTTCTTTATGGCTTGGTTCACTTTTATAAATAAGACTTGAATTTAAGTCTTCCTTCTGTATTTTTCAGGTATGTAGAGAAGCAGGAACCTCAGGAACAGCTGAACCTGTCGACGGATGACACTCACTTAAAGGTACATTCCTCATTTCATCCCTACACCTGAAGAATCCGACATACTGAGTGCACGCCTGTGAGCAGAAGACCATACTTTTTTTGTTTTTCTCTCTTTGCAGGTCGTGTGTCAGAAGCTGGTTAAGGAGCTCCGTAAATATCACAAGAACTATTATCCCATCCTGAGGTGTCTCCATACTCTGACAACTTCTTTACCTCGATATCCACTCGGAAAACAGGCAAGAAGAGAATGCCTTTTAAGTGTTGAAAGACTTTCTTGTTCAATCTGTTTTGCTATAACACTGAAGTGTCTGTGTGCCACAGATTAGAGAGCTCCATATAACATGTCTTGAGAAGAATGTTTGGGAGTATGAGGAATACCAGTCAGCCATGAAGCTTCTGAAGTAAGTCCAGATGTTCAACCTGAAAGTCAACAAATAAGACGTAGAATTAAAAATATTAGAGTTACAAAGGTCTCATTTCTAGTCATGCACTAGCATGTTCTGCCAACTTTTTCACACATTTGACCAACAGATGGATATATCTTTAAGGATATTTAGAAGAAAACTGCTCCCCCTGGTGGCCAGATGTATATTAATGTACATTTAAATAGTATTCTAATTGTATTTTTATTTAACATCAGCCCGAATTGAAGTGAGGCTCTCGGAGTGATGCTTCACTTTTCATTTGTCAACCTTCTCTGCAGGATGCTCGCTAAAGACGAGCTGATTGCTTTGCTGCAGAGGTGTGTGGAGATTTTGCAGCCCGTCAAGTCAAAAAGAATGAAGAACGCTTGGGTCCAACTGGAGGAACTGCTCGCCAAACTCAAGCAGCTGGACAGTAAGTAGTAAAAAGTGAGAGAGAACCCATGTGACATTAGTCTCTGCTGATAGATTCCTATCCTCAGGTAGTCTTTTCTTAGATAATTATTTGTATAGATGTTATAGGCATTGTAAAGGTAATGAATATGCAACATGAAATAATAATTAGTTTGTACTGTATTCTTTTTCTCTCGTTCTTCACAGCAGTAGTTGCTGAAGCTCCTCCCTGTGTGGAAGAAAGTCTCACATCTCCAGTGAAAAATCTTGGAAAGAAAACTGATCTGTTCCAGCTGCAGAAGGTTTTCATGATGATATATTTAGCCTCTCCACCACACTTCTTTGAGCAGCCTCTCCACTGATTGCTGTTGTGCTGTCAGACTTTGACTCACACATTTGTTATTATTATTGTATTCTAGACGCTGCTGGAAATGAACGAGACTCGGAGAGCCAAGAAGCTGAGTCCGTTTGAGGTTCTGCGTAACGAAGCTCTGGAGTTCATTGACGGCTTAGTGAAGTGGGACACGTTGATATTATTAAATCCACATACATGTGTTCGAGATTCTTCTTCAGCTGACAGCTCTCTCTCCCTCCCAGGACTCACCTGGCCACCCCTGAGTCTCAGACACTGAATGAAGTTTGCTACTACAGTTCTTCTGCCACTGTGAGACGCCACCTCAACGCAACACCACGCACCTCCATTCAGGCTGCTCTCAACAGTCCTTACTATTATCTACAGGTACACCCGCCTCATAGTAATATCCTCACATGACGAGCACCTGAATGCAAAGAATATTTATAAATATATAGTGATGTTAAAGTGTTGTTGCTTTAAGAATGTTAAGCTGAGAAATACACATATTCACTCCTCCCTGTGTCTTCAGAACAACAGTCTAATAACTGAGGACGGCTCCGTCTCTAATGCGGCTCCTGATATCTGCGTCGTGTACAAACTCCACCTGGAGTGTGGCAGGCTGATTAACCTCTACGACTGGCTAGAGGTACATGTTGATTTACTGGAAGTTTGTTTTTCGTTCTTCAGAGGACAACTTATCGATAGATGTTTCACATCATTGATGTGAAAATCAATCTTTGTCCCAGGGTGGACTGTGTGCTGACATGGATAGAAATGTGTTTGTTTGTTTTCAGGCCTATTCTACTGTCGTTTCTGCTGCTGAGGGCAACAACCCTGATTCTGACAGTTTCGGCAAAGTGGACGAAGTTAAACAGTATCCTTCCCAATTTACATACATGTTCTTCTTCCCATGACTTAATATTGTGAGGTAAGGACTTCTCTGTATCGGGACAAAGAAGCTCCTACTATGAGGGAAGTTTAATGGCAGATGATGTGCATCTAGTGATGGAATTTATTTGATCATGAACCACATTTATGACGTTTTGCTCCTTAGCCTGTTCTCCAGCGCTCGTTTCATCCGAGCCGTGTCCGAGCTCGAGTTTCTGGGCTTCATCAAGTCCACCAAACAGAAGACTGACCATGTGGCTCGACTCACCTGGGGTGGCTGCTGACCTTAGAAAGAAAACGTGCACATCTGTGGTCCCTATCTCGCTCCATTATGGCTCTAATCAAATTGGATTTACATTTTTGTACTGTATTTTCCCCCTCTAATAAAATATGAAGTGTCTGATAATCATGGATGTTAAGTTTTAATATACAGCTTTGTACACAGCACACATTTTTACAGGATTGATTAATGGTAAAGGGTTGGCTTATTCCAAATTCTAGGTTTACAGTGATATCTATAGTTGGAGGTATCCATGGTAACAAAAGTTTACTCTGCTGAAGGATACTCAGTTCACATTGAAGGGGAGCCGAACTGCATGAATCCTACTTAACAGGTTTGGATCAAAGAACCACCATTAGAGAAAAGCCTGATATTCAAACATGTTGAAGTTGGCTTGTTTTGGTGATGAATCCTGCTCGAGTCAGTATTTTCAAATGTTCAGAAGCATCAAAAACACATTCCAGAACTTTTAACATGCATCACAACAATGCTCAACTCTTAAAAGATTTTTATTGTTTTGTCCAATAAGTACATTGGTTTCAAAGTGATACCAGCAAAACAAAAGTCAAAATAAATAAAACACTGGTAGGGAGAACAAAAAAAAAAAAAATCAAATTAGCCCACTATATGCTGAGTTAAAAAGCAATGAACAGAGAACAAACTGCAAACATAGTCCCTCTGTTCAGCTGTGTTTCTTCCACTTCCTCTCAGATTGACCAGCAAACCTCATGTAAAACTCTGTAGCTTCATCATATTTACATGTAACAAACAGAAAACGAGTGACAAAGCCTGGAATGCTGGGAACAATTACAAAAGTGAGATAACTGTAGATACACATACAGCGGGAGGAACATAGGCCACTGGTAGAGATAGGGTCCATTCATTTACATCAGGAAGCACCTAGTTGCTTACATCAATGTGGTAACAACTGACGACAGCTTCATATAAACCTTTGCCCAAAGACAGAAATATGGCACAGTAAGAAAACTTTTATCTAAACTGGCTGAACTGAATCTCTTGCGATGATGAGCTTCTTTTATTTTTTTTCTTCTTCCTTTCTTGAGATATCGCTGATAGCTTGCAGCAAAGGAAGGCCGTCTTGTAAAGGTTTCTGTGCCACACTCAGGAAACATCTGGAGGAGAGAGGGAGATGAAATCAAATATAGACTAGTCGCTTTTAACTTCAAAGGCAGAGATCAAACCCGAGATCCAACTCTGCCTGACTTCTTCGACAGTCTTCCAGTGAAACAGGAATGTGGAAATGATTGAAGATGAAATAAAATAACTCACAGCTTGCAGGTTGCTCCCCGAATCGCCGCATTAACTGATCATGTGTGAACTTCACAAAGGTGTCATACTGCTCTGTAATTTATAAAAAGGACACACAATCAGAATCAGAGAATTGTCTTTTAACTTTGGGACGGATCACAACTAAAACATTTAGAATCGATTTCTATTGCAATTGTATTGTGAAATTAAAACAAGCTTAGCACGTCAAGTTCCCCTGCACAAACACACAGTTACCTTTATGCACTTTAGTACTTGGCAGTCAATGTTATTGATGTACAACAATTCTAGTCTTTCCTAAATCAACTTGAAGAAAACTACCAAACATCTGCATGCCCATTTTGAGGATTTGTTGACGGTTCATTTTATGCAATAAGTACATTTAGTAACTTTTTACTTATTTTATTTTTTTACAATGATTCAGGTGGTTACAGTGCTTTAAAGTAGACTTGCTTAGGGCAAACGAACCTGCCAGTTTTGAGGTCATAGTCTCCTCGTACTCCTCCCGCACCTTCTCTTCCCTTTCTTTAAGCAGGCGTTCGCAAATCATTCCAACTTGTCTGAGGGTGAATAATGGCTGTTCTTTTCTAGAAGGAGAAACGCATCCGGAGGACGTTCCTGAATAAATCAAAGGAGAAAAAAAAAATGTAAGTGGTGTTTTTTTGTTTTTTTTAAATGTCTTAGAGAACATGGCACTGTGATTCTGGATCAGTCTCTCCTTTACTCCACACACCTGGCATGTTGGAAACATTCATAGTAGACGACTGGGATGGGGACTCTGGAGAATAGCAGCACTCTGACTGTTGGTAGCCTCCATCTAGATGCTTCCTCTTTTGAATGCGTTTGTACTCCTGCTTAATGCTGTTGAGAATTTGTTCTAGTGGGACAAAGGAGACAGAAAGAGGTCCATGAAGTCAAGACAAAAATAGCAAACACGTCACGAAGTGGACAACTAAATTGGACCTTTTGATAAGGCTACTTAGTGGTTAACCGTGTTGCTCATGCCCCTGAAGCCCCCTGGCTGACCACCAAGCAGGCCAATAGAAGTGACACTACCTGCACTAAGTGTTGACGATGACTCCCCAAATGGCGAGGGCTCCATGCTCAGATACTTCCTAGGAGATGAGGATGTGGAGGAGGGGGTCACGGGGATGCATCTTCGTCTTTTCGGGGACGTAGGACTCATCAGCGGATCAAAATCCATGGTCCTCTTCAGGGTGGCTCCACACGCCATGACTTGGATTTGTTAAAAAGGATAAGGAGAGGAGGAGGAGGTGGAGGAGGAGGAGGAGGAGGGGGAGCAAAACACCGAAACATGTGAATAATGAAGCGGCACCATCTGATAGTTAAGACGACTTGCTGAATACAACGTGAAATGCACTGCTAAAACTAGTTTCCTTTTGCTAAGCATACTGCGCAGCTGAGGCTTTAAATACTCGCTGACAAGCTAACTCTAGCTAGTTAGCTGATAATCAAAAAGAAAACAAAGCTAACGTTAGCTTTTCGCTGCCGTCTGCTAGAACGGAGCGCCGCGCTGTAACGTAATTACGAATAAAGCTTTTTCTCTTCACCTTTTCGAAGGAAGTGAGGTTTGTTTCGTCCGACAACTCGACTTGTTCCAACAAAAGTTGCTTTCCCCCCCCAAAAAAAAGTTGAAGTGACGATCAGCCGGCTGCGGGCCAACCGTCTGCTTGCCGAGACTGCGGAGCTAGCTAACGTAACTTAGCCGCTTGTTGTCGATGTGGGGCTGTCGGCTTCTCCGGCTTCTGACGTCACACGTGGTGCAAAGCATTCTGGGTTGCGTAGTAACTCAGTCGCGGATTGGAACGTAAGTGAGTGAGATCGATGTTATCTTAATTATCGACAACATACCGATTTAATATTCGATTGGATGAAATGTTAATGTACATGTCAGTATGGTGGAAAATAGCACACAATTGATGCTGGATGTCTTTTTTATTACCACAAGAGGGCAGTGTCACACAAAAAAAAAACCTACACACCCTAATAGTTTATTTTGCCCTACCAGATGATCGTTTGTGTTATACATTAGATTCTTATTCTTGTTCTTATTTGAAAGCGTGTCTGGAACTTTTCTTTTTCATTATTTGAAATTCATATATCATATAAGCCCTTCAACCATTTGGTGAAGCTATTTGAACCATTTCTCTTTTAGATGCTGCTACTTATCCACATTCAAATATTTTGTTAATGGCTATCAAGTATCAGTTTTAGACCCACAGCTGCTTGCATAAGAAGAAAAATGTCAAAATGTGAAACAGGATTTAGATTTCATTGTTTTATTGAAAAAAAAGACACCAGGTATAGGCCTACTGACGAAAATATTGGGAAAAAATAGACAGCCTTCATACATTTATTGACTCGTGTCCTTGCTTATACACAGTTATGGGACAAACTGGCACAATGGATGCTTTACAGAAACACAGAAGCATAGCTTCTCACAAAATGCTGCAACTATTTCATAAGCACATGTGTAATATGCAGCTATGTGATATTTCCCAAATCACTACAGAATAAAGTTTTGGTGAGATCAAAACACAGTTCATGTTTTAAAGTAAGCCTTCAACAATCTTTTTAAAGTACTTAATTATGCAATAAATAAAATAGAATAACAAATAGCCTAAGTGGCAAGTTTCACAAAATCATGGTCATATAAAATCATTCAGATTTCATTCAAATCAATAAGGGTAAGCAAATTCTATATTTACAAGCATTGTGCTTTTATTCAAACAACATTTTGCATGATAGACAACGTTTCACCTTGCGTTACTGCCACAATATTGCTATGATATAAAGTCAGAAAAAGAAATAACAAAATTAAACACGTTTATTTAAATTCAAAGCTGAAATCTGTAACTTTATGCCAATTCATTCAAAATGAACGCAGCACAGTGGAGTGTTTGTTTGGAAATTTTCATATCAATCTATTTTTAGAGATTTCAGCTTTTAGCAACACAAACTTGTATTTCAGTCCTGTTTTTAAAATCATTATTTGGCACATTTCACAGTAACATAGTAGAGAAGTAGGGTTGGAGCTATTCTACAATATTTTTTCTTCACAGTTGTACCAGAGCAGGGACGCTCCTCTTTTAGACCGGCTCTGCAGAAGACGTCTCAGTCCCTCCAGAAACGGTAACTTGGGCTACTTTTACTCGAGCCTTTCCAGAGCAGGCTCTATCTTTCCCTGCCCCACCTGCTGTGCTTCTCACACTCCTGCTGTTCCAGTCGCTCTCAGCACTGTTGTCCAGAGTCTGAGACGCTCTCCGGCACATGTGGCAGATGTTGAGGAAGGCCCTGCGCAGGTCTTTGCTCCTCATGGCGTAGATCACAGGGTTCACGGTGGAGTTGAGCAGGCACAACATGCTGCAAAAGGCAAACACGGTCTTGATGAAGTCGTTCACTTTCCCAAAGATGTCGTAAAACATGATGGTCAGAAGCGGGCCCCAGCATATGATGAGGGCCACCAGGATCAGGACCAAGGTTTTAGCCAGACGCAGGTCCATACGGGCCTGCTCAGGCCTCACTGTCTGCACTTTAGTCCCCTCTGCGGTGTAGACGATTACGCTCCTCTGGGAAGTGCGGCTCAGCATGCGTACCGCGTGGTTGTGGGACTTCCAGAGGATGAAGATGTAGGCGTAGATAATGAAGAGCACTAAGATACTGGTCATACCGATCCAGAACATCAGGTACTTCTGGTCGATAAGAGGGAAGATGTCGGAGCAGACAGAGTTGAGACGCTTGCAGTTCCAACCAAGCAGTGGCAGCAACGAGATGACGATGGAGATGGTCCACATCAAACTAAAGGCGATGACTGCTTTAGTCTTTGTGACAATGCGTTTGTACGACATGGGCCTGTGGATGGAGATGTAGCGGTCAATGGCGGTGAGAAACAGACTGCCTACAGAGGCGGTGAAGGAGGCGATGACCCCAGCCAGCTTGAAGAGGAAAACGTTGGGAGTGTCCTTCCTGTGGAGGACATGAAAGTCCAGAAAGCTGTAGACGAAAATGATGCTGCCTATGAGGTCAGCCACCGCCAGGCTGCCAATGAAGTGATAGGAAGGTCGAGAACGAAGCGTCTGCGAGTGTAGGATGACACACAGCACCATTAGGTTCTCTAGGACTGTAAATGTACCCAATGTGAGCGCCAAGATGGCGACCGCAAGCTGCTGACCAGGTGTCAGAATCATAAAACACTCCATGTTGTCCACCATGTCCTCCCCGCACTGTGCAGCCCCCCCGCTCTCAACAGAGCTGCCATTAGTCAGCAGGAAGTCAGTGATGTTGGTGGGGAAAACGGGAGAGAGGCCGCCAATCATGACATCTTTACTTCCAGGGACAAACCCTTGGAGGAAGGAGTTAGTGAGCGAGGGAGGTTTCTCAAAACGGAATCTGTTCTTGATCAGAGTCGGGTCCATGGAGGAGGGGTCGTCATAGCTAGCGTCATTAGAGCCGAGATACTGGACACCTGTCGTGAGCGTGCTCATTGTGGTGCCTGCTATCCTGTGCAAAGCTGACTTCATGGCTGGTAAATGGAGGCAGAGACGCTCAGTGGAGAGGTGTGGGTTGTGACAGCTTTAAACCCATGCAAATAGACATCTATGAAGAGAAAAGATTTTTATTCTTTAAAAAAACGCTAAATTTGTATAAAATAATCCCCCTCCAAAAAATGCATCATCTTAAATTCAGCTTTTAAATTCAGAATATTATAAAATAACACAAATGTGTACTTGTGATTCATATGGTGTAAAAATGAATTTGTTGCCGGGAGATATTGAGGGAATCTGTGCATCAGCCAGCTGACTCCTGAACAGATGTATTACAGACAATAGTGGGAAACTGAACAGTTGATGACAAACATGTGCAGCCTCAGGGGAAATCATTGCATTAAGTATGTAGGACAGCCCGGCTTTCTTATTAATTAAAAAGGTCATTAAGCATTAATCTGTTTTTACTCCTAATAATCACTGGATTAATTAGGCATCAAGGGAGGAACAATAGAAAGGATGCACAAATCTGTCCAAAGAAGCATTTACATTCTGATGCCAGTTATAATGACATCAGTAATTGAAAGCTTAAATTGAGTGTTTGGAATCAGACATTTCTGAGGAGGGAAAACATTGTTTGGCAAACCCATAAACGTGACATAATGTGCTTTAGTAATAAATCAGTTAGGATCCAAATTATGTTAGCCTACATTGGCAACGCTTAAGGATACATTTACTACACCTGAATATATAAACATTACAAATAAATGTAAAACTAACATTGAGAAGAAGAAGAAAAAAATTAAATAACGTACCTTGATTTCCATAAACCTGCTGCTCCGATCCATCACGCAAAAAAAAAAGTGAACTGGGAGTAAACCGGTCCCTCTTTTCAATAACAAGTTAGACTACAGCAACTCCAAAGAAATGAGCCAGCAATGGGAAAACAATTGTTGTCGTTGTTATTGTTGTTGTGATGTTAAATAACCCGGAGAAACTCCCCACAGATACCGTCAAATAGAAAACAGACACTTGCAGGCAGCCGGTGGGGAGTGACTGTTTGTGTGAGCGCGCAGCTTCAAGGCTCCTTTTTGTGCGCCTGCTAGTCACGTGGTCTGAGGTGTTCGAGCCTGGAAGAGCGAAGTACATCTGCGAGCATCACCCACACCTTTATTTACAGCTGCTACATGCAAGACATGAAAACCAGCCTAAGCCCATGAGGTTTGTTTTGACGAGCTGTCGCTTCCTCTTTATTAAGTGTCATCATTTAAATATGCCTAAAATGAGAGCAGTTCTTCTTTTGAATGCTTTTCTTCTTCATTTACCTCAAAATGATCATTTATAGACTTTCTTTCCCAATAAATGTGTCAAAATACAAAACATATATATCTATAAAACAGTGCTGCTTCACGAAATAACAAAAAAAATGTTCAAGAGTGACCATTTCTGTCATCATACAATACATGATTGCTCAATAAAATCCTTGTAATCCAACCCCCCCCTTCCTGCATGCCCAAATAAAACACACAAATGAAATGTTAACTTCCGTTTTGACATCTTGTGCATACTATTTAGGAATGTGTGGGTCAGCATACAAAGATCTGTCAACACCATCACAGAGATTGAATCTGTAAAAAAAACAAAACATTTTTTAACAAGTCTTACAGCTAACAAAGCTTCAATTGTTTTAATGATTCATAATAACCCTTATGAACAATTAAAATGCAATCAGGAGTCATTTTAACAAGACACAGGTTTATGTTACTCATGCTTCAAAACAAATGACTAAGGTAATCTTTTAATTTATTTAAACCAGTATTGCAGCTAAAACAACATGGCCTTTTGACAGCAGTAAAACCTAACTTATAACTCCACTTCAGTATTGTCAACCCGAGCTCATTGAAATAATAAAAGTCATTGATTGAAATGGTGAAATATTAAACATTGAACATTAGTATTAAAAAGCTTCAACACTACCATATTTGCTACATATTAATAAATGTTATAACCAAATATTTAAAGACAGTCAGTGTGAAAAGGGCCATTCTGCGTACTGTGGTAATGTACAAGCACACTACGTTTCTGATGCTTTGTTATCTTTACTTTTTCACAAAGGTTTATACCTTAATATTTATAGTCTATGGTTTATACGGGTTTTTCTTGCCAACAGATGTTTTCACTTTGTATTTTTGCTCTTATAAGTAAAATGTTTCATTGCTGAAACTAATTTTAGAACACTCATGCTGATTGTAAACTATGAAAAGAAGCTATTCAGTTTAATTTCAGTGCTATTTTTCAGCCACATTGCATCTGAAAGTCCATCACGAATATCCTCTATTTATCTATTTACTGCAGTTGGGGGTCACATGTTCTCACTATTTAGACTCCTTTTCCTGTCCTGCGCAGCTGCGCAATTATTTCCACTCTGCACTCCCAGCAGAGCTTTCTCCCAAATTACATGTATCTTGTTGTGGAAAATACATGACATTTGGCGATGCAACATCATGGAGGAAACAATGAAAGACATCACGTGATGCCAAAGCCCTAAGATTTAGCAGAACAGAAGAGGCTGAGGAGTCATCCTAATAATTACTCAACATTTGTTATGAGGCGCTTAATGCAGATCAATACAAATTTATCAATTGCTCAATTGGTCGATGGTAGAACATTATCTCCCATTTTTTATGAATATAGTTCACTTAAAGAGACCGTCAGTGTTTGTTAAACATCTTAATAGGGACTTTTGATAATGGATGTAATCTATAATTAGTTCATTGAAATGCAAAATGTCTTTAATGCCATCGCTCTGTGGTGTTTTCCTTCTGATCAGGATGAAGTCTGACTGTTGTTTTGGTTTTCTGAGCAGCATCTATCATCTCTCAAAGCACTGGGCTTAGCACTGAAATCTTCATCCATCATAATAATTATCATCAATATTTCAGTGTCATTCTCACTCAAGCATGAGCAAGAGATGAATGGATTTCTAAGACAAAGCCGTCTGTGATGACAAAAGGCCTCTGTACGACTGTAACAGGGACTTGCAGACGTTCAATTTTCACTCAATCCTCTTGCACCATGTGGGCTGTGCAGTTATGGGAGGCTGCAGCTTTTGTTTCATGCCCTTCTGTCTTTGTTTGTGAATATTGCAAGTGATCACTGATTGATTTTGTGGGATTCCTCTTAAGAGCACCGTAATGCATGTCATTTAATATTGATCTTTCTCAATTTAGTCGGTTGTTCTGTAAGTGTGTGTCTACAATATGAAATCATCACTTTCCGTCCACACAGCTTGCCTTCAAATCCGGCAAAACAGTAGAGACACACTCCAAAACATACAAGATAATTCTTAACTCTTATTTAAAAAACAGAGTGAAAGAGCCATCCTGGGACTTGAAATGTAGTTGTGACACACAGCACGCTGCATAACAAGACTGCCTGTTTGTGTCTGATGTGTTTGTGTTGAAAAGTTGGAGGAAGGGAGAGATTGGAAAAGGAGGAGAGGAAAGGAAGGAGGGAGGGTGAGGAGGAAAAGATGCATAAATAGAGAAAAGGGAGGAGGAGGTTGTGGCTTTACACTAACGGCCCTTAACTGTTTCCTAATCTGCCACTTCCATATTCTGCTTGTCTCCAGCTGGAGACACTTCACGCTTTAGCCAATGGTGGCACTGCAGAAAGAAGCTGAACTCAATTTGGCAAATAGAAAAAGCCAAAATATTTTGTTTACTAAATGTGTCTAATTCATTTTGTACGTTTGTTTATCTCCATCTAATGCACAGAAGAGTTGCATGCATCATCACCTTTCATTAGTCATCAGCCATCTGCAGCCTCATGATTTAATTTTTCAAACACATAAACCTGGCTTCTCAGTGTAGGAAATCCAAAGGTGTTTGTTGATGCATTTGTCCTTTTTAATGAAACACAAAGGAAACTAAATCAGGGAGTAGTCAAACAGAGAGGATAGAGAAGTGCTGGAGTTCCATGTCATCTCTTTCTCCTTTCTTCCATTGTTCTCGTATAGGAAACAGGTCATTGTGATTAATTCTATTTTAACTGATAAACACTTTAAACAACTGTTGGTTTCAGAGTGTGCATTTGAAGAGAAGAAACTTCTTTGTTTGTTGATGCGGAAGAGACAGAATTCAAACAGCAAAATGGTCAGTGGGTGGAATCCCCTTCATGCACCATTTAGTTGCATAAAGACCTTTTTCTATCTCAGCAGAACACAGTGGTAATCACAAAGACTTAGCAGGTGGTTCAGTGAACGCTCACTTGTGCAAACACTATGCAAATGAACACTGCAGGCTCAGAAGAATAACTCAGGCAGCAGCTTTAGATTACAGCTCAGTTGAAATGTTTCTTTCAATGTTAACTATGTTCAGGTAGAACGGAACAAATAGTCGTATCCACAGTGAGAGAATGAGATCTAGAATAACCACAGAGTGCCATTTGCTCATCCAGAGCCAGTGATTAATTGGTCAGCCCTTCATCCGGCTGCAGAGACTGACGAGTACACCAAATGAACCGGACTGCCATGACACCAGCAGTCACCTGTAATCACATGGACTTTTTTGAGTCTGGAAAAAGGAGGAGAGGATTTGTAAAGCTAGTTTTAATTTGTGCAGTTTTTACATCTATTTATTTTTGCCGTTATGACATTTTTGCAGAACTTTGACATCAGCAATGTAAGAGGTTTTTAAATCTCAAATAAGCGATCAACAGGATCGTCAGAAACAAGCCAGAAATGGTGATTTGACTGCTTAGCAAACAGTGTTGCTGCATGTGCTTGATGTCACAACAGGCAGCAGCAACATTAGCTTTCAGTGGTAGTGGTTCTTCTGGCAACTTGATCAATTTAATCACTCTTTTAAACTCAGCATTTGGTCTCTACGATAGTCTATATATCAGGGGAGGACTTATGCCACTCCCACGATGTTACCAAGTGGCAAACTCCGGGCTTGGGAAATGAAGCCAATGCTGAAGTGCAAAATCCTGCAGTACGTCAAGTGTCCGCTCGAGGCTGGCTCCAGGAACCCCGGCCTCAGCTCCAGCTCTCATCCTGTCGTTAGGTTGACTGAAAGTTAGTCTGAGACAGGATTTCCAGCATGGTGGCTTCTGCCGATGAGCCTCCAGAACCGCCTCAAGTAACAGATGGCTGACGTAACTCAGGCTTCATCCATTAATATTTACAGTCTATGGATGTTACCTTTAGATTTGTTGATTTCTGTTTTGAAGTCTCGAGTTTTGCATTAACGGTTGTAGCTTTTTTTTTTCTTTGTGGAATAACAAAAAGTATCTGCAGAAGGCACACCATGATGTAAAAAGATGCAGAGGCAGTCACATTGTAATGTTAACAATGTATTAAAGATGGCGGGAGTCGAACAGTGGCATTTTAGTTTGACTCTATGATGACAGTTCGTTGCCTTTATATCAATGCTTGTGTAACCCAAACTTTATAATTTCAGGGTTACGTGGAGTTGATGTGCGCCGCAGGTTAAAGGTCATGGGTGTCGTTTATATCATTGGACCAGTGAGCTACAGTCATTGTGAACCTAAGAAAGCAGTGTCATACTCTTCTTTGTTTGCCAGTATGTTCTTCTCTGCTTTTTTGTGTATACTGTGAGTACATCCAATTACAAGTAGCATTGATTTCAAGTCAAAAACTGTCATGTGTAAGTAACAACTTTGGAAAAATTCAGGTGCTGCGGAAGGCTGTCCTGCAAAGCATGGTGGGAGAATTTTGGTGAGACTCTCAAACATAATTTTCCCACTTTCAGAAAACTTGTTGCAGGGTGAACATTAAACTTAAAATGAGATGATACCAAAGTAAAATATCTGTGTGCATCGGTGAAGAGGAAGGTGAAAGCAAATGAAGGCAGATTTGATTCCAATCGTCGTCAGGTATAAGCTCATGCCTCCCCCTCCCACAGCCATCACAGCCATCTGGGCTGGAAAATAGACTGATGGCTGCAGAGCACAAACAGCCCGGCTGGCAGACAGCCATCAGGCATCAAGATGAACTTGGCGAACAGAGATGATTCCTACACTTTATACCTATGACTTCTCGTCATCACTTCACAGCTTGTGACCTAATTGACTTCAGGCTTATGTGGGCTAAACTTTTGAATCATCAGTGAGATAGCAGTATTACAGTACCAGCGTCAGTATGTCTGTGATATAAAGTAAAGAAAGTAGTCCTGAATAAGAAGCAGAAATCAGTTTGAGCTTTTAGTTATTCACTATTTTACTATTCTCCACTTGTACTGAGATGTAATGTATGTGCAGAGACCTTTTTCAATGACTCAAATGTCATTCAAAGGGAAAGATATTTTTTCAGACCGCAAATATCAATTTTCTTTTTCTTTTTCTTGTACACTGCCCCCCCCCCCCCCCCCCCCCCCCCCCCCCCAGTGCTCCTTTCACATTATAATTTGTATTTATTTTTCTTCAAAGTAATAACAGTTCACCTGGAGAAAACTATTCTTTTGACAAGAAAAGTGTTCAATCTCATTTCAAACTTCAAAGCTGAGAGGACTGTAAAATCTTCTTCGGTCTCTGGGAGCTTTTCATGTGCATCACCATAGAGACTGCTGCAACGCAAACGCACAAGGTCAGCTGCGATACACCACTGTGTGAGTGTGTGTGTGTGTGTGTGTGTGTGTGTGTGTGTGTGTGTGTGTTTGTTTACTCTGATGAGTCTGGGAGCTGTCACAAGTAAAGTAATCCAGCATTGGTCTATCTAAGGATTTTGTTTGAGAAGCCAGCAGTGAGTGGATGACTGTTTTCAGAGTCTGTGATTATTTAAGATGGATCACCGATCATCATTCTTTAGGCTGGATTGTTCTTTGTGCTTCTTAATGGTGTGTGCCAATTTGTCTGTCATCTACACACCTTCTCATATCTTCCTCCAACATTAATCACAGCCTGAAATATAAAGTAGTACTTATTAACTCTATCCATCTTCAATCATTGCTTTCTTAAACATGATATTGTCTTTATCTTTGATTCTTCAGAGCTTAATTATGTTATTAAGCTTTTGTGGTTGTCTAAGGGTCACTAGAAAAATACATGATGACTCCCTGCTTAAAAACCTGCTAGCATATAAATGTATCCCTCTATTGCAGCAAGATTATCTGCATGGACTGGTTATAAATAGATACAGCAGGGTTAAGCATATATATCAGTCTTCAGATAAGATGAGATTTAGAATGAAAACAATAATGCTGGTGATATTCTACATGTTCATGTTGACATTAAAAACAAAATTCCATTTGTCCTTTTGTTCAGGCTTATATGTTCCTGTTGAAGACATATATCTCTTTGTAAAACCTGTCCTCTGTACTTGAAAATGAATGTAAGAACAGTGTTCCTCATGGTGATTAGGGCGCAGTCACATTGGCAATCTGTACCGTGCCTATAAGCACGCTTCACCCCTAAAGTCCAGTTCGTTTGACCAGTGTGACTGCTCTGTACCGTGCTCAAGCTTTTAGACATCTTGGTCCTGAAATACTATAAGATTTTTTTCCCCACATGTCCTTCACTGCAGGAAAGTTGTCCCTGTTGGAGGTGGAGAGGGGTTTGTCTCTGGAGGCAAACAATGACAGACAAAGCAACAGAGTCCAAGGCTATGTGTAATTGTAAATATTCAAAAAGAAAGCGAACAAAGCGAGCGAACAAAACTACAGTAATTAAAGAGGTTTAATAACATGCATGAATATTGAACTGGTCATGCAGGGGTCACAGGAGATATAGGTCATGTAGCTCCCACTCACTCGCTGTGAATTTTCCTGAATATTTTACACTGTGTTCACACATTGGCTCACCTCAACTGCCTATGTAAATTTCACTGGCAGGAACACATTTCTGGATAAAACCGGGGTGATAAAATGTGTGCAATTTGCATTTACACATTTACCTCACCCCAGAAACTTCAGGACATTTTAAGATTTGTTCAGCTAGATATAGTATACTGGTGAGTATTGTTGTCTTCAGGACAGGATTGCAGTCAAAATAGCATTACCCATGTTTACTGATATGAACACAAACATCACCCAGGGTTTTGGTGTGAATCATTAGTTTGATTCATTTTTGGACGATGGAGTTCACAGAGGAATAAGCCAAATCAGGCTTCAGCTATACAAACAATACTTGTGGGAACAATCAATTCACTGTTGCTTTAGAGAGTCTTTTCATGCTATTTTTTGCCTTTAATCCTTTTTCAGATTATGAGTAATGTTGTGAGACATGTTTGAGTTTTGGCTCAGCAGTTTAATCCAGTTTTGGGTTCACGCAGGTTCAACCGCCATTAGTCAATCTCAGATACATGATCATGGAGGAGGTCAAAGGTTATGACCAGTAGAGTCAGGAGAGCTTTGTTGAGTTTTGATTGATTAATGACGTGTCACACAACAACACCTGTTCTTACGATGAATCGATCTCTTTAATCTCTTTTATTTTCTGATGATCCCTACATTTAGATTTGTTAATGGGAGGTCTTGTCTACTTTGATTTTTGCCAAGCATGTTTTTTTTTTTTTCTGTGTGCGTGTGTCAGTGTATGCTAGTGTTAGTGTTCGTGTTAGGATCTCTGTGGTGTCAGAGAAGGTGTCTAAATTATTACTTTGATATATGAGCTCTGGGAGCTCAGGGACAGACAGGCCATAACAATATTAAAGCCGGCAGGTTTTTGCCATATGATCATTAAAAACAAAAGTATTCATGTGAATTTGTAATGTGAGCTATAAACAAATTAGAAATGTTTTTTATGTCAGCTTTGAGGTGTCATTTCTGTCCGTACAGCCATCTGGTGTAGTCTGGTGTAGAAAGTTAACATCACCGCTGTTCACAACAGAGAGGCCAAAGTATGTGTTTTCATTTTCATGTGCTATCACAGGAATAATCATTTTATCTGCTTTCAAAGGTTTTCTGTCCTTGCCATGTTGTAGTTCCTTAACTAGTGTGTGTGTGTGTGTGTGTGTGTCTATTTGTATAACAAATGGCATTATATTCATTGCCAGCAGGGTTTTGTATTAGTTAATACAAAGCTGAAGGCATGTCAACAGAATTGCCTTGAAAATGGGGAGACTGAACAATAGCCATATTGGTAATGAAAAAAGATAAATAGAGGTGAGTTGGAAACAAAGAGGCAGGAGGTGAAAAGTAATGATTGAATCAAAATTTAAAAGCATCGACATTTTGTTCTGTTTTTTCTCTCCTACGTTTTCTAAGCTGTTTTACCTTGAAGATAAAAGCAAACAAGTAAAGCCAAATAACCTTCTTGTAATTCAGATATTCAAGCAATGTCAGAAAAGCAAAAAGAGAAAAAAATAAGACACACAAGGCTGATTATTCCACGCTACAAAGAACATGATTTTGGGTTAGGGTTAGGGTTAGGATCAAAATCAAAAGTTCATCCTGAGGTCGATGCTACACTTTGGGATAAATAAAATCAAAAGTGTTCATGTTTCAATCTTGTAAAAAAAATACATTTTCTTCAAGGCCATCGTTTGCCGGAGAGATGCAAAACTTTACTAAGGTCTGCAGTATTAGAAGGGTGATGCAGTCTTTGTAAAAGTGAATTGTTCATACCCAGTGGATCATGAGGACGCTCAGGAAATATAGGAAATATTTATATTTCCTGTGTATAACTTGACCTCTTAGTGCTATAGAGGGGGGAGTTGGCATGTCAAAGAAATAAAGCAAACTTATAGAATGACAAATAACCCAAACAAATGCTAGCGATACTCTGACTAATATAGTTGAGGCAGATATTGTGAAGTCCTCCACTAAACTGAAATCACATTGTTTAGGCCTCGTTGCTGACAGTGTAACATTAGATTATTAATCTTTTGATCAGCGGGCTCATTTACATGCTGGTTGTGCATTGTTTTATGCAATCCAACAGTGGAGCTTAACATATTATTTAGGAATCATTATAATATGACTTAAAAGTTTCATGTAACTTAGTTTTGGAAAATGTATATCATCCAATATTTACAGGATGCAGTGATGGGTACTGTAAGTATTAGTTAGTTAGTTTTCACTGGACTCATTTTGTGTTTACTGTTTAAACATTGCTGTTGCTTTTTTTGTATGTGTGTTTGTGTGTTTGTTGTTAGCACATTGTCTTCGTTTTGCAGAGATAATTAGTGATTACTAAAGAGCAGGAAACATTTTTTCTGACACTGCTGCATCCTAATTTTGATTAGACTGTGGTGAGTAACCCTGTCTTCACATCCGTTATGATGACTGTCTGATTATTCAAGCCTGAGTCTATGATAGTAATCAAATGGCTTTTGAGTCTTTGTGTGAATTACAGCTACAGTAAGTTATATTTAAATCACATTTTGATTCATCTTTATCAGAGGCAAACAACTATTATTAAACCACCACCATTAACCATTTAAAGCCTCTTTAATAATGACAAATTCTCTGACCAGCAAGGGTCAAAATATTACATTCAGTTATAAGTGTTTACTGTACATATAGATGTATATGAATAGCAAGTCAAGTCAAAATCCATCAAAGAGGTGTTGTATGCATCCTAACATTCGTCCTCCTGCATGTTATGATTCAGGACTGAATAAACAACAGGCTGCAAAGTAATATTTGGTTGATTAATTTTCCAAGACCCATATTGCTCAGAGTGCTCAGGGTGCTTTTATCTCCATAAAACAGAAGATCAAAACAAATGTAAAATTCTCATGAGAAGTAATCTCGATAGTATCTTCTACAAAGTCTAATTCGGCAAAATCAATTTCACGAGTGCACATTATCTCACTTCCATTACTTGATGTAATTCATGCATGCAGAGATTTCAGTCCTCCGCTTTGGAAATATTTCCTGTAGGCAGTATGATGGAAGTACAGTAGTAGCCTACCCTATCTTTTTTAAATAAGCAAAATCAAACCTTCGTAGTGTGTTATTAATATAATGTTCCACAAGCTCAAACAAATTGAAATTGAAATGAAGATAAAACGTGCCACCTTCTGATGTGGCTGGCCCCTCTTCTGGTATTTTAAGTCTTGAATATTAGGCCATTCTTGAACTGTGAAAACATTCTCTCCTTCTTTTCTTTCTTTGTTACAGCCAGCTTTACAATTTCAGTGCCTAAGAACTTCTCATAGCACTGTAAATCGTATATTGTAGCGTTGTGGCGTAGCTAGGCAGACATGGAAGAACGGAGAGTAGGCGAGGGACGTTTGCTGGCTCAAATGAGCCCAGATATATTTCCTTGCTGAAGCAACAGCTAACCCGAGGTTGAGGAATCACCAGTTAAACAACAAACCATGCAGGGTGGCTAGCTTGCTGACTCTCTGACTTAACTCCTTATGGAAAAAAAACCTCCACCTTCTTTCTGGCCTGGTGCAAACCAGCTCTGTGTCACTTAAAAACATGACCCACTCTTTCCCCCCCCGGGACTAACTTTCAGCCAATAGCCTATAAGCTGGACCATCTGTGATTAAACACATATCACAAGAACATAAACCCAGTGTTACAATATATATCTTTTACATTTTGTTTTGACCCCAATATGTAAAAGATATTACAAGTTTGTTTTTATTTTTTTTAAATATTTTGAGTGAATAAGTTTAGACAGCGACCAGGGAAGAGTAAGTGTTAAAAAGCCCATATTATGCCCTTTTCGGGGTTCGTATATTTCACCTATGTTCCTACTTTTGTATGTTCACAATAGCTGAAGTCCGAAAAAAGTGTCTTGTTTTCATGTACTGCTCCTCCTTGCTCCCTCTACGCTCTGAGTCCGTCAGCTTCGCTCTGCTGAGCCCACACTGTTAGACCCCACGTGAGCCAAGTCTGCTCTGATTGGTCTGCCGATCCGCTCTGTCGTTATTGGTCAGTTGCTCAGCACGCGTCTCGGAAATTTCAACATGAGCTGCAGGGCTTGCGACAACGAGCCAATGGGTTAGATCAGTGATCTCACACTGACAATGACGTCGGACTGACAAATTTTTATCGAGGGGGGCTAGAACTGAGTGTTACACGCGGCTAATGCTACAGCTAACAGGAGGACGTAGGAGAAGCCGCGTTTCCGTGGACTTTGAATTTTTCCACATAGATGTGCCTAAACATGCACAGGACACTTGGAAAACACACTAAAGGGCATATAAAACCAGAAAAAGCATAATATGGGACCTTTAAGCTAGCAATTTCCTTTTTTATTTTTATTTTGCTAAACTGAGTTAACCACAAGCTAGCTATACAGTAGCTAGCTGTAGAATTACAGACAGGATATTGCTGATATTCTCATTTAAATAACTCATTTAAAACTAGCTATGAGTCCCCGAGTTGTAGTTTCTCTTGTAATTAGCCAATGTGAAAACTAGTAGCTATTTCTCCTTCTGTCTCTTCCTTTTAAGCTAATTTACCCGGCTGCTTGTGGCGTCTTCACATACCATGAAGATATGACTGTTGATTTGGAAACAGGCTTTGTTTCAATCTGTCATCTTAGCGGCATTAGAAGCATCAACAGTATGATGATTAGGAAGCAGACTATTTCGTTTGAAAGATTTCTTGAAGGCCTATCAAAAATTAGTATCATATAAGGAAAAGAGTAACTTTTTGGAAAGAAGTTTCACTGTATATAAATTTTGTGCGAAAATTGTTGGGACAAATGTTTTTTTTCTGTAGCCTATTTAAAACCACAAATTAGCTAAATTGGATTCGGTTAGCTTAGTTGCGCATGAAGTTAAAACGGGTTTTGCTACTGATGGTAGCATTGACAGGAAAGCAAAAAAGTGTAAGCTGCCAAGGTTTAAAACATTGCATTGCATCACATATTCAATATAAAAGTTTATTCCAAATGGTTTGAGAGCATTAACACTACAAGTGAAGTGGTTCATTTAACCGTGCAACAGCGCTACCCTCACAGAGGAACAAACCACTGTGTGTATATTAAAGAATGTGAGAGCAAAGCCTCCAACACAATAACAATTAATCCCTTTTTTTTCAGCTGGGACTAATTTCTTTTAAATGCTTGAGTGTTATTCGTGCACAACAGGTCAAAAGATCTGAAAGGAATATTAAGTATGATCATTATTCCAGAGGAGCCATGAATCTGAGAGAGCCATGGCAATCACATTAGCTGATAAACACAGAGGACAAGGAAGACGCCTACGAGTTCCCTTGGGAGAGCTTCCAATTAACACTCAAGCTTTCTCCCTGACAAGTCTGCTGGCTGGAGAATGTGAAGAGATGGAAAGACGGGCAGAGTGAGTGAGAGAGCTCACTCACAACATACAGAGCGGGATAGCTTTATTTTTTTAAAAGCCAAATTATTTTACGATATTTAAATACTCAACAAATGCACTACGTTCTTTATTTTGAACTCTTTGGCCTTGACGTCTTCTCATCCAACGCTTTAGTCTAAAGTGAAATATTTCTCTGCTTGACCCTTCATTGATCCTCTTGTTCTCTCATAGATATAATTTAGCTACACATTCATGTCAACTTTTTAGATTAATTATTACTTTTAGATTAATAATTGTTATTCCTAAACCTTTTTTTTTAATCTAGCCCCTTTATCAGGACACAATTAGTACACTAGCGTACTTTGGTTAAAACCAAATAAATGCAAACATTTCTAACATTTTTTGGACTAATTTGCTAATCTAAGTAGAATATATATATATATATAATTATATATGCACATTAATTGCTGAAAATGTCATATATGCATTCTTAAGAACAAGTTAGCATTCAGAAATTAGCATTAGCTTACATAAACACAGGCGTTGTTCGGGTCTGAAACCTGAATCTAACGCCAAAGTGTCTGAAACCTTTTTCAAATGGTCAGCTGGTCAGGCAGTGACTTACAAAAGGCAAACTGAAAAGAGGTCAATTAGAAAAATACCCTTCTTATTTACTAATTACCTACAGCAAACATTTTCTTGATGCATTTATAATCTCCCTCTTTAATAAAGCATGATGTCCATTTTGATCATTATTAAGTCTGCTGCATAAAAATCCACATTTCTAAGTTGTATGCCTGACTGTTTAAAATGAGGGATTTTATTCATACTGAATTACAAAAAAAGGTGGATGAAACATTGTTTATTAAAATGCCTAACTACCGCTCCTCTAGAATTCAAAGAGTTCATAGTAAATACTTCAAAATTGCTAGCTTTTTAGGTCAGACATTGGAACTTCGCTTTTATTCAAATCTCGCCCTTCTTAAGAATAGGCTTGGTCTCAACAAACAAAGAAAGACAACCAATATGCAGTTATTTCTGAATGACTGGTATATTTCAGAAAATGATAATGACTTGTAATCTCTGTGTTGTTTATTCTTGAAAGGGAAAAAAAAAATCTTCCTTGGGTGCAGACATCAACATCAGCCCCTTTTGTGTTTTTGTCACACAGACTGTCAAACTCTCTGTGGGTCCGTCTACTCTGACGCTGCAGTTTCCACCCTGCCCCCTTTAAAGCCCTGAAAAGAAAACAGAATCTCTCCTCTTTTGTTGCAACTTTTCACCATAGAAGAGGAACACTGATCCCCTCTTGATCCCTACGTTTTCCCTGCAGTCTTTTGGCCCCTCAGTTGCCTGGCATCACCACAGTCTATGTTTAATTTAAACGCTTTCTGCTTGTGGCAATTATCAGAGCTGGGGGATCCTCTGAAGAGTGTAGAGGGAGGAGGTTTTTCTCCCCTCCTCTGGAGCAGAAAACTGAAATGAATCCTACCCCTCAGGAACTCAGAGTACATTTTGAACAGTGCAGACTACGCTTACAGTGTCGCATGGAGACTATCAACATGTTAAATGCACTACACACAGGTTATGTGGAAGTTAGGATAAGCTGTGGTCTGTTTTGTTCAATCAAGGTGTCAAATGTCTCTGGAATTAACCCTCATTTTCAAAAACTCCAGCTGCCTTCAGATTAAAATAAAAATCTTTTAATTCATCAGCTATATTGTCCAGTCACAATCACAGCAATATTAAGTCGAAGCTCCCCTTTGCACACATCCTGCTGCGTGTGGCTCCTCTGTGGTTCGAGGAACTGTACTCGTACTCCCACTGTTCAGCACTATTCCGAAAGAGGATGATGTTATTGGGGCAGACAGCTTCCTTTTCAGTGCTGTCAAACAAAGAAAGGCCACCGCTCCTGCAAGGCTGCAGGTCAGCCATGTGTACAGACAAGAAAATATATGACTCAACCTGCAGACATGAGAAATATGTTCTTGTTCAAACAGTAATCTAGGCTTTTATTTTAGTGAAAACATTTTCCCTTTGTGTTCATCCCTGTGATGTGTGGATCGCAATAAAAAAGATCTTTTCCCCAACCTGCAGTTCTGGTCTGTGCTGACTACGTTTTCTGCACAACAATAATGGCTTCCCTTGCATGCACAAACTATCATGTTCTTCTTCTATCCATTACGAGCAAATCACTCACTGTTAGTTGCAACCCGAGATGGGAAAATTGTGTCAATATCTGTGTGGGCAAGATTTGTTTCTGCAAGAGCATTAGAAACTACAAATCTAAAAGCTTTCATTAACAGGAAGCAGAAGCAAGAAGCAATAATAAACAGACCAAGCTCGTTACAAATAAACTTAATGCGATCTAATTTATATAAGTAGGTGGATTTAGTTGAATCAATTGCATGCATAAACCCTGTAAACCTTAGAAAAAAAGTATTTTTTTTTGTCGTTTGACATTTATCAGAAGCCAGTTTGAGACGACCTTCCCTCATAAACCATCAAAAAAAAACAGACCAAATGATGATGAGTGAAATCCCACCCCCACTCCGCCCCCTGAAGAAGCAGGATGACTTGATAAACTGAGGTGTTAATGTATTCCAGCTCGGAGAACGCAGAGGCACACTGTGTGCATTGATGTGACATTAATGACAGAAACAGGACTGTCAAGTTGCACATGCACCCACACACACAGATGCACACTCACAATTCTGATGCCCCGCAGGGCGATATTCTCCAACCACCAAGCAGCTTGCTGTGCATTATCGAACAGTTCTGGCTGGATTGCCGGGGGACTCCTCAGAGGGTGCGTTTTGGCTGTTAGTGATGCTGACAGGACGGAGTGAGCACGACTGACACCTTGTCAGTTTCCTTCAGTAAGCTGGAACCTCATGTTTAAAATCAGGCTCACCAACGAATTGTCAGGGCACATGTTTGTCTGTTAAGACCTTTTAGAGTTCATGGATTAATATGGAAGCTCATTTATGCCAGGAGAAGAAAATAAAGGATGAATTCTTCTGATTTTGATATTCAGTCTGTAAATTTGTGCATAAAATAAATTGAAACTAATTGTTAAAAAAGAGAGAAGAATTAAAATAGTTGATCTATGATCCATACTGATCACCCCCCATGGTTCACAGTGCAGTTGATCAGCAAATTGATGTTGCATCTATCAACATGGGGTCAAATAATCGTTGGCCTACTGCTGCTAAATTCCCGTGTAGAGCTTAATGAAAAGAAGGTAGCATTTAAGTAGTGTGTGTACGTACCATGGTGATTTGCAGTACAAAAACAATTCAGTCTTTTAAAAAATAAATTGTACACAAGTTTTTCTGCAGACTTTCAAACATAAAAAGGTCGTAAAGTGTTGATATTTCATTAAGTTTGGTTACTTTTTATTGAATGATGCTTCGACCTTTCTCCTCTAACGCTCACCATTTAAATATCAACTGGTGCTATAATCAACTTAGTTTTGTTATCCTGCAGACTACTGTGGGTCAAATACTTGGTCAAATAATCTCTGTCACACAGAACTGTTTAAACGTAAGGTATAGCTCCTATAAATGCAAGCAAATTTTTGTTGTTCTGTCTGACTCACACAACATGCACCATGGGAGCAGCGTGTGAGACACTCAGATTTGCTAATTGAAACCTGTGTGTAAGCTACATGTTCAGCAGTGTCAAAGCTCATAAGAGGATTCCTTGTACCCCTGGTAAAGAGGAAAAGATTGTGGCCCCCACCATGACCGTCACAAAACTCCTGAAAACGTCCTGAAATCTCTGAGGTGAGCTCAATTAAAAAAAAAAAGAATGGGCGGCGAGGTCACAGTGGATACTTCCACTTCTTATACGAAGTTGAGATTATGAGACACTCAAAATGATGAGCAATTACTATTAGGCAGTTAACATTTCCAAAAGCAACAATTTTGCAATGACTTTTTGTTTTATTTCTGTCATTACTTTTTTTTAACAGGTACATATTGTCCTCCATACATAGAGGTACAAACACATTAGTATTTGGCCCACAATCTAGCTGAGACCACTGACACACAAACACACACCCGTCTATTGTCTGTTTCATGTCTCGTCTCAGAGACATGCTGTCATCAGGGGCGCATCAATTCATTGTGGCTGTCAAACCAGCCTTCCTTTGGGGCATGCTGCTGTTGTGACGCCTGCATACATATAACACTACTCATGCATCACGTTGGCTTGGTTTGGTGGCTGGTGCTTCGATTAAAAAGAAAATCTTATCATGGGAGAATCTGTGGATGCAATCATTTTTAACATTTGATAATTTTCTCATTCCTCTGCTGATGTAAGTTTTTTCAGCATCAGCTTTATCTGATCAGAGTGTGATGTACTTATGTGTTTGAATTAATCATTTTAAGAATATTATAGCAGCCCTAAATAAAAAAAAAACAGATTTGAGGCCAAAAAACATGTGTGATCATGTGAAATTAAACACATGCTCACAGGCTAAATCCCTGAATAAGACAATGAAGTGACACATGGCCGCCTCCGATGTCACTTAATTGAAACACAATGCAGAGTGTCAGCAGCGTCGCCAGCGGGGCGTAAAGAAAGTTGACAGACAGGCCATGTCAGGAGGCAGTCCTGGTGTCAGCTTTCTGAATGTGTTCAACATATCTCCTCCTGTGACTGACAACTACCCCCAATTAACCTACAACTCAAATACAGAGAGAAAATACACTCTCTCTCTCTCTCACACACACACACACCTGCTCTCTCTCACACACACACACATCAGACACACAAAAAAACACATGTACACACTCCCGGGATGAGTGTGTGGCAGCTGTGGAGCTTTGTCTTTATTCATTCAGTGCTAATTGACCTTGTTTTCTGGGGCCAGATCGCGGTTCAAGGCAGAGCAGTGGTTGATTCCTGTGTGCAGTCATGTGAATAGCTACAGGCAATAAATAACAGAAATGAATAATTAAATACCTTGCTGGATATTTGTCAAGGATTTTTTCATAAAGGCTTTATTCCTGTCCTTTATATTTACCAAATAGTTTGAGGTAAAACATATAAAACTCTGCAGAATACAGATTAATTTCTGCTGCACATCTGATGAATGCAGAGGCTTTAAAGTGTCACACTGGTTCCCTCTAGTGTGCTGACAGACAGATATGTATACAGGATTTTATTCCCAGCCTCCCTTTTCTGTCATGATTTAGTACATCAAAACACAAAGATACTTCATTGGTTTGTCTAGCATTCTGCCTCTGGAGCTTTGGGATGTTATGAAATTGCATTTCCCTGTCTAAATTTTCTAGATATTAATTATTTAGATGTTAATGTTCACATGCAGTTTGTGATCCAAGTTTTACTCTTCAATACAGTTTCAATAGTTATAAACTGAGTGTGATTCTTGCCACTAGATGGCGATCCAGTTTAAAATAGACTAATTTAGCACCACAAAAACAGTTTGAATAAAACCCTGATGGGGTCCTTTTAAGTTTCATGGAAATAGAAGCAGATGACTATTATCTCATGTGTACACTAAAAGACCAGCCTCTCTCTTGTAATCATGACTTGTTTGTCAGATGTCTTATAAGGACTATAAGGGAAAAGTACAGGTCATTTTATGAAGCGTAATCTATTCATCCATAAAGGAAGTCTGGGATGAAAAGGTCCAATCAATTAAAAGCTACCAGAAGGTTTCCTTAACATAAATCATTTTCTTGGTTATATGTTAAAGAACAGTAATTTTTTTAAAAGTCAATACAGTGTTGTTTTAAAGCCTTTTTTTTTTTAACACTGAAACAGTTTCACAGTTCCAACCATATCTACTGTAAGAACAATGTGGAAGAGATTACAGTACAGTTTCCTTTTTTTCCCACTGTGTGAAAGATAGGCCTATAGGTAGAAAAAGAAACAAATGAGAGCTTTAAAATATACACTTACTTTTTAAAAAAAAAGTATTAATTATGCAGAATGAATCCTGAAACTAAATTGATATTGTTTATGGAGTTATAACCTTTGTGGGCAAATTGTAGGCCTCTGTAATTTCTCTGTAGGCCTTTAGTCCAGCAGGAAGTCAGTCACTTGACCACAAAGTGAATGTCTGTATCAATTAAGTTGATAAAACCTTACTTACGTAGGTAATAAAACATTTATGCGAGCAAGTAATCAACATGAAAGTTATTATTTAGGTTTCTGAGGCCTGGCTGTCTTTCCATTCAGTTACGTGATGACGATAAAAACGTCACAGCACGTTCGAGTGGTCACCCTGATTTGACATGTTTTTGGATGCTCGGATGGCAGTGTGTTCACGATCTTTATTTGTAATTAAGATGGGGGGGAGGAGGGGGGACGAAACTATAAACGCATTGATCAGAAATAAACAAGTTATTTCACATGTAGAGCAATTTACCGTCATAGCTCATGCCCTTAAAGAAAAGACAAATCCAAAAGAATAGTTTACAGTAGTCCTCCTTGAATTTACGATTTAAAAGAACTATCAACCATTAAGTCAGCCTCTACTTTTGTCTCTCACATTTCTGCATATTATGACGTCCGTGTTTTTTTTTCAACTTTCCGAGTTGTTTTTTCCGACTTGCAAGAACCTTCAGGTGGATTTTTCAAGTTGGAAACTGATCTGTCCGATTATTCTGAGGTCACATGACTGCAGGGTGGTTACTCCATGCAGGGCGTTAACGTCGTAAATCATGCGTGAGCAAATGGATAAACTACAGCAGATGAAAGACGCCGCCCAGCTTAGTATTGAAAGACATAAAGACGACCTGTACAGTTTAAGTCGGGACATTTGGAGCCGACCAGAACTGGCTGGAGAAGAGACGCATGCGCACGACAGGCTGGTCAGCTTCTTCTCTCAGGACAAAACATGGACGGTAGAAAGTCACTTCAAAATGCACACCGCTTTTCGTGCCAGCTGGGGCCCGGTGGGCGGCAGGGCGGGTGGGTCGGTGCTGAACGTGGGGTTCCTGTGCGAGTACGACGCACTGCCGGGTATCGGGCACGCTTGCGGGCACAACCTGATAGCAGAGGTGGGAGCTGCCGCCGCCTTGGGGCTGAAAGCTGCCCTATCAGAAAACCACACTGAACTCCCTGCCCCAGTGAAGGTACGAGAAGTGCAGTGTTACTTTAAAAACAGCCTGAATCATATATATATACTTTTTTTTTAAAACAAAATAAACCCTTTAATACCCCCTGGTGACTCTCACTCAACAACAAAAATGTTACTCCGTTTCTTAAGCGTTCAAAGACAAAGCTGCGTTTGAAATGAATTCACATTAGAGTCAATAATGAAAACTATGTTACAAAAACAAAAGCTGAATTTGTTCCTTTTCATGAATCCATATTTTTCTTTTTTTAATTTTGTATCATGATTTGATGTTAACATAGTTTGTATGCCCCATAGCTTCAACAATATGAAGAGACAGTTTTAGTTCCTTAATGACACGCCTATAAGCCATGTTAGTCCACAAACAGTCATTACATGCATGTCCTGTAATTATTAATAAAAAGATAACCGATCTGTGATGATATAAGCGATGAGTAAAAAATCACACTGAGCTGATGATTATGCCAATTAATTGAACCAAACCATTTTTATAATACCAGATAACTGTTATTGGAACTCCTGCAGAGGAGGCTATAGGAGGAAAGATTCTCCTACAGAAGGCAGGGGCCTTCTCTGACCTCCACCTCATCTTCATGGCTCACCCAGCTCAGCAAGACATTTCTTTCCAGCCCTGCATAGCACTAGATGAGTAAGAGACTGTTTACCTCACAGTATATATGGATTTTCTCCTACTTATTGCAGATAACCTTTAACCTGCTGTGTTTATGCTTCACAGGGTGTCAGTAAAGTACCATGGGAAGGCGGCACATGCTTCTGCGTACCCTTGGGAGGGAGTGAATGCGCTGGATGCTGCTGTGCTGGCCTACAACAACCTCTCTGCTCTGAGACAGCAGCTCAAACCAGAATGGAGGCTTCACGGTGAGTATCAGGTCGAGTCTGTGATAGCTGAGCTTTGAAATTATTTAAAACCACCAACAACAGATGTCAATGTACCTTTAGCGGACATGAATGTCCTTGATGTACATGAGGTAGTAAAAATGTCAAACACATTTCCATCTGCTTAAGAAGAGCAACAATCAGTCAATTAACAGATCGATGGATCAAAAGAAAATGAATCACAACTCTTTCTGTAATATTATAAAAGTGATGTCCTTTAAGGATAAGGGTCTCTGCAGACACAGTCACCACCACACATGTATGGATGCCCATGGGTGACAATTCAGTGGCATTACTTTTGTCTAAGTCTATATTTTATTCACAAAATTTAAGGGTGAAGACCCTCTCTTAGTTTCTGTTAGTGTAATAGTATTTGCATTTTTCAAGAGATGGAAGGTTATAATGTTTTTTTATACTTGGTATTTATGGTGATATATTAGTTATATGACCCACTGTGTAAATGGAATGTGTATTGAAAAATGAAAGCCACATTACTTCAATGTTACCATGGAAACCAAAGTAGTGAAAAGTTTGGTGAGAGGAGCGTCTAGAAAAAGTTATGCAACACATGTTCATGTAGATTTTTAAAAGTCAAAGCGATCCTGTTCCACTTTGTGATGTCCTTTCTATTTTCCTCGTACTCGTCATCTAACAAGGATAACAACCAGATCAAAGTCGGGCAACACATTCTCATCCGCTCTTCACAGGTGGATGTTTTATCTCTCTTGTGGAAATCACAATAAAACAACAATTTGGCCTCCTAACCCTTTTATGTACATTGTGATACTTTCCTCCACAACAGGCATCATTAAACATGGCGGGGTGAAGCCCAACATCATCCCTGACTTCACTGAGTTACAGTTTTATCTGCGCACCCCGTTTGCAAAGGATCTTTGTGTCCTGAAGGGAAAGGCTGAGGCTTGCTTCAGGGCGGCCGCAGTCGCCACCGGCTGCAAAGTAAGTCAACATAAAAATATTGTCTTAGCATTTGCTTCCCTGTTTACTGGACACACAGTATATCCCTGGTAAGTAGATTAATACTCCAGTATGGATGTAGGAACAGATCTCGTATGCTGTTGAGATGGGTGGCTGTTATATAACATTGCCCTTTTTAACATTGAGTGTTGATGTTACATAATTCACATTTATCTTCAGGCTACTTTTCTCCTACATCTGCACTTGCTTCAGGCAGCTTTAGCTCACGTGACAGGACATGCATGGAGCTTCAACAGGCTTTAAATACTGTGTAGGGATCTCTCCCTGCGTCATGGTCTGACATTTTTGTACCCTTTAGGTGGAGATAACGTACCCGGCTCTCGAATACCATAACATTCTGCCTAATGCCACACTTGCAAACCTGTATGAAAATAATGGAAAAGCTTTGGGGATTCAGTTTCCAGAGCAGCCAGCCAACTTTTCTGGTAGGAAATGATTTAATAAAAACAAGTATTAATATTAATTTAAGTCTCTTCCTGGATTGTGTCAGGGAACTTGCAAGAGCAACACTAGAACTTTGATTTATAGTCTTTTTTTAGTTAGTCACTGAATCATCAAAGACTTTTTATCACAGTGATTTCATAATTATCTGGCAGGTTCAACTGACTTTGGCAACATTTCATTCGTTGTTCCTGGGATCCATCCTTTCTTCTACATCTGCACTGATGCGTTTAATCACACGGAGGAATACACAGAAGCAGCAGGTATCACAGCATGTTTCTGTTTGGAAGAAAGTAACCTGAACTACACTCAGACATTACCAGCTGTCTGGTCTTTCTAGGTCACTTAGTTTTCCTGTTTAGTTTCTATATACCCGAGTTATATACTTTATTTCCCACTCTCTCTCCCCCCCCCCTTCTGTGTCAGGAGCTGAGAAGGCCCAGTTGTTCACCCTGAGGACAGCCAAAGCTCTGGCTATGACAGCTGTGGATGTAGTTTGCTGTCCTGATCTGCTGAGCCAAGTGAGAGAGGACTTCAGGCTGGCCAAGCTGCAACAGGAGATATGACAAGAAGTCAGCAAAACAGCTTCGACAGTTCCAAAAATACAATGACTTTGATCATTTCAAGGGTTTTATTGTCTTACTCTGCAGATAACACTGGCATGTTGACAGTTATGATGATCAATGTGCTCTTTTCATAAAAAAAGAAATACATTTAAATAAATGTTTTATAGCTGACTACTTTGTAATTGATAATGTGATTTTACTTATAGCAACGGAGCCTCTGTGCTTCTACTGATGTCAATATGGGGACCTGTATTTTTAGGTTTTTTGGTACCAGTAAATGATGTTTACATCAAAACCTCAATCCATTTTCTTCGGCTTATCTGAGGTCGAGTCCCATTTGCAACAAGTAAAGTAAGTCAACCCAGACTTCCCTCTCCCTAGCCATGTTATCCAGCTCCTCCTGGGGGATTCCAAGTCGTTCCCAGGCCAGATGGGATATACAATCCCTCCAGCGTGTTCTTGGTCTACCCCGGGGTCTCCTCCCAGATGCCTAGAAAACCTCCAAAGGGAGGCGTCCAGGAGGCATCCTAATCAGATGCCCGAACTCAACTTAACTGGCTCCTTGCGAAGGAGTAGCGGCTCTCCTGTCCTTCAACTACCGCAGAATGTCTGAGCTCCTCACCCTATGGCTGAGTCCAGCCACCTTCTGGAGGAAACTCATTTCAGCCGCTGGTATCTTTGATCTTTTTCTTTCATAGTGAGACCTCAGGGGATAATTCGATTACTGATAAAAATTAAAAAAAAAAAAACATGCAAACTATAAGGAATCATATATATATATATATATATATATATACGTATGTATGTATATATATTATAATATACTGTATCAGAGCCGGGAAACAGGATCATAAGAAGGGACCAAGACTGTCAAGGATTTATGATAGAAATTCTGCCAGATGCCTCAATTGTCAATTGACATAAAGTATATACTATTTTGGAGTTTTCCGTTGATTGTAAACAATGTGTTATTTCATTATTTCCATTTTTTCAAGCAAGATTTATTACATTAAGAAGACTTCAGATGAACAGTAATGTGAATGTGTTGCTCAGCACCTCAGCTCAGTTACAATAACTTTCATATTTGCAGAAAACAAAAACTTTTATTCCACATTTTCAAGAGTTTCATTTCATATCTCTCTGTTTGGTAATTAAATTGCAAAAACCAACAAGATGTATTTTAAACATATCTTTAGCCCATAAAAGTATAAAATAGTCTGAAGCTGAAAAAGATGATAAAACTAGCAACTAACAGCTCACAGTGAACCTCAAAGCATCGAAACACCAAACAGTGGAGATGAGCTTCAGCTGCATTACAAAAAAAGAAAGAAAGGACATTAAGAAAAAGCAATACCATCATCAGTGTTTGGGACTCACCAAGCATGTTTTTTTTTCTTTTTGTGTGATTTTAATTGACTGCATTTTTTTTTAGCTTTATAACAAATTAAACTTGCAATAAAGGAAGTAGTTTGACAGCACAATAATTTCATTGTTACAAAGATCACAATACAATGAAACATATATTGAATCATAGTTTAACGTGCTGCAAAAACAAAATAATCATTCAAGAAGACAAATAATCTGACTATTGAGTTGTTAAGGGAAAAAAGTTCCACATTTTTTTTAAATCACTTTTATTGGATTTCTTACCGTGTGTGAGATGTGAAGATTAAAACACTTTTTGAAGTGAAGAAGGCTAAATATGAAGCCAGAGCTACTGGGCTAACAGCCTAGCTTAGCACCATGACGGTAAACAGGAGGAAAGAACTGAAAGGCTCTGTCTGAAGAAAGGTTTTTTGAAGGTTTTGTTGGTGAGCCAGGCTAACTGTTTCCCCCCACTTACAGTGTTGTGCTAAGCTAGGCTAGCTAGCTGCTGGCTTTGCCTTTGAATACAACAGACAAATATGACAATTATACCAATCATCTCCTCAAAAATTCCACTAGTAAACAAATAGCCTGAGCTACTAAATACTTTTTAGTTGGCTTCTGATTGTCAAAGAGGGCCTTGAAGTGTCAGAAATCTATTTTCATACATTTATCAGTTCTCAAAACGTGGTCAGTAGGAGTAGAACTGAAATGTTGCCAAACCTGCACAAATACAAAGGGCCGTGTAAAAGCATCTGTCTGTGCAGTTGTCCTCAGTCGACAACATCCAAACGTCTTTCCAGCAACAGCCAGTAGTTACAGTATGACACCACACAGACCAGAGAGTGACAAAATGAGCCAAGATGTCCGTCCTGTACATGGCTCATTTTTCAACTCTTCAGTTTTAAATGGCTGGGTCAAAAAGAAGGCAATGGTCACCAATCTGTTAATGGTCCCCTTGCATCTTATGAGCAGTCACTCTGTATGAAAAGCATCAAATGCAATGTTTGTTTGTTTTCTGCTCTAACGCAGGATCTTTGAGTCACATCATGGACGGCTCTCACCGAGGTACTGCATCCTGCGTTAAAGGTAGATGGACCAATAGATGATGTTAAAGAGGATGTACGCTCCAGGAAACATCCACCTTGAGTATTTGTCTATGGCATGGGTGTCTATCCAAATGTTCACGTAGCCTCTGGATGGCTTCACCTGACCGGTGATCTGCGGGTCGTTAAGTGCCACTTGGGCCAACATTCTTGGCTCCTGGCGCCCGCCGTTCTCGGGCATCCCATAATTCCCTGTTGTGTTCATATCCATTGTCCCGTAACCAGTGATCTGGGGGTCGATCATCATGTCGTCTGGGTTGCCAATGCCACAAGTGCATGGCAGCTAACGAAAAGGAACACAAAGTCATTTTAACACTTTGAAAATCTGCTTATTGTAAACAAACTAAAATGCAAAGAGGAATACATTTGTTTCTCAAGTGTTAAGCGTATTTTCTGCAAACTCAGTGCTTGTTAATAACTTTGGCAAGAAACATTTATAGGAAGATGTTTGTGCTGGAAATGCTCCTCAGGGTACGTGGGCAATTTGGCTCCATATGCTGCAGCATTTGGCAGATGAAGAATAGCAGTATAGTACATGAGCTGTAGTCCCAGAAATAATTTGCCATAGCCCCGAGAGCTTAAACAGAGCCAGTTTTGAGAATATTCATCTGCTTATTGGAAAGGAGCATGAATAATTAATGTCTCCATGGGGTTTGAGATATTCTGATGTGTAAAATATCTTAATACAAAATCAGGTCAGCCATGTCCTGTTGTGGCTTAAAGAAGAGTAATCATGTGGCTTTTTGGCTTTTAACTAAAAGGTTTTTCTTCTTTGCAGTGATTACAAAATGTAGTTTTTTTAAATTATCAACAGCAGTGGGCCATTTAAAAGTTAAAAAAAATAAAGAATAAAGGGACATTTAAATCAGCCCATAGGGAGATTGTGATCGAATTAAAATGTTAGATATGCATGAAATAAATCGAGAATTAAATCAATTTAAATGATCATTTTTAATAACTTTGAGGAAGATCTGCCCAGACGGCTGAATGTGACGACCATCAGCAGTTTTCTGCTTGCAAGTTCCCCCTGTTAGAAAAATAATTAAGGACAATGGCCTGCAGAATAACTGTAAAGGATATGATGTCCTACGTGTAGCGCCACATGTATTGTGCGCACAATTTGAACGAAAAACTACATCAAACAGAACTATGAAGTTTTCTGCATAGGGAACCTGTTGTAAATAAATCTTTTATGTAAAAAAGTAGAGTCACAGTGGCTTTTCTTAATTGCAACACGGAAAAAGAAACGGAAACAAACGATTATTGTTTTGTTTTTTGTTTTGTTTTATGGTTTTATACTTTGTCAAAGCGTCTTTGAGTTCTTAGAAATCGCTATAAAAATGTCAATGTATTATTATTATTATTATTATTATTATTATTATTATCATTATTATTATTATTATTATTATTATTATTATTATTAATAATAAGAATGTAAACATGATGGAAATTAATCCTTAAGAAAGAAAAGGGTTTTTACCAAAAATTCAAAAACCTGAATTAAGTACAAAGTTGTATTTTTACACTTTTTTGCTCAAATTATGCTCAGAACTACTGCACTTGCTTACACTAATGTTGAAGGCTTTGGTAAAGATAAAACTGATAAACTTAAATCATCACCATGTCACAGAGTAACTTTGTTTTTAACTGTCGTGATCAATAACCACAAGAGGAATAAAAAACATGAAATGACACTCACTCTCTCCCTTAGCTTCCTTTCCTTCCTCTCCTGCACCGTGGAGAGGTAGTTGACTGCTGCGTACTCTATCACCGACAGAAAGACAAATACAAAACTGACCCAGAGGTAAATATCTACTGCCTTGATGTAGGAGACTCGTGGCATGGAGGCGTTGACTCCGGTGATGATGGTGGACATGGTCAGCACTGTGGTGATGCCTGGAGAAAAACCAACAAACAAAATTGGTCATACAGCAATTCTATTTACTCGACTGGAAATGGGTAAACAGCTCGCTGGCTCTGTCAGAGCGTAGCAACATCAGTGTACCAGCATCCTGTTCTTTTACACCTTAAATACTGTTTGTATAATCCAAGCAGAGCATGAAATGCAAAATGTGCTGGTTTATGGGAGGATATGTCCTGGATGGATCATTTGTGAGGTAACAAGCAGATAATTTTTTTACGACCATATTGAGTCGCTTAATAGAACGGAAGAACAGCTAGCCTTGTAACAAAAGCAGACTAGCAACTCTTATACTGACTTATTAATAAAGTGTTGATATTACATTGGTGGGTTCTGAAGGTTATTTTCTAGATTTTTTTGGTACCTCCAGAGACATGCTAGATATTTTCTACTTCTACTCTTTCTACTTCCTCTCTTTATGCCTAGCAAACTAACCAGCCTGTGGAAAATCCCGCTTTCCAGCACCTATACATGTTCATTATAATGTCATATCATTATAGTACAAACAACTATTAGCATTGTAACAGGCCAGTGTGAGACAATTATTTTTGTCCAGCACCAGTAACATCTGGAATCTCAGCTGAATACTTGCAACAACACAAGACAACAACACATTAATAAGCTTTTCTTTGATGATCTTGATGGGCTTTTTTGTGAGTTTTGATGTAGCCGAGCTATTTACTTCCCTGTTATCTTATAGTGCTAGGCTAAGCTAAACGGCTGTTATTCATAGTTTTATAAATATCTCCCTTATATGAGAGTGGCATGATCCTCTCATCTTACTTGAAGGAAATTAAATGAAATTTCTCAAATTACAGGTCACTATGACGAAATCTGTCTGGCCACACCAGTGATACATCCAAAACAATTATGGACAGACATATTACCACTCTGTTGTGTTACTTGTTAAAGTAAAAATATATACATATATATGTATATATACACAGGAATAAAACATATTTTAGATACTTCAATGTTGTAGTAAAAGTGGATATGATTAGTAGAGATAGAAAGGGTAATGAAATTATAGTCATTCCTGTCTGTGTACATGTACACACATACTTTATTTCAGCCCTGAATGAGGTATAGCCCCAGTTTGGTTGCCCATGTCAGAATTTTTTTTAGTTCTGCCCCTGCTTAGTCTCTCCCTTTTTCTAAGGTATTACAGCATTATGTATTTCCCATTATTCTTAAAATCATCTCACTGTTTTGTTTTTGTCCTACCTAGTGGCACCCTGGCAGGGACGGCCCTGCGGTCGATCCAGAAGGACACCCAGGACAGCATGACCATCAGAGTCGCGGGAAAGTAGGTCTGCAGCAGGAAGAAGAAAATGTGGCGCCGCAGGGTGAAGTGGATGTACAAACGATTGTACCAGCCTGGAAGGTAGAAATGTGAGTGTTACACATACATGTTAGTTGCAGATAAAACATACAAACATTGCCTAGGCAAAGGTTCCCTGCTATTGTGACGGGGAGGGATACCAAACAAAATCCCTATTCTGCTTCAGGTGGCACTTCTGAGCTAGAAGTGACTTGCAGTCATAAGAAGGCTGTAGGGATTTCATGGAGGCTTTTCAGCTGCATGCAAGTGGTTGGAAGTAGTTTGACTCCTTTCGTCTCACAGTTAGGATTAAATATGTGTACCTTCTTCTTGGTGTCACTTTCAAGGGATACATGATATCATTTAAGAGGACTTCATACTTTAGTAGGAAAAGGCTTAAAAAGTTAAATGAGATGCATTGAAGTTTGATTCAATTGTGATCTAGTTATTACATGCATGATGCACCAGTTGGGTCAATTTGCATAATCACTTCAGTTTGCTGCTTATATTAAAAGTGCTTGTGTTGTGGATTACTGTACCTGTGCTGCTGTAGAACGCCAGCTTGGTGGTGGTGTGAAATTTCTGGATGAGAAACTGGGACAGAGATATTCTGTCATCGGTGTTGAGGGATTCGTTGCCTTTCTTCCAGTACAACATCAGGTCGTCGTCTGTGTATGCATCTGCAGGGAAAAGAAGTAGAAACAAGTACACCTTGTGTGTATCAGGACAGATGAAGTTTGAACAATGCAGGATGTTACTGTGAACTAAAATTCTGACAAAGAAGATGTACTGAGACAAGACTACAACTCTAAAGCAGTAGCCAATAGCAGCCCCTTGATTCTTCAGTGACCAATAAATCATCTGACGTTTGTCCTTTGGCCTCGCTGTAAGGGGGCTGAATGGACGAGGAGATCTTTCATTTGAAGCGATACGTTATCTTTGTAGCATAGATGCTCAAAAAATGTAATGGCACGATATATATGAAATTTCCACTGAGCAAACTTGACATTTTGGCCTGAGGAGGGCAAAAGAGAACAGAGCATGTGGGTAAAAATTGTTGTAAAGTAGACTACTTTTATCTTGATCGTGGTGTTGTAGATACTCAACATATCTCCTGGCTATCAAGTAATTTAATTTGGATCAAACATGGGGGGGTGATTTAGCACGTTAGCATTGAAAGAAGCTTTGTTATGGCCAGCTGTTGGTCATAGATGTGATAAATCCACTCACAGCTCTCAATCTCCAGGGAGCAGGTTTGGGTGTCCAGAGGGAAGCGGCTAAGGTCCATGTTGCACATGGCGGTGACAGTCACTCTGCACAGGGAAAACAGCAAAACATGAAAAACATGAAAACTACAGGGACATAACTTATCCTTTAAGTGCTGTATTCTTTTCTTAGGGATTAATGACCATAACAGCTGCTTGCAAATGCGTCTCATTGTGTACATTTTTGTTTTTGGCTCAAAGTTCAGACCAATCAGTCCTCTGCCGACATGTTTACCTGAGACTATACAGCACGTTTCCGTCAGGGTAAACCCTCAGCATGACATTATCAGTTGTGGTGTCGTGGATAAACGAGCGCTTGGAGTGGACGAAGAACATGTCAGGAACCCAAATCTTCTTCACCAGGCGACTATCAAAGGTCATGCTCTGGTTGTTGGTGCTCGGGAACGACAGCCGCTCGTCCTTCCAGTAGTGACGCAGGTATAGTGTCATGGTAAAGTCCTATTGGAGGAAAAGAGGGGGGTTAATTACTTGTGGGGCAGGTACAGATTAAGTACTGATAAAACACGAGTACCAGGCCGCCCTCGTTGAGGACAACAGCCTCTGTACATGGGGCGGGCAAACTAACTGCTAGGCCAAGCGGTGCCCGAGTGACTGATCTATTTTAACATAGCATAAATTATTTTACGATTTATAAAAGTAATGCAACAATGTGCGAGTAGCATGTTTCAACTGTGGCTGGTTAAAATGGAACAACTTTATGTACGTTGTATAAAACGTGGTAGTTTCTAAACCAAGGGTTCAGGCCCTCCAAATGTCCACAGGATGAATCTTATGGGCCATGAGATCATCTTTATTCAGACCTTTCTCCAATCTCTATCTCCATGCTAAAATATTCAATCATTTCCATATTCTGAGAAGCTTTGAAAGGTCTCTTCTGTGAGGTAACTTAAGACTTTTAAACGGTGACATTAGGCTCCAACCAGACGAGTGTTTTTCACGAGCTAAAAAGGACATAGGAACTGTTGGTTCAACCTTTAACAGTACATGTGTTTTCTCATGAGCATAAATGATACACAAGAGATGACCATTTCTTTACTGATGATAAAAACCACTTCTGATATAATTTCTACCAAATATCATAGCATTTTACTTTCCAATCACAGCCCGGTTGATCTAAAAATCTGTTTCGGCAGAGAAAAATCTGCATTCAACTGACAGCTTCGACCACTTTTACTTAATGACGCACAATTCCATCTGCAATTAGCTTATTTAATAATGGATAATTTATCTCCAAATGAAACTCCTGACATCACTGACTCAACTCTTTGGAAAGCTGAATGGTATAATGAAACTGAAATTCAAATACATTTCTGTTCTCTCCAACCGAGTGAGTGGAATGTTTTTAAAACCATAACATTTGGAATTTGCAGAAGAAAGATAAATGACTTGCACGACAGAAGCATACAAGCTAACAGAACACTCATAAATCAGAACTAGTACAGGGATGATTTCCACAGACCCGAAAGAAATGTATCAATGTTTACAGAAGTGTTTACAGAGGACATTTACCCCAAAGACGTAACTTAAGTCTTCTCTTACTGGTTTTACTATTTTTATCTTCTTCTACTTCTTACTGTCTTTTATTTATGGTCTTATCTCGTATTTATGCTCATATCTTAATCTCCTCTTGTGTTTTAACTTGGTAATTTCTTATCTTACTTACTTTGTCTATTTATGTTTCGTATTTATAGTTAATTTTTATTTTTATTAATATTATAGTTTTGGGTTTTTTGATCCTTTAACCACTTGTTTTTATTTCTTTTACTGCGCTTACCTTCTCATTGCTTTTTATTTGCTTTTATCTCTTAGTTTCTTACATCTTTTTAAATCTTTGGTCCTCTTGGTCTCAGCTCATGTTGTTGGGTTCTTGTGTTCCTGGGTTCTTATGATGGTTCTTATGCTGGTTGGGTTATATATGTCTGGTTGTGTATCGTGCACTTTGGGTTCTTTTCTGTTGAATTGTTTTTAATTATTTTTGGTATTTTGCATCTGTTATATTCTTACTGTTGTTAATGTTTTTCTGTGTTTGGTTTAGTTTGCTTTGTTCTTGCTGTTTGTCAAAGCACTTTGTAAACCTGTGTTTTTAAAAGGTGCTATATAAATAAAGTTATTATTATTATTATTATTATTATTATTAAGAAGACATTACAAAGGCAATACACATCTCCCCTAACTAGAAAGCCACAGGCCTGATTGTTTCCGTATAGTTTTAATTAACAAAAATGATAATATTTTTTATCCATAACACATTTACACAAGTTAAATCAGGAGCATAAAAACAATTATTTAAGAGCAGATAAATAAGAGCAGGCAGAGTTAAAAACACAAGCACAAGAGTACTCAGATAACGTACCTTCTATCATATTAGAAATATTTAAGCACTCTATTACAAACTGTCAACTCCCTGAATCCCTATAATGTGCTGACATCCCCTTGATACTGAAAAAAAAGATAAGGATCAGACCAGCCCAACATCAAATCCTATGGCTCTCCTCGGCTGTGATCTCAAGGTGTTTATTTTAATCCTGGCCAACAGACTCAATGAGTGTGTTGCTAGCACATCATGATTAAACCGGATTTAATCCAGGAAGAATTTCCTTTTTTAATGTAAGGCGCCTGATGAACATAATGTACTTGAGTCATAACAAAGACTCTAAAATACCTATACTAGCTCCTGATGCTGAAAAGACTTCAATCAGGCCGAGTGGAAATACATTATAACAGTCACAAGGAGTTTAACCAAAACTTGGGTCTAAATACTTCCCCGACAGCCTCTGTGATTGAAAATTGTAACAAGTCACTATCTTTCCCTTCACAACGTTCTTTTTCTGACAGGGCTGTCCTCTGAGTCCATTATTATTTGTGTTCGCCATCAAACCCATGGCTATTAGCATAACAAACCACCCTTCCATTGCTCAATTAATCCAAAGTGGATAATCTTATCTCCCTCTACGCAGATGATTTTATTTTGTTACTCTCCTGCCCTGAAGAGTCCCTGCTAGGAATTCCTAGGAATAGATATCTCCAAAGACCCTAAATTAATGGACAAACTCAATCATTTGAATATGATATAAACACTCAAATCCACCATTGAAATCTGGAGACTGCTACCACTGTCTATGGTCTTTCGAGTTAATGCTACAGGGAGATAACTTATCCTTTAAGTGCTGTATTCTTTTCTTAGGGATTAATGACCATAACAGCTGCTTGCAAATGCGTCTCATTGTGTCAATTTTTGTTTTTGGCTCAAAGTTCAGACCAATCAGTCCTCTGCCGACATGTTTACCTGAGACTATAGAGCACGTTTCCGTCAGGGTAAACCCTCAGCATGACATTATCAGTTGTGGTGTCGTGGATAAACGAGCGCTTGGAGTGGACGAAGAACATATCAGGAACCCAAATCTTCTTCACCAGTCTTCTTCATTGAAATCTGGAGACTGCTACCACTGTCTATGGTCTTTCGAGTTAATGCAACCAAAATGACGGCACTCCCTGAGTTCCTTTACTACTTCCAATATTTACCTATATTCTTGCCAAAAGCCTTTGTTATTCAATTCAATGGGGATTCAAGGGACATGGCATCTCTAAAACGCATATAACTAAGCCAAAGCCCGCCTGTGGCCTTGGTCTCCCTGACTTGGAGTACAATTTTTTGGCTGCAAACTCGAGAGCACTGATGTACTACGCAGGATGTTTATCCTGGTAAAGTCACCTATACAGTACCACATCTTCATGGCTTGCAATTGAACAGGACCTTTGCAAAAACCTGCATCCCCTCTCTTCTCTTTTCACAAACCAAATACCCAGAAACTGTTACAGGTCATGGTTGAAATATCTTAAAGAATTTGGTATCTGAAAATAAAATCTACCCGAAACTTCTGCTTTTACTCCTTTTTCCCCTCTCTTATTGATTATACTTACTCCAGGCTCTGGAAAAATAAAGGCATCATCCATATAGCAGACTGTATATATACTACTATATAATATAATACTTTTGCCACCTTTGTTCAGTTGAAGGGAAATTACTCAATTCCAGACGCACATTGGGGCAGATTGAATACTACATCAGCGCTAACATATCAAGCTTCCAGTCAATCCCAACACACATGGAACTCTCCACTCATCTGAACCAGAGCCCTGATTCAAAGCTATTAGTCTCCAGATTTGTTGATGTTACCCGGTTTCCCAACAGAATCTAAAGGAAGCCTGGGAAAAAGGACTTGGCATTTCAGATGGTAATGAAACCTGGGAAATATACGTGAGATACATTTACAGCTTTCCATATACTCCAGACACCAACTAACAACATTTAAAGTACTTCATAGGCTTTACTATTCCTTCACTAAAATGTAAGAGTGCACTTTGACCCACTTATTTTGGTCTTGCCCCAAACTAACTATGTTCTGGTCTGGTTTTTTTCAATGCTTTTTTGAAGTATACAATTCTGGCATCACACCAGATCCATGCACATCCATTTTGGGCAGAATGCAACATCTCGAAATCTGTCACACTTATAACAAAAGGCAAGACAACATGGCATGGCTGTTGCACAGAGAAACATTTTTGCACTCTGGAAAAATGAAGATGTACCTTTTTTTCGTTTAATCCTGGCAGAAAAGACCAATCTCTTTCACATGGAGAGGGTTCAACCTAGTGTCTCTCTCGGTTGGAGACCTGACTCATTATACTCACCATATCCACCTCAGAGATGGTGTCCAGACTTTCAACCTGAACATCGACACCAACAGGAATTGGAGGACCTGAAAGAAAATCAGAAGCAATAGAAATGCATGACCAAGAAAGAAGTGTTGTTTTTCATCATAAATACTTGATAAACCTGCTGCTTGTGTGGCTGTGACAGTCAACATGACCTTTACAAGGATTTTTGGAACTTTTTTTTGTAATGTGCTTCCAAAAAGAACCACAAATCACATGAATAAAGCTCAAATGTTTGTGCCACGACTTTTTGTCGGTCTGGCTGGGATTCTACTTCTGACCTATTTCTGCCTTTTTACTCATCATCATCATCCTCCAGTAGTACACCAACGCAATAGTGTCACAATAATAGATCAAAGGTGATGCAGTATTGGATGAAATCCATCTCTCTTCCAGCTGAGAAGCTCTTGATGGTGGAAATCAGATGCAGCGAGAGGATGCTGCAAGGGTCACTTGGTTTATTTTCAGCAGCAGATTGTCGTGTGATTACAAGCACTCGAGTTGTAATAAAGCAGCATGCAGTTCTCTGACACAATAATTCCCTTATGGCTGATTCATTTTTTTGTCGTTGAATACAGCTCTCATGTTTGTGGCTGTTTGTCATAAAATACAAAAAGATTAAGAATATATATTTCATTACTATCTTGTAAAAACAAATGCCTGTTTGACTTTATCCCTGCATAATCCTACAGCCCAAACAGCCAACATGAAATCCCTGTAATATACACTGATCCAAAGACATGTATTAACACTCTCGTGATGTAAAGAACTGAGCTGCATTTGGTGACTCAAGCACAGCTTGCATGGATGGTGTCATTAAAATCTCCAAGAGCTTAATGCATACAGGCCCGGAGCAAGGTCCCCTGCACGAATCTTATCCAGCTGCACTTGATGACTGAGCATGCAGCCTCTGTAGCATCCTGGCTGAGTGGAAATCATGTGCAGAGGAAATGTCTGAGCTTAATAAATTAAGAACTCTAATAAAATAAAAAAAATAGTACCGACCTCCAAATGCTGGCCTCATGGTAAAATCATGGTCGTCTATTCTCAGGAGTTGCTCAGACTTTGTCATTGGAGATTTTGTCATGTCTGGACTACGTTTGTAAATTGGACTGCAAGAGAAAAAAAAAAATCCTGTGATGTTCTTGATTTTTAAATTCATTAGCAAAATAATGATAACTAACCAAAGATGAATACAACTTACCCTCCAGGTTTCTGACCTCCACCTCCATCCATGTTGGTTTCTCTTCGCAACCTGTAAACAAGTATGATAAATAAATAAACCAAAGAGCATCCGTTACATAAGGGAAAAGACTTTGCATCTATTATTAAGATGGAGGCAATTAGATTGTTGTGTACTGTTTTACCTTAAATTGTGGTCCTTTTTAATACAAGTTCTTTTATTTTCATCTGCAGAGCTGCAACAAGTAGGACTTAGCTTCATTAGTGGATCCAAAGAAAACTATTCTGCAATCACTTTGATTATCCAATCATCTTTTTACAAGAATAAAAAGCTAAACATTTACTGGTTTCAGCTCCTCAGAGGAGAGGATTTTATTCTACTCTTTGTCGTGTGTGACTCAAAACTGAATTTCTTTTTGGTAATGCGGGTGTTCATCTGACAGAACAGGACTTTTTTTTTTTTTTTTTTCAAAGATTTATTTTTGTGCTTTTTGTGCCTTTAATGCAGAGAGAGGACAGTGGATAGAGTCGGAAACCAGGGAGAGAGCGGGGAATGACATGCGGAGGGAGGCCACGGGTGGAAGTGAACCCGGGCCTACCGCTCGAGATGAGAGCCTCAACACATGGGATGCGCGCCCTAACCATTGCGCCACCAGCACAGGACATTTGAAGATGTCAGTTTGACTGAAAAAATTTGGACATTTTATTAGGGAATTAATGCTCAACAAGTCAAGAATCAAACTGCTTAAAAGATTCATTTTTCATGAGAATAATTGTTAGTTGCAGCCCAAAATGTTTGATATGATCTATTCTGTTTAGAGTTCAAACAATAATTAAAGTCATAATTTAGGAAACAACAGAAAATTACCCAGCAATTACACTGATAATCAAGATTTTAAGTTATTTTATCAAGAAACAATGCAAATCATTGGCTGGTTCCAGCTTCTCCTAAGAGCAGACTTGATGCCTTTCTTGTCACAGATTCATGCTATCAGCATTCTTCACTATTTTCACATTTGTTTCTGTTTTTGGGATATTTAATAGAATAAAAGATGAATTGAGTGACAATCTGCAGATTATTGAACTACAAAAGGACGTGTTAAGAGTAGGAACAATAATTTGTGTTTTGTTTTGCTCACTTTCTTAGTAGATGTAGCACATCCTGTTACATCACACACATTTGATCTTCAAATAACACAAAGGGTAAAAGAGCCTTTCCTCATCACAGCCTCTTAAGACAAAGCCAGCTCTACATTTTACTCACATTTCATGAGGGCTGTACTATAATAAGGCTGAATTTTCAGGCCAAAGCACAGAGTGTCGGAGAGAGAGAAAAAAAAAGAATTCCAATAGCCCTAAAATGGATTATTAGAGTAGAGCATGTTGTGACACACAGGGCCAAATCCCTGTGACAACCACAGACATGCATTAAGAAAACACCACAGAAGAAGAGCAAGTGGGAGGGGAGAGGTGAAGGGACAACAACAAAAAAAGATAAAAAAAACATGACAATAGCAAAATCAAACAGTCGGAGATGGGTCTTGATGCTCGCTACAGTGTTCTGCAGGGTTCAAAGTGTGCTACTCGTCTGCACCCATCCAGCAGCTGGTTCCTAATCCTCTTGGCAGAAAGGCCTTTCCAATCCCCTTCTATGACTGCCTACAGCACACAGAAGACTGACGACTGTCTGCACACTGCTCTGATCGGTAAGGCCGGATGCCGCCTCTGCTCTGCAGCCATGGACCTGCATGCATGCAATTCTGCAGAGGTTGGGGTCAGGGGTTAAGGCACATATTCCTGCACACTAAGACCATTCTGTACACATTATGCTTGCAAAGGCGAAGAGCAATGACTATAGTAAAATGGTTTAAAGTTCACAGGCTGTATTATAAAACAGATCAACAGGATGTAAGTCTTCTTTTCATGAATTTATGGACTTATCTTGAAACTTAAAACACTGATGTATAGACCTTTGGAAACAATCAGGAACTTGGCTTAAACTCAAGAGCAACAAAAAGAGGAATTTATACACCACCCTTTTCAATCACCATACATATGTAGTAAGACTCTAGAAGAAATACCATTTAATAAGTCATATAAATATCACTTGCACTCCAAAGTTTGAATTCAGTATTTGCCAAAGTTGACTTTGAAGCCTTCTGGAGTGAATTTAGTTAATAGGACGGTTTTCCCATATGCACTGCGGAAATTATCTAGACAGTCTGTGCACCGTGCAGCAGTAACAGTATAGAAACGTCATATTCCCCCGTCCTATTGGCTCGAGGTAAATTCTCCGGAGAATATCCTGTGGCGTTCTCACATCTGCCCACTTGGACTTGCTATGGAAAAAATACTATGGGTCCGGTAGGAGAAACTCTGGGTGAAGTCCGAGTTAAAAATTTGGGTTCACATATACAGCTTCTGTGGGAAATAACCTGAGTTTTTCAGAAGATTTCTGCAAGTGTGAGAGCCTTATAAATGACTCATCTGAACAGAACACAAGGAGGGGTTTAAAGTAATTCATTCATTTATTCACAGTTCCCTTCATGTTTAAATGACGTTTTGGTTCCATGCTCTGGTTTAACATCAGTATCGGCCTGTTGATAGACATCGGCCCATCAGCATATAGTGCGACATACACAAATGTCAGAGGCCGATATTATGTTGCATCAATTTAACTGACTGCTGATTCAGAGAAGAGGTTTCATAACTGGAGAGGAGAAGTCACCTGTTGTGCAAACTCTGAATTGTTTTCAAGGTCGAACATGAAAGAAAATGTTGTGTTGTGTGGGAGTCGTATTGTCTCTGGGAAAGATCAGCAACACACACTGTTTATAAGACATGTTCCAGTTACATCTCAAGAGGGGACTCTACTAACAACAATTTCAATACAACACATCTCATAGCTCATTTGAAAAAACAGACACAAATAATTATAGTATTAAGAAAAACATCAGTGTAGCTTTTTAAAAATATTTTTAGAAAAAGCCCCAAAACATAACAACATGTCACGATACTAACAAGACAGAATAAAATGATTGTCAGTTTTAACCAACTGTGTAAAAACGTTGTCCTTTTTTTATTTATAATTCAATAAAATAAGGGAAATAGCAGGTTAGGTCCAGGCACCTAGTATTTGGAGTAAAGAGGGTGCGTGTGACAGAGATAGTCTTAGGTTGTGAGACATGGGTGGAATTTTATTCTGAATAATGTCAGTACCTAAATATCCGGACTTAGCCACAGGATAATAGGAATACATGTGAGGCAGGGGCTTTAGTTACATCACTTTAGTAACACTATCTATGTGACTTAATGGATGTATGAACCATAAGTTAGTGTTGGTATCCTCTGTAAAAGTATTGTGTATGTTTGACCTCCTCCCTATTCAGCAGTCTTCTTTTGTTCTTGTACTGTCACATGACCTCCTCCCTTGCTTCCATCACAATTACTAAAGCTGCTAAAAGGGGCTGAAAAACGATGGTGCGAATGTGCTCTGGTAAATATGTCAGGACGTGGCAGAATTTTTCAATGACTGGCTGAGAAACATAATGGTAAAACTTACAGGACAGATTCTAGTTTACAGACTTAAAATGTTGCTAGCCAACTGGCTAATGCGATTTGCCTTTGAGCAGCAGAATGTACCAGTGATGAATATATGGGCTGATTTAATCTTAGATGAGTATCACTCATACAGTATGAGTCTGAAGGCTGAAAAATCTGAAGTTAGTCCAGATTTTTAGGTGCATGTATAAGCATTAAAAAAAACCTTGGAACCTCGGAAAAACAAGCAAGATTATTCTTTTCATATAATTTAAGTGTTGTTTTTCTAACCCAAAAATCATCAAGCGAGAACAGAAAAACGATCCCTCGAACCACAAAACATCTGAGGATTTTCCCCTCAGATGGGTTCTTGTGTGGGACTGTGATGTCCTACACAAATCCCCCTTTTCCCGCTCATCCTCCTCAAGGCTGCGAGTGGAAGAAAAAATCGGAGTAATGTAGGCTGGTGAAAAAAACTCTCACAACCCACACCAGCAGCCTCCAGACGCTTTTGCAATTTCACACTCAAGAGAGGAGGAGCGGAGTGATGAGAACCAGGGAGAAGAGGAGTTTGACTCCTGCATAAGTATACTGAGAACCCACCCCCCCCCCCCTTTCACCCCCTTAAAAAAGAGGAATGAGAGATTTACACTTGATTTGTATTCTTAGGCTGTGTGTGTCAGCAGAGAGAGGAATGTGTGAGCAGACTTTTAACTAGTTAGGGTAAAAGAACAGTGAAGCTCACATTTGATAACAAGGGGATGCTGGTGTTGAGAGATTACAGAGCAGCTGTGAGCCACTAGTGCGCTCTTTCTTTTGAAGATTTTCCACAGATGATTATGGTTGCGCTCCTCTTATACATAATGATCATCTTTATGACCTCAGGGCTGAAAAGGATCAGTTTAAATGAGTGCAATTTCACAGAAGATTGTTTAGATTGAGCACAAATGCTCCATCAATAAGATCGCTGCAGTCTGATTGTTCGGTATATATGATAACAATCCATCATGTAATGTCGAACACATTTATTTCACTAAGATGGATCAGAATTTTAAGAGTGACCAGATCGCTGTTTGACGTCCGATCTATAAAAAAACAACAGTTATTACATGGATGGTGATAGTGTGTCTAAAGGCAGAGGGATTATGATTTGACATGGTTTGTTGAATATATTAAGTGGATGCAAATCATTCAGCACTGACAGCATTGCGTGGAAAACATATTCTATACTTCCTGCTTGGAAAAGTCTTATCGTCTTCACCAGTGATGAATGCAAAGACAGTTTGTGACTTGAGTGCCTCAGGGTGTATTTGTACTCACAGCAGATATTTTCACAAAAGAGTCTGCTGACACAAAAAGACTGAAAAAGAGTCCAGTCCTCACTTGTTATTTACAGGAATCTTTTAGAAAGATTGTCTAATGTGTTGCGAGTCGCCTCAAGGTGTTGACTTAGTACAAAAATGGTGAAAAGATATTTCAGTTAATCAAGGGGAAACCTCCAGTGTTGAAAAATGAAGCTGATGTCGATGTGCAAAATCCTGCAGTTCGTCAAGTGTCCACTTGAGGGTTGCTTCAGAAGCACCTGATGTCACATACACACCCATTCAAAAAAGCCTACTATTACAGCAGCAACTAACAAGCTTACAGCCTGTTTTAAAAAACGCAAGTCTGATTAGCTCATGTTTCCATCGACACACACTGTACGAGTGGAATCATTTTCAGCTGCTCTGATGGACAGGTGGGTGCAGTGTAATGGTTTTTGTAAAGAGGCTTAAAAGCCGCCTCAGCTCCAGATCTTTGCCTAAAGTTAGGTTAACTGAAAGTTAGTTTGAGACAGTAGGGCTGGTTAAAAATATCAATTCATCAGTGCATTGCAATTTTTATTTTCCCAATTCAATATCAATTCAGGGAAATCCTGAGATCGTTTTTTTTCGTTGTAATTACGCCCCTCTACACTGGGGCACTGTGGGTGCTGTGAACTCAGGTCAGGCACAGATGTGCACTTTAGATCATACTGTACGTTAATGTTTTATCATTTGTTGATCAAATAATTTTTGAGTCAGTTTATTCAAAACCAATACAAACAATGCACACATAATTATTTAACAAATATCAGAAGGTAATGAGTTATCTGGGTATTCATCTTTATGTATTATTAAATCGATATTGATCAATATCGAATCGATATCGACTCATGACCCAAAGAATTGAATTTGAATTGAATTGTGAGGTTGTGGACAATACCCAGCTCTATGAGACTGCATTTGCAGCATGACGACTGCCATGAATGGGGACTCCAAAGCCCCCTGCAGGACCAGTTAGGTGACGTCACTCAGGCATCGTCCGTTAATATTCACAGTCTATACAATTAATCAAAAAGTCGAGCCAAAGAAAAAAAAAAACTGTTTAGAAAAATTAAATATTCCTCAAGCTAAAAAGTTGATAAATAATGTCTGCTACTTTTCTTTCTTTTTGTTAAGATCAGTTAAATTTCTTTGGCTTTTTGTAAAAAAATGTCATGTCAAATCATATCACGATTCACGTCATGAAACGAGCATGTATCAGGCAAACAATAAGGAGAATAAGTGAGAAAATAATCCTCACATTGAGCAATAATGAAAGTTAAAATGATTTTCAGCCTCAGTGTGTGTTCTCTTCTCACTGATCTCCATTTGATTCTCAACAGGTTTCAAAAGCCTTTCAGAGTTGTTTGTGATTATTTTCCAGAGCTCAAACATTCATCTTTTTAAATATCATGAAGTGTTGCTTTAAAATATGCCCTGGCTGTATCGCATTTCTCATGTAAAAATAACTATTCTTCCTCTACAAGTAGAGCCTGACCGAGTAACCTGCCAGCCGATAATATCGACCGATACAAGCATATTTAGTGACCATTGGTATCGGTTATTTTGCTGCAGATTTGCGCCGATATTACTTGAATTATTCACCAGTCAAATAGCATTTCTTTTGAGTTTCATTGTATTACACTAGCAGTTCTCTTTGTACCCAGCACATTACAACAAGCATCATCACTCTTCAGAGTGTCAAGCTGTGATACACATACATGCACAGTTACCTTTTAGTTGAGTTACTATCTTTGATTCATTAAATATCTTTTCCACAAGTGTTTGATGCATTGGAGGGATCAACACATAAAATTGTAAATCTATATTTCTCTATCTCTACAAATCGAAGATAGATCTAAGAGAGATATCGGCCGATATATCTGATTATATGTCTGATTTTTTTCCTCCCTGACATAAAAATCTGTTCAGACCCAAAACTCCCATATCAGTCAGGCACTTATAAGTATGTTTACTTACTTCATATGATACGCAAAATAACAGTTTGGATAAACGACAGGTATTCTTGTGAGAGCTGGAACAATTATTACATTAAGAAAAAATAAAATCTACAACTTTATTGATAATCACAATCACATGTTTAGCTAATATAGCAGAAATAACTGGGCGTGCCTCTTCAAAGAGAATACTTTTTAGTTTTCTTGCTCTTGGGATGGAAAATTCTTTGAGTTTCAAACTAAACTTTAAGTTTTAGGCTAAATATATCGGCACAGATTCTATAAACTGACAGAATAATCAGCAGCTAAGTTTGATTTTAAAAATATCTTTTACATTTATTCCTGAACTGTGCTTAACAGTTTGGTAAATAAGGCCCGAGACATTATTTCAACATATTTCTGCTTCTTAAATGCCTGACTGCATTTTAAAAGATTTTTCTTCATCATTTGTTGCTTTATGCTTCATTTTGTTCCACTATCATTTAAGTAATTATAAACAATCAGTTACAAAATACTGATGCTAAGTTATTTGTTTATTTTAAAGTTATGTCATATGAATGTATACACACGTATACAACAAGACCAGCAAATACGCTCCTTTCTATTCAATCAATATCTAAAGTCACGGTCAGTTCAGTCAACATTTTGGATAGTTACAGATGCTGTATGAATCTAGTTCAGTCCTCCTCAAAACATTTAATCCAGTGGACACATTGACGAGGCAGCAATTAGCCTAAATAATCACCTGAAAATGACATTGACTACAACTGCTGGCAGTGGGTCATTAACTTGCCTGAAGCAGTTGTGGGGCAAGAGAACACAGCTTTCACTAGTAGTACATAAATAGATGTGAGGATTTAGTGTTCCCTCTCTCTCTCTCTCTCTCTCTCTCTCCAATCTGGCATCTGAAAAAGTATTTTTTTTTCGCGAGGGGGGGAGCAGGAAAGTGACTCAGGAAACACTGGACAACACCATGTAAACATAAAAAAAAAAAACATGTCTAAAAAGATAATAAAGACAAATGAGATTCAAAGCAAAAGGAGGCTTTAAAAGCTCAATACACCAAAAATAAAAATAAAAGCATGCATTCCAGTGTTTGTCTTTGCTACATTCATGACTCTTTTGGCATTACCTGCTCTGTTTGTAGGTCTCCAGCTTGTGACCCCTCTGCTGGACCATCTTCCCTGCTGCACCGACGAGCCAAACGCAGAAAAGCACAAGTACTGTATCCACCTGCATGGTTCACATTCCCCAGAGGACGGACCTCTCCTGTCAGTCAGAATCGTCTCCCCTCAAGGGTTTGGAGCACTCTGCCGTCCTGAGACATTCCCCTCCGCAGCTCTGGAGCCGATAAGAGAGAAGAAAAACAGCAACAGCAACAGCAGCAGCAGCAGCTACACTATTCTACGGCCTTGGTGGAAAACATCCTACGGTGCTTAATCTCCACAGTGGGAAAAGCAATTTTGACTAAACCCATAAATCCTTGAGCGTCAGATGGTACAGATTTGATCCCTGCAGCGGCGGATGTGCCTGCCTCTCTTTGCTCTGCTCTGCTCTGCTATCCTGCACTCTGATGTGCTCTACTCCACTTTGCACCGCCCACAAACACCAATTCGCACAATGATGCAGTGTGCCTCATTTGTAAGGTCAACGGTTTAGAGAGACAGACTCACAGAGGATCCGGGGGAAACTCTGTGCCTGTCTGATGTGAAATGAAGCTCCTCCTGATGCTTCAGGCTCATATCAGGCATGTCAGCAATGGTTTCATGCTGCACAAAAATGACAGATCTGCGTTGTCTCTTCCTTGTGTATGCAGGATTTCACTCTGGCTTACTGTAAACCCATTTTCTCATTGTCTGCTGATTTTTTTTTCCTTTGCTGTTAAAGGACTAGGATTTATTTTTGTATGCACTATAAAAATTATTTCACAAGTTGAAATTTCTGCAAATCTAGAGGGAATTAAATAAGAAGACATTTAAGACAAATACCTCTAAATCAATACCATTGAACTTATACATTAAGCGCATAGAGACATTTTGTTAAAATTACATTTTTGTAGCTATGCATTGGGTCCTCTTTTTTGTCATATTAAAGATAAAAATACATCCATTAATTTTGTCCAAACAGACAGCAGACAACAACAGTCTAGTCATCACACTTGTATCCTAACACTCGGGGGTAATAATGTCAGTAATGTTTATTTCATATGTGTCTGTATTTAGCAACGCACCAGAGGCTAAACCATAATTTGTCTGTAAAGGCGTGATGTCCATCGGAACAAGCCAATCAGAAAGCTTGCCTGCGCTGCTGACGTCATCATCATCCATGCCCATGTGTCACCCTTTCCTTTTTTTTTGCAGACTGAACAGTTGGATTATAAGATCACAAATTTGGGTTAGCTCCATGAATGTCAATCTGAAAATGGGTGTGAGTAATGTGAGGCCTCATTTGGGGTTCAGACTTGTGGATCCTGATATAAGGTAGTCTTGATGAACGATGACATCTACACCACCTAACAAAGACAAGAAACTATCACACTAAATGGATTATACATTTAACGTATAGTTATTCTTTCAAAATAAAAAAAAATCCACACTAGAGTTTAGTCAAAGATTATAAAAGCACAATTTCAGAATATGTCCTCCTGCACGCCTAATTGTAGTTTTGGGGGTCTTTAGATGAAATCATCTTTGACATGGTCTGATCCACCAGGGCTGCAGTCAAGTGGCTGTTTTTTTGTTAATGGAGTCTAGCTGCGTGAAATGACCCAGAAGTATTTAAGTGGCAGCCATGAAAAGAGCTCGTTGAATTCTGTTAATGGAAAGGAAAAGAGCTCCGAAGGCTGCCCTGGACAGTTCTTTACCTATTGTTGTTCCAGGGCAGTACGACATTCCTTACAGTATTTAAAATATATTTCAAGTGCTGGACCATTTTGTTGTTAACTGAAATATGCAATCATTAATGTGTGTGGATAAACACAAGTAGACATCAAGGTAAGCGTGAGCAGCTATTCTTGGGGCTTTGTAGCTTATATCGTAATTACAACCTTGGTTATGAAGTCCTAAAAAGAAACCTCACAGTTAGAAACAAGGGGCAATGTATCTAAAATGAGCTATGAGTAGTCCTTCTTGGGAACTTTGTAGTTCAAGAGTGGAAACATCCACTGGCACACAATTAAGGTAACTTGTGTAAGTGGAGTCAGGGTATCTCTGAATCCTCCTTTTGCATTTGTCTTAAACCTCAAGACTGTATTAATCAAGGTCAAGTCAAATTGTTGAGAATTGTGAGACGATTACTCAAAGTGAAAGACGCTCTGTCCTCTTTGATTTTAAAAAGAGAAATCTGTAGTATTTCTGTAACTTGGGGCCACAGCGAGCCCACATCCGGCATCATATCTTAATATGATGTGGAAAAATAAAGCAAGCTGTCACCACTTGGCAGGTAAAACCTTATTGTTAGACAATAGCAAACAACATAAATACAAACTCTCCGGGGAACGTTTTAATGCTATCATTTATAACTAACAGATATGCCTTTGCTAGGGGCAAAATTAAAAATGAATTATTCAGTGTTACCTGGAGGCCGATAATGGCTCTGTTTTTAAAACAGTCTTTGGCATTTTCTACAGAACCATAATTGTTTTAATGCTTTTTAGGACAAGATACACAATGAAACACAACAAGAACATCTGTGATGTGCTTAGGTAAGGAATAAACATTGACCATGACAACCTATCAGATTGGATCTTTTTGAATCGACTGAATGCCTCACTGTTGCATTTTTGTATTTAACATGTTTCAAATGATTCAGATATTCTGAGGTGTTCTTTATTGTTTCAGTTTATTTTTTTTCGGAAACGAAAGCCATATAAACCTATTAGCCTGGAGGACATTTGTTTACAAAGACTTTTAAAAAACCCACAAAAATAATCTAATAAATTCAATTTCTAAGGCAATTTTCCTAAACTTTACATCCACTATGACAAAGAGGTTTAGACATAATTGTCTGTTTTTAGACATAATAGGTAATCTTACCTCTTCTTAATTTCCACCTGACTGAATTGATTTGGCTCCTTAATATTTACAGTAATCATGTGGCCTACATGTTGCCTACAACGTCACACTTGGCAACCGGAACAAACCACTTCTTGTTAATTCTGTTTGTGCTGTCTTTTCATTCACACTTTAACATGCTCATAGCTTGTATTTAAGCTTTTGTTCGGGATTTAACTGCACAAGACACACAAGTTGTCTAAATGTAACCGAAATAAGCGTATCCACTTGTTTCTACGTGGAACTACGTCACAGGGTGCGGATAGCCAATGAATTGCCTCTTTTTTTTTTTTTTTGGTATTACTTCGTTCTTGTGCCCAGCATTTCATCTCGCAGGCAGATATGCACCAGTTGTAAATGTACATAAACCAAAACGAATGAAATGCGCGATGTTCGAGTTCTGTGTTATAACAGATGATGTGGATTTAGAGCTGTGTTGGAAACACGACCTTTTAATCCTCTTGAATGGGGCGAACTGTTTGCCTGTAAGAACAACATCAGGGCATAATTTACTTAATTTTCTGCAGTGAGGTGATTGGTTAGCGCAGCGGTGGCGGGGCTTTGTGAAGTTTACTGTGCACTGTTAGCTGAAGTTTACTGATGTTTACTGAGTTGTTGTTGAGTATGAAGAGCTGTTTGACACACGATCGGATACTTAAATGACAGCGAGAGCAGAAGAATAGACGTAAATAAGCGAAAATGGTGTGAAATTGTGATCTTGTTTTGGGTCGATCTATGTTTTGTCGGCTTTGCTTCAGCTAAGCTAAAGTGAAGCGCGCTGCCTGTTTACATATTTACCATCAGCTGTGAGCTAGCTAGTTAGCACCGCTCAGAGGCAACTGGATAATGATGAGCTCTGCACGGGAGATTAAACGTAAGTGTTGATTTACTAATGCTTATGTGAAGTAGGAAGGCTTTCTTAATCCCTCTCATTTAGATCGTTGACATTGTTGATGTGGAAAAGTATATTGTGTGATTATCGCGCAGAGCTACAGAAAGCAAAGAGCAAAGCGCAGAACAGCAACAACTTAAGAGAGGAAGCCAATATCTGCAATCATCTTGGGGAGCTGCTGTCCAGAAATGGTAAGTGTTTTAGAAGATGACCAGCATTAAGGTTTGTCTGTCCTAAATAGTCCTTAATTTGACTGGATTTGTTTTTAATAAATACATTTTTTTTGTAATAGGAAGCTGCAGAACTATTTAATCATTCACAATACATGGAAACGGATGTGGCACTGACATAAATAATGACAGATCATACGTTTTTAGAGAGAATGGATCAATCAATCAATCAAACTTTATTTATATAGCACCTTTCAGACACATTAAATTGCATTTCAAAGTGCTTAACAAGAGTGCAGAAAAGTTATTGACATAAAGTAGTTTATAAAATCATTGAGAGACCAATGCACACCAATAAGAATTAAAAATAAAATATATGTATAAAAATACGACACATAAAAGCAACAAGATGTTAAAATGAATACATATGAGGAAAATATTTAAAATTGTAGTAGGATAAAAAGAGAATACAGTAATGTTAAGATTTGAATTGATATAAAACACTATATAAAAGCCAGACTGAATAAATTAGTTTTAAGACTGCGTTTAAAAATCTCGATATTCTGGGCTCCTCTCAGACCCTCAGGAAGGTCGTTCCACAGTCTCGGAGCGTAACAGTCTGAAAGCAGCGTCGCCAAAGGTTTTTTGTCCTGCTCTGTGGAACAACTGAAATGATATGTGCAGATTGTGAAGAAGTACAAGCGAAGAAGATGAACATGGACGTGTTTTTACAAGCATTACAGTGAATTTACTCAATCATCATCTCCTAAGCAAAGGGCAATACTGGTGAGATATAAATAGCTCTTTTAATCGGCATCTGCACAAATCTGAAGCCCAACAGTTACGAGTTAGATAACATTTGTGTTTCTTTTCTAACTCATTTTGGATGGACCCCCTCTATATAGTCTTCCTGATCATTCATGTGTTACACGGAGAAGCTCTTGATGTAATTTAATCCTCTTAACTTTTTTATTAACTTTCTCCAACCCACACCAACTCTATTTAATTCACTTTAATTCCTACTTTTAGTTGCAAAACCATAGTACTGTTGATCCCCACCCTCCCCCTTGTACTAACGTTTTGTCTTACTAATTTATTTCTTTGAGATATGTTTAGCCTGTTTGTCCTGTGCGGTCCTTTTCTATCTCAGGTGATTACGAGGCCGCCATAAGGGAGCATCAGCAGGAGCTGGCTCTATCAGAGGTGCTCAACGATGTGATTGGACGAGCTGTAGCCAATCGAAAGATAGGAGAGTGCTACGCAGAGATGGGGAACATTGAAGCTGCTTTGAAAGTGAGTACAATTTTCTGCTTAAGTGCCTGAAAAATGTCCTTTTCCCCCTTTAATCCCATTCTTAGAACTTCTCATTTGTAGTGATTTAAAAATAGTGCACAACATTCAGGCTCATATAAAGACACACAAAGAGTTACCGAAGAATTTAAGATGTTGTATGTTCTCCTCTTCTTCAGCATCAGCGCTTTCACTTGGACCTGGCTCGCTCTGTCAGAGACCACGCTGAGGAGCAGAGGGCCCTGGCCACTATTGGTCGAACATACCTCTTCCGTTATGAATCGGACCAATCCAGGAACAGTTTGGAGCAAGCAGAGGACGCCTTCAGGAAGAGTCTTGCCATTGTGAATGACCGTCTAGAAGGTCTGCACTGTTTGATTATGTGCCTGTTTGGATCTAATTATATAGTGTTTATTTTTGTATTACCTGTCTGTTCTAACATCTAACCATACCCCTACCATTCTACATCTAGGGACTGTGTCGGGGCGGGAGATTAGTGAGATGAAGGCACGTCTATTCCTCAATCTTGGTCTGGTCTGTGATCATCTGGGGGAGACGAAACAATGCAGCGAGTTCATCCGTCGTAGTGTCTTTATTGCAGAGTGAGAGCGTACTAAATTATACTTCATTTTAACGTTGGAACGTGCAGAGGAAGGGGAAGACTCAAAACTGTAAATGTTCTTATTCTTCACTAACCGGGAACAGCAGGGACTTACAGTACCTAAATCAGAACTTAGAAAATAAAAAGTTTACCATGAAATGTTTATTATTGTGCTTTCTCTCTGTAAAGGAAGGGTCAGCTGCTGGAAGATCTGTACCGAGCAAACTTTAACCTGGGCAACATCTACTTCCGTAACGGTCAGAAGTCTAACGCTGTGCGTTGCCTGGAACAGGCCAAAGAGTGTGCGAGGAAGATCAAAGACAAGTTCAGCGAGAGCGAGTGCTTTCACTGCATTGGCAAGGTACGGGCTCTTTCCTGGCAAAAGCTAATGCAGTTACTGTCCAGTTTAACCTGCTAACATCGGCATTCATCCGCAGGTGCAGTTGTCTCTGGGGGATTTCGTAGCAGCCAGACGATCTCTGAAGAAAGCACTCTCGCTGGGTTCGCAGCAGCCAATGGACAGGCAGGCTGTGAAGAAAGCTTTTAAACATGGTAAAATAAATTTTACTATGAACCAAAATTTGTGTTTTAATCCACTCAGTCTTATTTGATATACAGACAAAAAAGTATTTCCCACAAACGCATCTGATTTGATGGTGTTACTGTTTTTATTTCTTAGCCAACCAAGGCTGTAAACTAGAGGAGGAGTTGGGGGATGATCAGGGTAGAAGACTCGGTTCCCATCAGGCCGTTGGGCTGGCAGAGCAGCTTGGGGACCTTTACTGTAAGGTTGGCTGCTACAGCAAAGCTCTGGATGCATATCAAGCTCAGGTAATTAAACACAATTTACATTTAGATGTTTACTGTGACTAAACATGTTCACTGTATTTCAACTCCTTCAATCTCAGTTATAGTGTCTCCCCACAATTAAGTCTGTGGAGCTCTGCTGTGTTTGTGGTTTAGCTAAAGGGTGCTGAGGCAATGGGAAAGCCTGCGAGGGAGCAGGCTGTCATCCACGTGTCCCTGGCTGCGACCTACACAGACCTGAGACAGCATAGCAAGGCCGTGGAGCACTACAGACAGGAGCTGGCTCTACGACAGGGCAGCTCGACTGAGGTACACATGCATCATCTGCATCTTCACCCAACACCACCTTCTTCTAAATTGCTACAGAAAATATATTGTATCTGATGGATGAAAGATGAATTATAGTTCCAGCTTGGTCACCTGTATGATTGTGGGAGAAGACTGAAGTTATTTGATGACAGATTTTGATTTAGCTTCTCTAATTTTCAAATATAATTTCCAATATTGAAACACACTATAGAGAATCATTAACTAGAATATCCTGACTTGCATGTGGATTAATATCTTGTATTTGTCTACATCAGGAGTGCAGCACTTGGCTGAACATTGCAGCAGCTCAGGAGGAGAGCAGCTGTGCCTTTGAGGATATAAACAGCAGCTACAGTACGGCGTTACACTCCGCTCAGACATGTGGGCCGACCAGACTGCAGGTGAGAAGAAACAAGTGCTGATAAACTTTGAACACAGTTTTTATACTTCAGATATTTATGGATACAGTAAATCTATCCTCGCTTTCCTTTCAACAGAAGCGCGTGCTGAGGCTCTGGCTGGCGTTCCAGAGACGACGCGGCTCCTCGGACGCAGACGACACTGAGGCGAGGCTGCAGGAGCTTTGTGCCGCTGAGGGCTGGAGCCCAGATGATAGCGATGGTGAGGGTGATGAAGAGGAGGAGATGGACAACAGTGAACCTCTGGATGACAGTGACGTCGTTCTCTCAGACTCAGGTAGACTGTCCTTTTCACATCTCCAATCAATCCATTCTGATATGTAGTCGCTTCATGTTTGTCTTCTATTGATTTTCTGTCTAGATGACGACATGGAGGGTTATGACAAGATGGTATCAGGGAGGAGGAAGGCAGGACGGGTAAGTTATGTATCAGTTAGCACTTTGCACAAGCTAAAGATGATTGAAATTTCAGGGTTTTACACTCTGCCCTTTTTAAAGTAATTTTTTCTTCTCTAGTGGAACAAAAGGAACGAGAAGGGCGAGACATCTCTGCACAGAGCGTGCATAGATGGAAACCTGAAGCAGGTCCAGTACCTGGTAGAACAGGTAAGAAATAAATGCTTTCCGAAACGTTACATGTGGTGATAATTCCCACTAAAATTTAATTGGAGCAACTTCAGGTGTGCGGACTTAGTCTTTCTTTGACATGATGATGAGAGTAAAACGTTTTTTGTCCGGCACCCAGTACTTTTTGGATGTGTATGATATTTTTGTAAGAAAAAAATGCTGCACATTTTTCCCTTTTTTTTGTGGCCAAAAATGCAAAAAAAAAAAAAAAAGATAAATGTAAACCAAATAACAAAGTAGGGCTTCAGATGAGAATAAAATCCTCAATGCACTGTAAAATATCTGTTCTGTGCTCAGCAGAAGACCAATAACAGATTTCATGGATTTCTGCCTCTGGCTTGAGCTTGTTAAAAATGTACTTTACAAAAAAAACATGCTCAAGCTGCTTTTGCTTGAATCGTTTGTAGAGAGAGAAGCCACTTAAAAGATGGAAGAGTCCGTTAAAAGGCTGCCGACAGTCACTGTAACATGAAACAACCTGGACTTGATATTATTTCTGATTGTCAGGGTCACCCAGTGAACCCAAGAGACTACTGTGGCTGGACTCCCCTTCATGAGGCCTGCAACCACGGTCACCATGGTAACTGATTCAATATTTACCACGTTTTTAAAGATGTCAACGTTCAAGAGAAAAGAAAAAGAAAATAACTCTGTTGCTAATCCTGTCTGTTTTTTTTTTTCTCTCCTCCAGACATTGTGGCAGTGCTGCTGGAGCGAGGTGCCAACATCAACGACCCTGGTGGTCCCTTATGTGAGGGAGTGACTCCTCTCCATGATGCGCTCGCTTGTGGCAATTTACAAGTGGCAAGGCTCTTGGTTGAACGAGGGGCTTCTGTCACCCAACGCAACTCCAAGGTGTGTGAGGCCTCTGAGTGAAGTGGAGGAGCTGATACAGTCATGGAACGTGTTGCTGCAGTAAAACTGTGTGAAACTCAGCAACTGTGGCATTATAATCCACATATATTTATCTGTTATTTCATTATTATCACTTCTGCTTCATTGTATGGAATACCTGAAGTTAAGGAGAGATCTGTTAGATAAATATAATCATTTTCTCTAGAGATGACATACTGGCAGTCAGTCAGGACACATTGTTTAAAAAAAACATTAATCTGACACTTTTATTCTTATAATTGCCGCATATCTAAAAGCGTTTTCCCATCTTGCCTCCCCTAGAAGAACTATTAATATCTGATTGTGGTTTATATTTCAAATATGTCATGCTTTCACCTTCCTCTGTCAGGGTGACTCGGCCATGGACACTCTGCGGTATTGGCAGAAGACATACAGCAGAGAGTTGGACCAGGACACCAGGCAGGAGTGCATCGCCACAGAGAGGCTGCTGAGGAAGGCGCTCGCAGGGGGAGGTTGAGGCCTTTTCATCTTCATGCTGTTTAGCCTTCGTTTTGCCTTTTTTTTTAGAAAAATATCGCTTCACACATTTTAATCTCCGTCTCACACAGTGCCTGCTGCTGTGGCTCCGGCCAAGCCTTTCGATGCCCTGCAGGACAGCCAACTGTTTGATGCTGAGAACTCAGAGCCACTGTTGTCCTCTGGAGGGGGCTGTCCCCTCAGCCAAGACTGGCCCCAGACCAACAGGAAATCAGAGGTTAAGGAGGGACCTGCCAGCCCAAAACGATGGCAGATCAAACGCCCAACACAGCGGCTCAGAGCCAGAGGAACAGAGGCCGCTGTCCTGTATGGGGTAAAATCTGGAAAAATGCCTTTTGATATGAAGTTAACATGCCTTTTACTACATGATGTCAAACTTTGGATTCTTTGATATCATGCTATTTGTTCATTCTTTATATTTAAAATCACATTTTAGAATAAAAGCAGTTCATCAGACGACTCTGACTCTGAATACCGGGTCAGTCCTCTCCGTCCTGTCCGCCCTCGGCAAAGTTTCCCAGCAGCCTCGAGTCAAAAGGAAGTTCCCCCAAACAAGGAAGCCGACTCTGTCCCAACCTCGGGTCGGGAAAGTGTCAGGGAGGCTCCTCCACCGTGTGTCTTTGAACGAGACGAGTACCACAATGCAATTCGAGGGCTAGGCAGCGCCAAATCCCGTCTCCAGGGTCTAACTCAGCCTCAGTTCTCCAGCACACCAGCTGTGTCATCCAGCAACAAAGCAGCGCTGGTCCCTGAAGAGGAGTATCTGGCCGACGACTGGCTAGAGGATGATTTGGAGGAATTCCATCCGAAGAAGAAGAGGAGGCTTCGTGTGGAGCAGAATGGGATGAGAGGGGAGGATGTGGCCTTGTCTTCAGTAGGAAGAAGCCAAAACAGGCACTTTAACTCCGACACAGCCTCCAGAGGTAAGAATGCATTTTTTTTATTCTTTTGTCAACCTTTCTTTGCTTCTTTTTTTTATTTTATTTTTATCTTCACTGTATGCCTTTTCTTTTTCCACAGTTCCTGCAGTTCCTCTCTCCTCCAGCAGGAGTCTCTCTATGAAAAAGAACCCCTCCTTGAAGCCTCACCAGGTGAAAATGACTCAGATGCCGGGGATGGTCCGGTTGGGCAGACGAGAGGTCAACAGGTCACACAGCCCTACGATTACTGATGATGAGGACATGAGAGCTGAGACACCTCCACCACCACAAATACACATCCAGGTGAGGAAGAATCTGTGTCCTATCCATTATTCTGAGGAGGGACAAGTGAAGGCATCTAGAAAAATACTCATCAAAGGGTTATCAGCCTTGGACTAAAGTTAATTTCTCATAAAATGACTTACTGAAGTCCGTATGTAATCAGTGCATGCAATACCACTTTCATCGTGAGAAAGACAACCTTGAGAATCGACGCCAGCTGACATAGTCCAAGTGAACTTTTCAGGGTGTTCTGCTTGTCACACTGTTATCTTATTTAGCCAAAACTTCTCCCCTCCTCTACCTCTCCTCCTTCTGTTCCTACAAGGGGCTTCACTAAACCTTTTTCTCCTATGCAGTAGAACTCCTTAAGACCTTTGAAAGGGTTTCGATTGTCCTGATCTTGCAACATTTGTGCATTTCACATTTTGAAGGAGCACATATTTTAAGTCTCCCTGCATCTTTTGAAACATTTTTGACAAACAATTTCAGCCTCCAGCACACACTCGCATGGTTGCACCGATGCCCACATCAATGCCGCCACCGATCAGAATGAGGGTCAGAGTTCAGGAAGATGTTTTCCTCATCCCAGTTCCTCAAAGGTTGGTGTTGTATTCATTCATTTCATATTTCTTTTGAGCATGAATAGAAGAAAGAAAATACGAGGATCGAAAACAAGAATCACTGACACAGAAAACGTACATCTAACTCACAGTGAATAACTAATAAATAGTTCTTGCCCAAAACAACTTGGGGAGGAGAATACTTATCAAATCGCCATTTTTTTTTTAATGGAAAAGAAAGAGTTTATGTTAAAGATGAATATTCAAGGTTTCAGATGCAGGGAAAACTTTCCTAATAAAGCAGTACATCATCATTTTACACAAGATGTGTACTGTCTCTAACAAATACTACAGACTGTAGTACTGATGTTTTTACATGTTTTAATCCTCACACTGTGTTCTAGTGAGGCAGACTCCTGCACCGTGTCCTGGCTGTGTGAGCAGGCTGCTCAGCGTTACTATCAGAAGTGTGGACTCCTGCCCCGCCTCTCTCTGCAGAAAGAAGGGGCTCTGCTCTCCCCCCAGGACCTGCTGCTGGCTGTCCTACACACCAACGAAGAGGTGAGGACGAATGGCTTCCATACTGTTGCAACGTTACTTGATGTAGTCAGAACCGGATCATAATGGTGTATTTTAAATGTAGGTTCTGGCTGATGTTTGCTCCTGGAATCTTCCTCCTCTCCCTGAGCGCTACAAGAAGGCCTGTCAAAGCCTGGCAGTGGGTGAGCGTCACGCACAAATACACACAAAAACACACATCCACATTTCTAAAATGATGCATGAGTTATGACCTTCTTGATTGTCGATTTCTGTTTCGTCTCCGCGCAGATGAGAACAAGCGCGTCACCCGGCTGTGCGAGGTGCAGGACGGGTCCTCCTCGCTGACGGTGTGCGGCCTCAGCTTGGCCCCGTCTTCCCTCAGCCCGCTCCTCCGTGCGCTCAAACTGCAGGCCAGCCTCACCGAGCTGCGCATTTCCGGCAACCGTTTACATGACAGCCTTCTCCCCGAGCTGGTCGCCACAACGATCACCATGCCACGCCTTCGGCTGCTGGACATTTCTGCCAGTCACATTACGGGGGAGGGGCTGGAGAAGGCGGTGAACGCTTTGAATGGACACAGCCATCCTGCATTCCCGGTAAAAAGCTCAGCTGGAGGAGCTTGCTCACGTTTTAATTTGTGTTTTTTTTTTTTTGTAATTTTGCTTCTCAAACCTCTGTAACCGTCAAACTACAATGCAGGAAAAAATCATTTGTGTGTGAAGAAACTTTTTTTCTTGGGTCACTGTCCTACTTGACGTTGTTGGAGATGTTATCTGTGGATACACGTTGACGTTTGTTCTACAAACACATTTCAGCGTTTATTTGTTGCACTGTGTTTTTACTGTGTATTTTTAGGAATAGATAACTTAACATCTTGAAGGACAAAGCTCAAACCACCAATGTGACAAAGATTAGCGGTGGTTTAGAAAATGTTCTTGTTAAAATGTCAGCTGATGGCCTTTGTCGGTGGGCCACATTGCACTTAGAATATCTTAGACTGTGTGCTGCAGTCTGTTAAAGTCGTCATGACACCTTTGTTAGTGTGACTCGCCTCTGATACCACAACTCCTCCTGTTTTTTCCTGTTAAAGTGTCACAAACCAAAGTGTGGAAGAAAAAAAAAAAAAACTCATCATGTCAACCACCGGCTCTGTCACCTCTTTCTCACCAATCCTGAGAACGACGGGTCACATGCCGGTATTTAAAGATCAATTAGAAGAGTTGTCATTTGTTCAAATTCGCTGTCTGTGGTTATCTCCTGTCCTGCAGTGTCTGGAGGAGCTGAACCTCAGTATGAACCCGCTGGGTGATGGTGTCTCTGAGTCCCTGTCCTGTCTGCTGTCCTGCTGTCCTCTGTTAGCCAAACTATCCCTGCAGGCCTGTGGCTTCACTGCTCGCTTCCTGCAGCAGCATCGACTGCTGCTAGCAAGTGCTCTAACAGGTAACTCCGACCAGCAGAGGCAGCGTTGAGCTTCATCTAAAGCCACATGTTCAGATAAGGGATGAGTGCATTTGAGGGATTAAGTTGTGTTTGCTGTTAGAATCATTGAAAAGGATATGTGGAGATACCCACAGTCCAACAAAGAATCTATTTCAGCTTCTTTCTTTTTTTAAGATGTTTAAAATTAGAGAAATCATAAATGGCATCCTCATTTCTTTTAGGGACAGGCCACCTGAAATCACTGTGTCTATCCCACAATGCACTTGGCTCCACTGGCTTTGAGCAGGTTTTGAAGACTCTGCCTCTCCACTGTCTTACACACCTGGACCTGTCTGCTGTCCGCAGGGGTCCTGCTGACGCCCCTTCACTGGAACACCTCACAAATATCCTCTCTCAAGTAAAAACACGCAAATCATATTTACACACAAACAATGACAAGCGAGCATGTCAGTGTTCTTTACCAGCAGTACAGTACAAAGAAAACGTTTGTCTTTTCTTGCAGGATGAGTGTTCACTGACCCACCTGAATCTGGCAGCAAACGGGTTGACAGACAGCAGTGTAGCCACCTTGGCCAGGTGTGTGTGTGTGTTTGTACTACGTCTGCACTTTGCTGCGTAGACATGTATGGGTATAGTTTCAGTCTAATGATATCTTTTTAAGAGTTAGTGATGACATTATGTTATTTTGGGTATTTCTTTTAGACATTTCTGTGATTTCATCTTTAATTGTGAAGTGTCACCACTGTTTGGTTCTCCCCTCCAGGTGTCTTCCTTCATGTCGGTCACTGGTGAGTCTGAATCTGTCAGCGAACCCGTCTGTAACATCAGCAGGACTATACAACATCCTGAACGCTCTCAGAGAGGCTGGTCGCCCTCTGACCCTTCTAGACATGCAAGGTATGTGCCTCTATAGATTTGTGTAGTTGGGTTTTGTGCGGAGGAGGTGCAGAGTCTTTAATCTTAGTTTTAAGCAAATGGAACCTTGAAGCCTTTTTTTTTTTCATTGCAAACATAGAAGATGAAGAAAGTGTCTGTATGTCCTTCAAATGAACAGAAGGAGGGGAAAAGCAAAACGATGCTGTTTATTGTTCAGGTTGGACTAGTTCTGAAATCTGATTTATGAGATAAAGGTGCATGATTTGGCCAAATCCCTTCAGGTTCCTGTATTCACACACTCTTTGACTATCATTTTATGTTTAAGGTATCTTTTTTACAGAGTTTAATTTCTGAGGAGACAGAGAAGGAATTAAGCCGAATGAAATGACAGAAATCACAACTTAAAGTTTGCTCTAAATTACAAATCTGCACATGAAACACTGAACTGGAGCTTGTTGCTTCTCCCTCAGGCTGTCAAGTGTCCGGCCCCTGGGACAGTGAGGGTCTGGATGGGTTGTCAGAGCTGGTCCAGGATCTGCGTCTCTGCTCTCAGGGACTCAATAAACTGGACCGTCAGGCCTTAAAGCAGAGCTGGGACGTCAGTCGCTCTCATCACGGACTCTTGGTTGATCGAAACGGGAAGTTCCTGCTCTCTGCTGCGGCCTCCTCGTGAAGACAGGAAAATAAAAACGAGCTCCAGATAACAGCAGGACTCCCATATCTGACACTGAATTATGAGCCATGTGAAATCAGAAGATAATAGTTTTATAAATGAGAACATACACTTTTTATTAAAGGGATATTATTCGCTTTAGGATTTGTTCAGTTGGCAGTGAACGCTTGAGGCTGCACGCTGACTCGTCAAAAAGTAGCACACACACTTGTAGAAATCTTCTATGTTTCTTGTGTTTGTATACCTTATTTATATATACCTGTGTATGTACAGTATGTTAGCTGTGTGTTTGTGTCAGGATGCCATGTGTTGTCCTCAACCAGCTGAACTTTTGTATGATTTGATTTAGAAAACTATTAAAGTGACTTAACATTTCTTTAGTCCTTCAGTGGCCCCTTCTTCATCCACTTATGTTCAACAAAACAATCAGAATTCTACCTCTCAAGCACAACATTCAACCTTTTGCACTTGAGCACACGCATTTGTCAGCGTCTAAAAGGGGACATGTTGATGCCATTGTTGCGCAATCCAACAAGCTGTGAAAGAAAACTCCCACTTTCAGGAAGCCTGTGGACAGCACCAAGCAACACCCGACCTCTTGACTCATAAGTGCTCAATGTTTGGAGGCTTTCACTTGTCATTGTTGTCTGTAACAGTTGAGTTGATGTGGAGAAATGAAAATTTTTCAGAGAAGTTCGATTACAAAAAAGCACCTGTTTTTCAGGTGGTATTAGCTCCACTGCAGTCACTGGTATTGTCAGCCGTGAATTCTTACTGATAATGTTGAACCTGAAAGACTGTCCCCGTTTGAGTATAAAATCATGTTGACTGGATTTTTGGCTTTTTATGTAACTTGACAGACAGACTTAATGGAGGTTTTTTGTTTGATTCATTTTTTTGATTCGTAAAAAAGTTTAGAAGTCCAGGTTGTAGTCTCTTAGTAGCCTCGATCTACAGAGGTGCATTTAATCATTGAATTAAAGACTGGAGTCATAGGACGCCGAAAGCCCGGCGGTTAGGACATGCGGCCCATGTATGGAGGCTTTAGTCATCATTGCTGAATGTCACACCCCACTCTCTCCTTGTGTATATATATTATTTTCAGACACTCTGTTAAACTGACCCACAAGGAATCTTCATGGAAATGCAAACATTTATTGAAATGAACACAATAGTTAATGCAGAGAAAATGAAAATACAAGACAAAGTGTAACACAGTGAAGGCACTGACAGAAAGTTTCAGCTGGTTCCTGCCACAAACATTTGTGGTTTCTCTTAAAGCTAATGAGCAGTTTATTTATTCAGCATGCAAACAGCATCAGGGATATTCATCGACTTCGGATGATGAGTCCTCCATTTCATTGAAGTGCGGGCTCCACAGCTCCTCGGGTCTAAAGAGAACACGAGATACACGTTAATAAATAATGAAATCATATGAAGAATGTCCCCTGTCAGCAGTATTTAAAAATATACCAATTTATTTTTCATAGTCATGTATTACTTTAAAATCATTTTGACTACTTCCTACAGTGATGTCATCTTTGTGTGTTGTGTTTTTTCATTTTATGTCATACACAGATTTTTTGGACGTTTCATCTTTTCTGGAAAGGGAATAAATCTGTCAGGTATTTTAACAAGCACATTTTTCCTCTGAATTTTGGTAAAACATATACAGTATAACAAATAATATAACTTAAGGAGTAACATTTTTATTTTCCAGGGCTGTGAAGTTTTCTTGAAAGAAAAGGACGCTTTATTCCTGAACAGTTGCTTCATTGTGAATTATTAATATGGATGGACATATTTTAGGTGCTGTAAAAACGCTGTTATGTAACAGACCGGCTGTTACAACTCACTTGCAGGCTCCAACGTTGACACAGATGGTATTCACACCATCAGTGGTGGAGAGCTCCTCGATCAGCACGCCCAGGTGTTTCTTCACAAAATGGCGACACAGAGGTTTTAAGAAGCCAATTTCCTCGCAGCAGGACAGTAACTTAGTTTTCATTCTCTGTGGAGGTAAAAATGACTTTATTAGCTGTTCCATAATGCAAAAATGAAAGCCTGCTGAGTGGGCTGTCAGTCTGTGACACATTTTATTTTACCTCTGCAGTGGCGTTGTGACCCAGAGCTTTCTTCACCTTGTTTAAGGTCCACTTGCACGCCCAGCAAATACCGGGACGCTGCAGATCAAAGTGATACATTCAACACTGAGCACAGGTACAAGTACTGAAAATGATACTGTACATGATGGACAACTTATACATGCTTATTAACATGCTATCATTTAGTTGTGAGCATGTATTCAGACAGGGAAATGTGTTCATGTTGGTCACTATGACAACTGATGAGAAATATCTAAACATTGTTCAACACCTCATAAATAAAAAGCATCTTAACAGCATAAAATACGACTTTGTAATCAGACAAAAAGTTCTTCATTTAAACCCCTGAAAAATGCTTCAATATCTTTTATGTTGAGCGTAACTGTATTGCTTTAAATGCCCCCATACAGGATCAAATAAAGTGTTATTATTATTTTAATATAAATCCAAACCTCAAATTATTTTTTAAAATAATCCAATTAAGTCTCATCTTATCTTGTCAGTGACCAATATATATATATATTTTTTTTGTTTTGTTATTTAACCTTATCTTCATCATTTTAACATCCGCAGTGTTTCTTTGCAAACTATCAGGTAAAAAAAAAGATGTTCATGTCTTTTATTGTTGGTAGTTTTAGAAGCCTTGTGTTTAACAATGAAACAGCAAATTCCTATTTCCTGTGTAGTTCATCACCCTGTCTGCGTTGACTCTGTTTCACTGCTATAATGAACAGAGAATAGTTTTTGTTCAAGCTGCTTACGCATTGTTTTGCGTAGGTAATAATGATCTCATTTTAGAATATATCATACTAAATTAGCTGAGGGTCTTTTTTCTTCTAAATTGGTGCTTTTATTTCTTTTATTTGGGCCTTTTTGAAGTTATTGGATAGGGCTGCTGAAGAGAGAGAGTGGAGGATGACATGCAGCAAAGGGTTGAGGTGGGCGTGGGCGTGCACTAATAGCTCATCTATCTGCTGCCCCCTAATTGAGTTCTTTTCATTTGAACTCTTTATATAGATTTGCTTCTATATTTTACTTTAGCTGTATTGTGAACGCAGAACGTACACTCTTACTCACCAAGATGTCCACATCCACATCCACATCCACCTGCTGATGCTCCTGATCATCAATGTTGACCTCTAAACTTGCACCGTGAACTGTCCACACTAGAGATCAGAAAGAAAAAAGTTAAAGCTTACAAAAGGACACAATAAGGACATTTTTTAAACAACAGAAAACACCAGAACACACCTGAACATGTCCCCAGAATGCACATGAGAAGAAGGACTGAAGATGCTTCCATTGTTGCAGTGCTCTCGGAGTGTGTTTGCATGTGCTGATAGCACACTTTTTATACACAGCAGAGGTTGAGGGGGCTTCAAGCTAACACTCTGTCATAGCCTCCTTAATCGGAAACGCAAACCACAAGCCTCTTCTGATAACAGATCTGAAACTGTCAGGTGGTTTTGTTGGGCTCACACAAAAACTACTTCAACTTAACCTGTCATGTTTTCCCATCACAATAGCGCGCTGCACAGTCACAAATGAATCTTACCTATCTTATTGTCGGCGACAATTCTGAAAAAAACAATACATTTGAATCCCTTCGTCATCTGGGCTAGCTGAATATCTTTATAAATGTTGAATTCTTTGAGATAATAATGAATGACATCAAACTTGAAACATTTGAATCTTTTATGTGGCCTAAAAATGGAAACTCATTCAAAGGTGATACAATAGGTTTATGCCTACCATGTGGTAAGGAAATGTAAAGATCAATAACCCTGTCATGTTGATAATGTTAATCTGAAGCAACATGATAGTAACCTAGCTTAGCATACTAAGGTTAGCCTTGCTGGATCCAAATGTAAGTAATTCAACTACCAGCACTCCTGAAGCAAACAAATGAACATGATGCACATGCAGTGGTGTAGTGCAGGGTATACGCGTATACTGCGTATACCCACTTATTTTTCAGCCTCCATATAGGTTATACCCACTTCTACATGTTCTCTGACTCTAACATTGATTGATTGGCAATTTTTGTGAAGGGATGACACTCCTTACTCTGTCTCTAATTGGCTAGTATGCACTAATGAAAATATGCAAGAGTGGTTTACATGTAAATGTTCATAACAAAGACCATGTATTCTCTGCTAGGCGGGTCACTTAAATAAATAAACATTTGGTGGAAAAATTAAGAGTAGACCCACTTTTTAAAGCACCACTACACCACTGTGCACATGGTGTTTTTAAGATAAACGTATTACACAGTGTGCAGCATGCACCATGTTCAGTCCAAATTTGTTGTCTGAAAGCGAGGAAAGGCAAAAAACATTGTGTACATTTGTACATGTAGGTTCTTTTTAAAGTGGGACTTTTTTAGGTGGCTAAAACACATGTTGCTACAAGCCCCGCCCACAGTGATAGGTTGAACCACACATTCTTTGGTGTGTAGATTTTGGCCTTCTTTGGACAAAGTAGAAGTCGACATCTTGTCTCTCATCCTATACAAAATGCTATCATTTAACCAAAAAATGTATTACTCATAGAGAATGTTTGCTCTGGAAAATGCCATCTGGCATTTCTTTCAGGCATAAGAAGAAACAACTATAGAAATACGTCTTGTTTGTATGTCAAATAGAGGCATCATTATTTTTTTATTAATAAGCAACAAATACGTATTCACAGGTGCTTTAGCTTTAATCAAGCTTTAAACAAATGAAATCAGTTGCAGTTCAAGAATTCACTTAAGTTATGAAGTCCAATGGCACCACATGTAGATATTCAACCATTTACAGAAAACAAAAACAAGACAACAAGTACACTGGAAAAGCTTCCACACTTCTGGTAAGCTTCAGTGTGAGCTCATAGACAGGTGTGGGCTTTTCATTTACACATTCTAAATTTATCACATATAGGTGCGGCAGACCCACTGTTAGGTGGGCACCTTAAAGACAAATATGTGTCAGAAAACACTTGACTTACGTTTGACATCTGATACAGAATAAGAAGCTGCTTTCTTACTTGAGGAGAGCAGGAGAAGAGTGATGCTGATGATAGTGGTCATGGTGACTATTTTTTAGTTTTGCTCTCCCTTTGTTGCTTTTTATACTGTTTTATAACTTGTGTTTTTTTCCTCTCTAACACATGTCTCAGCACCTAAATTGCTTAAGTGTGTTGGCCCTTACAAAAGCCAAACACTGCATTTTTTTTTCCCTCTAAATTTTTATTAGACGTCAAATCAGATTTTTCAAAAAATAAAATGCAGATTAAAATACCCAAAACGTGTAAAAAAAAATTAGTGTTCAGCTTATATCATCATATATGAGCAACCTTTCATGGTTGTGTTGTTACAATAAAATGTGACGTGTTCTTCCATCTTTGTAAATGTCCTAGAAATCCCCCAAAAATCCCAAAAAGTCCAAACCCTCGTGTCATTTTTCCAGAATCACTCACATTACTTTTAGTGTGTAGCAGGCTCCTTATTGCAAACAGCAGGGCCTGTGGGAGACTGTGATGATGCAGTTGGAGAACGTGTTTTGATGTCACTCTGCATGCTTTCTGGTTTTACGTGCAGTGCTATGAAACAAGTAAAGCGTAGTGAGAAACTGTGAATCCTCTTGTCATTAGATTTGTTGTTCTTTTCATTACTTTCGATGAATTCCATCCTTTTAAACATCAAACAACGTCAATTTAAGAACCAAGACTTTGATGTAGTTAGCTTAAGATTAGAGCTAACTAAACTGGACTAGAGTTCTTCCTGGGGTTTGCTGTAGTTTCTTCTAGTATGAACTTATTGAAAGTTTGCACATCTATGCTTTTAAAGATAAATAAAATTATTCTCATGACAAGCTGAAGATAGATAAATAACAGTTCATCCACAGAAGACTTTCTCTCCATGTAACATGAAATAATTCACTACTGACCAAAGACGTGGAATGACCTAAAATAACCCTTTGGGTGGAGGAGGATGGAGGATGAGACATACAAGATCAGACCTGTGAGCCAGCGACAGAAAGGTGGACAAGCTGGGAGGCAGTCACCAACAGGGCCCTAACCTGGCTGTAAAGCAGCTTTGACCGAGGGCTGGTACAGATGGTTCCATGACCAAGTGCTCCGGAAACTGGCAGAGGTGATGGAGCAATGTAGGCTTGATTTGAAGCCAACATAACCAGCCCATCATCCTCCAAACCAGAAAAACGCTTCATCGGGAAAGGAGCTAAAGCGAAAAAACATAAATCAAAGATCTACATCTACAACTTCACTGCGGTCATCAATAAAAGACCCTTAGGAAAGGGATCTAGACTGCTTTTCCGAGCCACATGAAGCTACCCAGTCTACTGACAAAGATCAATAACAGACAAAAATGGACATTTGATGTTTAACAGAACTGTATTGACTTAATATTTACAATAGTTACAAAATAAGATGGGTGAAGGGATAGAGGGATAGAAAAGGAGCGGGTAAGGGGGGGAAGGGGAGCCACCATTTGCTCTTTTTCTTCCCCTTTCTTCATTGTCTTTCTTTGGTTTATTTTCCTTTATTCATCTTCTTTATCCTTCTCCTTGTTGTTTTTATTGAGCTCTGTCTCAGATTCTGAAAAGAGAGAAAGGAACATATCTTGCAGTACATATAAAAGTCATTCTAAAACATTTGTGGGCGTAAGCTGTTAAAGTTCAACACTCCATTTAAAAAATAAATAAATGTCGAGCTGAGGCAGCAGACCTGTAGGTGGTCTCTGGGAATAGGCTCTGCTCTGGAGCATCAGATGGGTCATCTTTTTGTTTAGCCTCCTCTTTGAGCCGGCTCACTTCTTTCTTCTTTCCTTCAGGCAGTTGAATCTGCTTTTTTAGAGCTTTATTTTGTTCAGTCAGAGACTTGTTCTCAGTTTTTGCAAAGTGCAAAGCCTCTCTGAGTTCCAGCACAACTGGGCAGGTATAGAGCTAGGCCTGCGTCAGCTTCACAACCACAGGCCTTTTCAAGCAATAAAAAGCAGCAGCAAACTGCAATGGCCAAAATCCCTGAAAGATACCAACATATTTTTTTTTAAATGGTCTTATATTGCATTGTATACAAGTGAAACTACTTAATCACACATATCACTACTGTCCATCTGCAGCATTCCCTGGAGTATACTCTTCAACAGAGGGACAACTCAAAGATAGGTGAATCTTATTTTATTGTATTTTTTACATCAATAACAGGTACATCTGTTTGATTCAGTATGTTTCTAAATCAATAACACTAGGGGTCTAGTAGTATTCAGTCCATGGAGGTCTAAGGTAGCCATTTTTATTAAATTCTCCTCAAAATAAATAAACAAAAAATGCAAAGAACACACAATGTAGCTCAAGATAAAGATGACATGCTAACATGACTTGGATAGCTGTATGCAGTTGGAGTTATGAACACAGACTGAACTGCCCTTTATTCAAATTCTTACCTTGGAGCTGTCTTTGTCCATTTTATCCTTTACTTTGGTCACGAGTGACTTACAGCCACCACAGAGATCTTGCAAACCTTTTACCTCCAAAATCTGATGCAAAACAAGTTTGGTTATTGAGTTTCTCTTTATCTAATACAATTACTTATTTTGAAGTATGCTTGTCATACTGTATTTTCTCACCTCCTCTGCATGATGGCCACCTCTCTTGTCTTTCAACTTCAACTCCTCTTAATTTTTATCCTCCACGGACTTAACGACATCTGAAAAATCAAAGACAGTCCAACGATTAAGAAAAATATATTGGAAATTGGAGCTGTAACTTGTTATTTACTTACTTGCAGAGAATAGGAGTAAAGCGATGTTGAAGGCAGGACTCGTCATCGTTCTCATTGTTTGATCAGTGCTGCTTCAGCTGTTCCCTCTCCGTTTTTTGTGGAACTTAAAGGCTTCAATTTGCAGTTTTCTTCACCACAAAACACATCAGCACCACTGCAATTTAAAAACAAATTGCACTTACAAGCAACTTGCTATTATCACTTGATCACTCCCCCCCTCTCCCTTCAAAAACTCTTTTAACATCAAGCATATCCTGATTTAACACAGGGACACTCTTGTGAATGTAAAAATGTCTTAACACAAACATAAATACTAATCAGTGCAAAGTTTTCTGAGATATCCTGAAAATGTTTGCACAAGTAAAACAAGTCAGTGTTATCCAGGCCTTTTGTTTTGTGTGAGGCATCATGTTGGGCAACAAATTACCTTGAGTTATTTTCAGGTAAAAAGCATTATTAGGTATTTTAAAATGTTCATGGGGTTTGCATGAAATCGACAGATGAAGGAGTACAAACTAATATCTGTCACAGCAGACTCTACCCATTCAAATATGAAACCCTCCTCTGTTATAAGACAGCCACTGATCTTGAAGAATAAACTCAGGTGAACAACTAAACCCGACACCCCTATTTGAGTTCCCTATAAGACATTTCTTTCTTCTTTTCTTGGAAAAACCTGCCTTTTGTTTTCAAAAGCAACATTTTACCAGTCACCCCACAAATGCCAGGAAAACAAACTTGAAGTAACCTCTTCCAACTGCATGTTGTTGTCACTCAAGGCATGGCAACTTAACAGTTCTGCCAAAGGAAAGTCAAAGCTTGAGCCAAAGGCAACTGAACTTGGTTGAAGGTCTTGAAGACGTTACACATCTCCTCCTTAAGGCTTTTTCAGTTCTTAAACTGACTGATGGACGGAGCTGTAAATGTAAGCATCTGTGAATCATTAGCATGCTTATGATCAAGGATGACTCGTTACATCTTCAAGAACTTCAACCAAGTCCAGTTGCCTTTGGATCAAGCTTGGAATTTACCATGACCTAGATGACTGAGAACCTAAACAGACAGCTCTGCCAAAGATGTCTAAAAGTGTATATGGTTAAAGCATTAGTGTATACCCTGCTAAAAAGGCAATCCCACTAACATTTTTATCAAAGCTAAAGTCTCCTGAGTTCTCAATGTGGAAAGACAAAAAGATTGTGATGTTATCACTGCAACTGTATGTCTACGTCAAAGATGTCTGTGCACCACAAACAACACAATGTACATCTCACATTGTAATGTCTTTAGAGTCATTGAAGAAGCAGCATTAGCCTTTGGAGATTAGAGTAAAAAAGACTATAGAGCGACGTTCCCCTGAAGAGGAGAATGTCTTTGTGAATGTGTTTGATAAAGTTGCTAATGTAGAAACATGTTTAGGGTAGCTACTTTAAGCATATCTAACCTCCAGTACATAAATGGTCAACTCTGACCATTTCAAAGCGGTTCTCAACAGTGGCTGTGTTCACTTCCTAAACATAGCAGCAACACAAATTTGGAGCATGTCAGGCGCCATGTCAGGCGCCATGACTGGCGCGGTCACGATTGCCGAAGCATACCTCTCCAAAGCGTGTCAAAGCCAAGGAAGTGTTGCTTTAACTTGTTGAGAGTTGAGCAAACAACACTAACAACAACTTTCTGCCTCCTTCCTGTTTCACACCATAGAAACTTATTGTTCATGTGGGCACTCTTTCACACACACAGTTGCTTTGAGAGCAGTCACAGAACAAAACAAGATGCCACCTGATGATTGCACATCCAAAATCCATTCTCTTGAAGTTCTCTTTTAAGTCTTTTGACCAATTGTTTGTACAGTAATATTGGTTAGTGCAGGCTCAGCTCTAAGTTGGGTCTACTGTTATTCTCCATTTCTTCTTAACCTTAAGTTTTTGACTTTTTTGAACGTTGTTCAAATCTGTACATTTGTATTCAAAGTTTTATATCAAAAGTCAGATTTACTTGTTTGTCTTATTTTTTTGTCAATCCCATGAAATGTGTATTTTATTTGAAAGAATCCCTCTATGTTATTGACTGTGCACAAAAAAATACTCAGAAACTTTAATGACAAAAACATACGTTTGAACCTTATCCATGTCCATGACAAATTGATAGTCAGTATTTGTTGTTCTCCACACACACACACACATACACACACACACACACACACACACACACACACACACACACACACACACACACACACACACACACACACACACACACACACACACACACACACTCACACACACACACACACACACACACACACACACACACACACAAACACACAAACACGCAAAAGGACAAAATGTGCATATCTGTGTGACTTTCAGACATACAATATTATTTTATCTTTAAAAGTCAATCTCTATTCAATAAGACATAATAACTTAATCAAACTGGATCCAGTTCTTATATTTATTATTCGCTCCCTTGCTCAGATGCTGTTGTACACTTGGATCATTGCTGTACAAGTCAGTAACAAATGATGAGGCTGTAACTCTAACAAACCAACAGGTGGTGCTAGAGTCAAATCTCTGAGGCCAGGTGGCGCCGTGCAGTGAGCCTGATCTATTAGGATCATGTACAGATGCATACATTGACAAATGTATGTGATTATATCAGCTCCTATAGATAGTCTGCTTCTCCAGGAGTGATTGAAACATGCTAGCAGATGCTTTATATCGCTGTGAAATCATCTCTGTAAAGGTGGGCTGCAGATTGTCAGGAAGATACAACAAATTGAAAGCAGCAAAGCGACCTTATTTTGATTTGATTTTTACAATATGTGTGATGCTCTCTCTAATCTCTATGTTTTTTTTTATATTTAACATAATGCTTCAGACCTCAGTGCTGGTAGGAAACAGGATTTGTTTACACAATTTAAATAACTGAGACAAATTATAATGTTTTCATTCAACTAAATCACATCACAACATGAGCTACTGCATGACTAACTACTTATTTAACGGAGGAGACGTTGAGAAACACAAACGATCACAATACACTTGTGTTGTGATAAAGAAGACGTTTTATTCTTATATGCACAGTATGTACAAAGAAGGATTCTTGGAAATTGAACAGAGCCAAGTTTCAGTGCAGAGCAACCTTAAAAAGATATTTAGCATGTCTATGTTAATGCAACACCTTTCCATGATGCACGTAATCTGAGCGAGAAACTGACTGCTGAGAAAAGAGGAAAACCACACAAGTGACATAAAGACATAAAGTTAACACCCAAACAGGAAACCAAAGTTTTTTTGTGTATCATGTTTTCACAGGCCGTTCCCATCAGACCACATGACCATGCTCTAATTAATCATAGCTGCATCTTTTGCTGCTAAATGTTTGATGAAAACAACAACGGAGAAACTAAATGAAACCATTAAAACAACAACGACATTTTCAATCAATTCAATTTAGACAAGTGTGATTCTGCAACGTGGAGACACTTCAATTTGGTAGATAAATTTTGCATCCTCTGAAACGCAGATCTTACCAGTTTCTGATTCCTATGATAATTAAAAACATATACACATCTTCTTGAAGTATAATCCCAGAATGCAACAGACTCTCTTAACCTGGGTAGGATTAGGATGATATTTCTGGAAGACCGCTGAGAATCTGAAGCCTTCGATTGTGTCAAACTCCCCCCTGAAAGTCTCCTGCTGCAAATGATGAGTGTTGCTGTTTCCCACCTGCGTTTTGGTTCTGTCATAGGACTGAAACTGAACACTAGAGGTTATACTATAGGGTTTTTTTTTAATACATCTTAAGGGAGATTTGAGGCTTCAAAATGTGCAAATGTTCATATATGCTAATGCTGCTTACTCGTCACTATTTTCTGGAGTGTGTGAACATTTAAGGGAAGAGTGTCACAGCATGTACTGACATTTTGAAATAAATCTTTGCAACTATTGATTGTTTCCTGTTCTTTGGCGTAGACAGCCACCTAGCAGCTCTACTCTCAAAAAACAAACAGCTTGTAGCAGAATAAAACTAAAGAGGATAACATACACACATGACCATTAAATCAAATCCAGTGAAACAGAGATCTCCTGTCTGTCAGTCTGTTGTCTCAGCATCTCTCTCTGTATTAAGAAGGTGTGAGGAAGGTACAGAGATTCTGACCAACAGCAAAGTCTTCACAGCCAGCATCACAGTAAAGTCCAAACCCTTAAAGGCCAACTCCCTCACAGTTTTCTCTTAAGGTTCAGTTTCTCCTCGTCTGACCTCCAGGAGGCCGACCCTTCCTCTCTCTCTATTAGCTCTCTTTTGAGTGTCTCAGATGATTTCCAGAACGTCACAGGGTACAAAGCCTCTTTTCTTTCCGCTCGCCACTCTGATGAAGCCGCCATGTTCACCCTCACTGCCCACACATATCTGAAAGGGAAAAGGGAAAATGACACTTTAATGTGAAAATAACCCGAAACGGAAGTATAGCTGACCACTTACTCCTCACCTGAACATCTCAAATAAAAAGTCTATTTCCCTTAAATGGCCAATAACTATAAAGACTCTTTATCAAAAATGTCATCCTGCTTTCTTTGAACAGTCACATTGATCACTCTTTGAGACTCTTAAGTGTAGAAATGAAAAGTTAAAAAGTCTGTTTCTTTAAATCACATCATCTGACATGTACCCTGCAGCAGCAGCAGTTTCAGACAAAGAATCTAACTGAAATTATATTAACACGGAAGGTATTTCGCTTTTGCAGGTCATAAATAGCCATCGTATTCATTTCGGTCTGTTTCATATTCAGCTTAAAACTCCTCATAGCAGCTTAATGTGTTTGCAAACAGGAAATTAAACATGCAATGAACTATTGGGCTTCTCTCTGTGGTGGTCCACAAAGGTTGTAAATAGCCTTTTTTTTATATGAGCAGTTGTTTGATGGGGGCGCATTATAATCATTTTACCGACAAATTGCATAGCACCCCGTCATAATACCTATACTGCCCTTCATGTTTAGATGGCATATTAGCACTTGTACTATTGGAGCTGTAAATAAAAAGGCTGACTTACAAAGTATCATGTCACATACTCTATACAGTGTGAATGTACCTTCCAAGACAGGACGTGCAGGGCGTTTCTGGGTGATAAAACATATTTTTTAAGTAAAAAGAGATCAAACTTTTGCTTCTTTCCAGCTCTTTATTTCACTTATTGGCCCTCATAATGGACTAAACAATGTGTCTGCATGTTTGCTTTAAGCTGTCTGTAACATCTTCCTCTGGTTTTATTGTGACTGGAAAATAAAGGCAGCAGGTCATGCACTCTTCTTGTTTTCAGTGGTTTCATCTCCACTGGGGCTGGCTTGTTTTAAGTGTCCTCTGGGTCCAAACATGCCCTGGAAAGCATTGTGGGAAAAAAGGAGGGTCTGATCTAAGTACAGCCATTACACCAAAATGGTAATTTAATGATAACTCTTCAGAGGGAACCTCTGTCAGTTAGCTTCAGTGGAGCTTTTTGGTGGGAGCGAGTGAAGAATTACTGTAGGTGAGAGGCGATATTGGAGCTAAAGGGGGTAATAAGATGTCTGGAGAGCTGCTGGGTAATGTGAATCTGATGGGTGCTAATAGCTCAAGTGGGATCATGAATTACACAGACGTGTGTACTGTAGATATTTTAATTTCCTCACTAAAGGTCATTGCTTCCTCTACCTATGATGGTGAAAATATTCATGGAATGAATGCTGCTCATGTGTAGTACAAATATTCCCTCACATGTTATGCCTTTGTGGCTTCAAAAGAAGGTATCCAAACTAAAATCATATCAATATATTATAAACTAAAGTAACCAGCTTTATTACTTTATCATAAGTAAGACTGTCAGGTATTTTCAGGTATTTTCTGGCAGGTTATCGCCTTCTTGAAAATCTCTTGCTCCCTTCAGACTCCAAGCAGCTAGTATTGAAATTTGTGAATCGCTTTCCATTTGGTCTCTTCATATCAGGCAAGCCTCGGCCAAGCTAGTTTTCGAAAAAGGCAATGTAAAGGGTTCACTGTTGACCTTTTAACTCACTCTACAGGTTAATCCATAAGAGGATGCATAGACTGCATAGCTCCAAACCAAAAACTGCATCTTTCCAACACTGTCTTCCAAATGGGACAGGTGTTACTCATCTTTGGATGCTCTGCAGGGATGTTTAAGCTGACTAATGATATGCAGATTGCTCTGCATTTTGGAATAGTGGTTGCTAAAAAAAATGTATCCTCATCTGTCTTCATCACCCTGCTTTTTGCACTGGCTTAAGGACATGTTGTCTGATATACAAAGTGCAAGTCTGCACAAACCTACAAAGGGTAAATCTGAGAGACTTTGGGGACCTTTCTCGGCACAGTGTGATATGAAAGACAAAAGAGAAAGGTTCGCACACCCTTAATAAAGTTGCTCTTTTTTTCTTTAATTTTATACTTTCTTTGTCCTTCACATGTATTAAATTTGCTTGGATGTGTGTACACCAGTCTTTTTTCTCTTTTCACAGTGTCACATTAACCAACATCATAGAGACCCTAACCCCATGGCTGCAGGAGTGGGTACAGTATTAAACTTTTTGCAACCACACATTTATGTCATATGTTCTTGCTCCTGAGATGTTACGATTGTGACATTTTTTAAATACTTTAGGACAAACTTATTGGTAGCCATGTATCTGTTGTTGTTGGTTTTATTCTTCTGTTTTTCTGTGTGCAGATTGTACTGTAGACTACTTGCGTTGTTTTGTAAATTTTAAAATCCATATATATATTTTCATGAACCAGATAAAATAAAATACCCTCCAGTAGTTGCTGAGATATTGTATTTACTGAAAGAGAACAGGACAGCACTAGGTCACAGTGACCTTGAGCTTTGAGTACCTAAATTATAATCTGTTTATCTTGAAGTCTAGTGGACTCCAACGTTCCTTAAAACGGGGATTCGAATTATGGTCAGAAAATTGTTTTTCCAGAGTATTATGATGTCAAAGTGAAGTTGATTTTTGAGCTTTTTGGATACCATAAAAATATGGTATTCTTTCATCAACGTATCTTTTGTGACTTTTATTCCTAACTGTGACATAATTTGGGTATTAGTTGATGAGTTTGACCAAAAACAGTTATTAAGAGATCAGTGTGCTTCATTGAATTAAAAAAAAACAAAAAAAACAATTCCAGTCCAGCAGGGAGACAACGGAGGTAGAGTCCAGAAAAATAGGGCCACTGTTGTTGCAGTAGGGTCTTGCTTAATCAGCACCAAGTAGAGATGTACAATGCTTACATGGCTGTGAGCAGCTAAATACTGTTTAAATGTTCACAACGATGAGTTACAATTCTTTCAAAGATGCTTTTACTACAAATTCACACACGGCCCCGGTCAGGTCAGTCTCCAGAACTGTGCAGAACGACAGTACACTGCAAAGAAACACTATCTGAAGGCCGAGTTACGTATTTGAACAGTACCTGTCCCTCCTTCAAGGTGATCTGGCCTTGCTCCTTACAGCCGATAAACGTCCTGTTGCACCTGAACACTTGGTCCTCAGCCTGCACCTTATGAGCAAATGCCGCTGGGAAGAATCCGATCCTGTCCTCAATTACCCCCTGAGAGAACAAACAAATCAAACGTTAAAAAAGAGCTGACATATGGAAAGGCTGAACACTATACATCACATTGTAAAATATATAAAGTTATACCATATACACATCCTCACAAACAGTACTTAAGCTTTGTATGAAGGTGTTACAACAGTTGGCAAAGACCAAACAGAGCAGGTTTCTCTCCAGAACTGAAGAGAACAACAATGAGTGTTTAAAGGATGAGTTTCTTCATGGTCGGGTGGCAGCCAGCTGCCTCTGTACAGTCACGTTTTGACCTTTTGTCTCCCTAATTTATCTGTCATGCATCTGTGTCGTGAGGCAGCCTGCAGTCTTGCTCCTATAATTTACAGCTTGAATTCCAGTTTTCAAACGAGAAGATCTGTGTCTCATAGCTGCAGATTCTGGGATTTGTTGTAAAACTAAGAAAATCTCATTAGCAAATATAATCCTTGAATGTGGTGCATTGGAAGGTTTTATTGACTGACTTTATCAACAAAGAAAACATTTGAGATTGGGCATGTAAATACTGGTTATGATTAAGTCTAATATATTATTTTGTCCCTACCTTCCACCAGTCATCGTTGGAGTCGTCAGCTAACAAGATTCTCTCTCCCGCGCTGCAATTTAAAGCAAAACAAACTTTCACATATAGGAAATAACACTCTTGATATCTTCATGATGGGATGGATCCAGTGTGGGGCCCAGTGAAAAACAATGAACAAATAGCTTAATCAAATTATAATACCATGTCATAAAGTGATTTGGGACACTGAAGGTCAGGGTCTCCAGGGTTGTTTGTAACACAGGCATACTTATCTAACTGTCGGTGACCAAATGGGAACATGGGGGTGCCTGATAGCCTAGCGGTTATGTCTTGCGGCCCATGTACAGAGGCTATAGTGTGGGTTGCAGTGGCAGTGGTTTAAATCCGACCTTGGCCTTTTGCTGCATTTCATCCCTCACTCCCTCCCCCCAACATTTCCTGTCTCTCTTCAGCTGTTCTATCATTTGAAGGCAAATATGGACCAGAATTACAACTTAGCAACTTGAAGTGGATAGGAAAGGCATTTCATGTTATTCTGTGTAAGTAGTAAGGTATAATGCTATAATACAGCAAGTTTGCTGTGATTTAAATGAGATTGGAAGCAGAAAATCCTGTTTGCTGTAAGTAATTCTTCTTTATCCTGGAAACACATGAATCATTTAATTACTAGCATCTGTTCAAAGCCTTCGGCTAAACTTGACCAATAAAAATCAAAAGAACCAGCATAGTTTAGCCAAGTGTTGGTTTACGTAATTTCCCGTTTTCTTCCTCTTGTAGTTAAGTTGCAACACTGGCCGTCCTTTATGTGATGACACTAACCATGACTCAGAAAACACTGATTAGAGGAGGTGAGAAAAAACTCAGCATGCAGCGTTGTAAATCTGCCAAGGAAATGAAAACAAAGTAGATACATGTTCCACAGTTGTCAAACACCAAGAAAAAATATGGCCGTTTTTTAATTGTGTATTTCAGAGAAGCCGAACTCATCACCATTACAATCACCATACTTGAAGGTAATCATGTAATCAGAGCATGTGGCTGCAACTGAAGCTAATCACAGACCTGATGTTCTCTTAAAAAAAAAAAATGAAATTGAACCTTTTGAATAAAAATTCCACTTCCCTCCTACATGTGTGCTCAATGTTTGATGTATTGATTTCTGTCTGCAGAAAGACCCTTGCAGAGAAAAACCCTGATGTGTGCTGTCGTAAGAGAATACATTTCAAACAAAGCTTGGTGAGCTCTGTGCTGTGTCACAGGTTTTGGTGGACAGGGAGTCATAGAGAGGAAGTCAATGCATTTTAAATCAGGCCAGAGGATTGAAGTTTTTCAAGACCAAAGAGGGAAGAAGGACCCTTGAGAAAGTGGGAAAGAACAAGTGCAATCTTTATGCCCTCTGAGGGTTTGTGTGAGACCAGGAGTAAATGGGTACTTAGACTGAAGGACTGCTTGTGATGGATGCTCTCTTTCCTGGGCGTCTATGCGGAAGCATGTTGCAGATGATGCCCTATGAATCATTGTTAAGGCGCCTGATATAATCCGTACCCTGAATTAAGATGAAATGGAGGTTTTGATGAAATCTGTTATAACTAGTTTGTTTTTGGCCACTTGGGGGCAGCAGAAACAAACTGTGAACCATTATGGTTAATATGTTGAACGTCTAAACGATCAACTATTAATTTATACTTACAGCAGTTACAGAGCTACATTATCAGTCATTTAGAGCTGTATTCTGTCCACCTGATGAATTCAGTCCAATTTTCTCTGTTCTCTTCTCTGCTTTTGGTCCTTGAATACTGAGGGAAACACTCATATCCATCAAATGCTACCTTACCGTACCTAACTGTACCATACCAAACACTTTATTGGTCGCTTGGGGAGATTTGTCACGATTCCAGGTATACAGCAGGTCAGTTCCATTGGAAATATGTTGCTGCCCTACTATGTTAACCAGCCTGTTGCTAACTGCTCCTGTCTGCTGTTCGGTACTAGTTTGCTAGTGTACACTGAGTTTTTTACTGTATGTATTTAAAGTGAATAAATCTGCCTGTCATAGCTAAAAAAAACATAATTTTAGAGTGGTCAGATAAATTCAACACAGTTTCGGTGTCAGAACCTAAAAGGCAGCTTAAAGGTGAGCTCAGACTAAATCAAAAGCTCTGCGCTCTAATAACTTGTTAACGACTTTGTCATTACAAGTAACCAATTGTATGCTAATTATGGATTTGATCAAGATGTAATTACCAGTAAAAGTGGATTTGCAGTCATTTTAAACAATGAATTTGGACACAGTGTATTCAGTTTCTGTGCCACCACTATCAAACGACATTTTATATTTGCTGGGGAGGGATTCATGCTACCAGTGCTGAGTAACGGTAACAAAACTGGACAACGATGAGGTTACTAAGAAGTGTTCCCTTTCCAATCGAACCTCGGCTTCACTAGCTTTTGTCACTTGACATATTTACTCCTGTCTTTCTAGTTTTTTCTATCTAAAAATGTTATTAGGTTGTTTTGGGTTTGTATTCTAACTTGATCAGGTGCTTACAGTAGCCAGTATAACTCAAACATCTCATCATTTTAACCCCATAAAATCTGATTTTCTACATGGATCATTGTGCTGTTTAAATCAAATATTAATCAAAAGTGACATTACCTCCTTGTGTGCATTGTTAAATGAGTTTATGTACTAATGTAGGCTCTTAAACTTAGTAACCTGAATAATTACAAATTGTGAATATTAATAGGTGCATTTATAACATCAGCAGTGTGACGTCTGTGTGTATTATAACTTGGGAATGAGTGCGTTTGTAATAGTGGTGCGCTTATAGAAACTATTTAATTGAAGTGTTGTAGATGTTTCAGCTCGTTTATCTTTTCTTTGGGACATTTTCAAATGCAAAAACTGTTTCAGAAGAAATCCTTGTTGGCATGTCAGATACTGGTGAGCTATATTATATCTTCAGTACAGCCACTGCACTGATTTATTCCATACATGGTTTCAGTGTATGTGTGTCTTCACTCACCTCATCTCCAGGTCATGGCTGTCTTGGGGAGTAAAATTGTGCAAGGCTACATATGTGTTGAGCTTAAGGACGTCTTTCTGTAGCTGGCTCTGCTCCAACTAGACAACGGTCACACACACAGAAAAAACAAGAACACACACGCCTCAGACTTAAAAAAAGTCTCAGGAAAAAACACACAAACACAATGCAACACCATATTGTCTCCTTTTGGCAGTCGTGTCTGAAAATAGTCTGTTGGCATTCTCATAGGCGGGAAAAACCCTTGTTTACAGTACAATGATACACCACAGAGCCACTTAAGTTGTTCTACAATCTGTTCCTTTTAATCCACCGTCAACACGAGTGGGAGGAGGAGGATCATGGTTTTTGTGAAGGCTCAGGAGTAAAAACAGAATGGGGTTGTGGGTGGAGAGGAAGTTGTTGGAGATGTGTGAGCTCAATTAACAAACACTATTCTGCTGCTCTTCACGCCTGCCTGAACAGGTGGGTGTTGTCTTATCACCAATACCTTGAATCCTGCCTTCTGCATCCCTCCAAATGATGACCTGAACTCTTGATGTGTGACACCTTCACAGAAATGTTCCTAAAAGATATGACAATGGCTTTTTTGTAAACCAGCGGGAGTTTGCCATCTTTTTCTCACTGTATAGTAATGAAGAGAAGTGTTTCTGCTCTTTATTTGCTCCTTGAGTGCACCCTTGTGGACTGGCTATGTGGCTGATAGATGAGTTGAGTTAACTGCGGCCACAAGGCAAACTGCTTGTGTGGCCTGAGGGTGAAAACAACATCATCAAACAGCGGCAATCCATTACAGCTAAGAGCTGCTCACTTGGCCTTCAGAGGCTCTTAGTGCTGTGAGAATATGGGACACTGAAGGGGAGGAAGGGCAGGCTAAGATAACAGCCTCCTTTGTTCTAGTTGATCCAAAGATAATGTGGTATTTAAAATGAGGGACTATGCAGTAATAGAAAAGCAGAATTTTTTTATATTAAATATTTATGGCTATTAAGTGGTAGTAAAATAACTTAAATTCAACGTTGGCATAAAATCACTGTAAACTTCCTAAAGTGTACAAGTAAGTGTAAAAGTTGCCTATTTATACATTTTGCAGACACGGCGCCATATTAGATTTATTACTGAACTGCATTTTTTTGCGATACGCAATTGGAAATCCAATTTAAAATCTTTCGAGCCTTCTTTGCTCTACCTCTTCATACAGCCTCACTGATACATTGGTTAGCAGATATAATCAGGCTGATATATCACAGATATCTGTTGATGTGTTTTCAGATATACACTATGTGAAAATGTTTCTCACAGAACATTAAATGCAGATCCCCATGCTTTGGGTGATTTAGACACACAGCTGGACTCTATAGGTCAATGTTTCTGGCATTGAAGCACAGAATGTTCAACTTTGTGTTACTAATTACTAATAGGTTTTATAAATGTTTTTGAAAAGATGGGTCGTAAAAACCTGGATGTAAAGGTTTAAATCATCGCCCTATGCTGGTAACAAAAAGGGTATTGCAATATATATTTTCTATAGCATATATCATCACCGCGGAGTATACTGTGAGCGATCTGCACTGGAATTAGTCTCCTTTTTATCACAATGTTTTACATTCTCAGATAGTGTTTCAGAAATATGCCTTTTTTTGTTTAAGTCATGTCTGAGCAAAATGACATGAAATCACATGAAAAGAAAAAAAAATCATCCAAGAATACCCACTAATTAATGCGTAAAAAGAAATACGTATAGGCCTGAATAATGATGGTTTCTACTCTTAAGTGTCCGTCTAGCTTTTGGTGCTGGACTTTTAAAGTCAGGTCCAGCTGCAGCTTAATCTTTATTTGTACAGCTGCCTTCTGTTGCTGGAAATGAAAAGGAAACTGAGTGACTGAATCAGAAGAGCTAAGCTGCGTTTCATTAAACTGATGAGCTTCATTCCCTACAGGTGTGTTGCTGTAAGTGTCACCGTTCACATTAACATCATATGATCCATTGTTATATGATAAAATCGATAATGACAACTTTAAAAGGTTATTACAAACAATGACATGTCAGACACAGTTGTTGGTCGACTATGTGTGACACATCTTGTACTTCAAACAACATAAAAGTCGTCGATTGTAATAAGGAACAAAATCAAACTTCTTCAACTGAAAATCCAACAAAGAGAAATCCCAGCATGAGTCTGAGTATTTTACTGTCAATTGATCTCGGCTAGTTTAACACTAAACCTGAAAAGTGTGAACAGATGGGGACCCTGTGTGTGACTGCCTGTGTTCCCATTTGTGCGTGTGATCCTCTCATCTCAAATTGGAAGCTCTGGTGAAATAGCAGTTTTGAGCGTTTTCTCTGCTCATTACCCCGCAGAGCCTCCATCTGTCTGTCCCCTACCCTGAGCTAATGGACCTGTCTGCAGACAGACAAACAGCCCGCTGCCAGCTGTGCTCGGTCCAGCCTGATAACACAGCAAAATGCACTTTGAGTTCCTTTGTATTTTTTTGCCTTGTATGGTTATTTGTTCATTTTTTTGTTTGTACAAGTCTCTGTGGTCTTTTTCCACTGTTGACAATTGGGGTAAACATGTTCTACTATAAAGTACACAGGATAGATGTCTGCAAGCCGAAAATATGTACAGAGAACATTGATACTGGAAGCACGTCTCCCACAAACCCCACCATGAAAGAGTAAAAGACATGTAAAGAAAGGAAAAGATTTGAAACCTGGCCATGAAATATTCAGTGGGTGGATACATCCACGGAGGTTTAACTTTTTTTTTCTTTCACTTACATGAATCTTGCATCATCAGCACTGACTCTAAAGAGAATAAATACAGCAGCTTGGACCCCAGAGCTGCAGATCCAAACATTAATTTGAGGTCAAGGTTTGTATCTATCAGCGCAGGCCAGCTCAGATTTGATTTGTTACAGCAGGAAGAGAAGTTTTCCTTCAGTGTCCTGGGAAATTCAGCAGTGACGATGGAGGGTGGGGGCGAGGGGGTGGGGGGCAAGTACAGCATGCTTAATGATCGCAGAACCCCCTAGCTGGGTATCAGTTTTAACAAGAGTAACCACGCTGAGTTCACGCACTGGTCAGTGAACATATTCTAAACCCAGAAGATTTAAACTGCACCACTAACACACAACATAGTAAGAATCTGAGCTGCAGAATAACAAAACTGTGGAGAGAGGTCAATCTGAAAAGTTAAATACCAGAGCTGCTGACTTGAGGAAATTCCTGAGTAGACAGTTTTAGCCATTCTGCTAAAAGAGTTTATTCATTTTTTTAGTATCTGTTTTCCTGCTTGCCTTCTTGCCTGTGAAACACATGGATGCCAAATTGAGTCTGATATGTTTGTTTGTCTAAACTGGAAGCTCATCATTTTTTAACAGACCAATATAAACTGTTTCTACACTTGCTGAAACAACTGGTAAATGTCAAGCTTGAAACTTAACTGTTCATTAGACTTGATTTCAGACAAATATGACTTTATTGTTCACTTTTTTGTTTAACAAAATATATTTTTTTACGTTATTGATAAGTTATTTTAATCAGGAGGCTGACAGTTTGATTCCATCCGTCTCAGATTGGCATAACTAAAATAAAAGAACATGTTTGAAGATTTTAGCATCTCTATTTCTCTCATGCACCCACACTTGTACACTTTAGGTTTGTATTAATTAAATATACTGTATATGGAGTTTGATTCTCACCGGCAAATCGTCATTCTTTCTCTCTGGCTGGTTGTAGAGCTCCGTCCCATTCTCAATGACTGTGAAAACTAAGAAGAAGAAAAAACACAAAGAAATCCCTTATAGGTCACATTTTAAAAATAGATTTAACATACTTATACTGTATATGCTACTTTCCTGGGGAAAAACTAAGTATTTTTGGCCATAGGTGGATGCAGTGAAAAGGTCAAGGGGTTATTGCCGTCAAATCAAAGGAGTCTCTTGATGAGCATTTCTTTCTTCAGATAGAAATGAGAGTTAGAGAAATAGCATTTCTCAAAAAGCTGCTACTCCTCCATTCTATGTATAGAACCTTTCATTACAGATATTATTGTGCAGCTGAAAACTTAAGAGCTACACACAAAGCTCTTTAAGGCATCATAAACAACAAGAAGAGGAGAGTTCAGGGGAAAACAGAAAATAAATGGATTGGGCTGTTTGGAGAAATCCCAGTGTCATTACATGGCTTTACTCCAGGTGCTCCAGTGTACTACATCAAACACTCACCATCATCGCTGTGTTTTCTCGACAGCTCCTGCCTGCTGCTGTGAGCCACCACCTCCTCTGGAACCTTATCCAAGTCACTCGTCTGCAGAGATACAACATGTTTAGAGAGATAGATCAATAGATGGATGGAGATAGAGAGAGAGAGACATTAAGGTGATTAGAGATAGATAGTTAAAGATGGATAAAGATAGACATTGGAAGCTATAAAGAGGTATGGGATGAGAAAGTGAAAGATAGAGATATGAGAACAGATCTTCTGCTATTGGGGGCAGACATGACAAAGCTTGACTTTTCTTTTTTTTTCAAATCCGCATCATGTTGTTGTTTCAGCTAACTTCATTTCCATTCATTGTAAGTAAATCACAAGAAATATATTTTTTCCGGCCCCTGAAGTGAGCTGCTGTATAACTTATCCTGTTGAAGTGAAACTCTACAGATAAGCGGGCGCTCCTCCAGGAAGAACAGCAAAGGACCAAGTAATGACAGAGTTTCAGACGTAAACGCTGCTCGGAAAAGGAAGTCTTTTTAACAATAAACCCGTGGCTTTACCAGAACTACTGAGAAATTTGCATCCGTTCCCAGTGCAACATGACGATGAAAGATGATGATTGATGACGAGTTCCAAGATTGGAAAGACAGAGATATGGAGGGATACAGATGGAGGGGGATTAGGAAGAGGGACAGTTTTGAGATATATACATACACAATCACTTACACACATGTAGATATATAAATATAGATAGATAGAAAGATAGAAAGAGAGAGAGAGAGAATGTTTGAGAGTGATAAATTGATAGAGAAAGACAGACAAAGAGAGAGAGAGATAAGGAGACAGAGAGATAGAGCTAGATCAAACTAAACTGAAAGATAGAGACAGAATGATATCGAAAAACGGTTCAGTTTCTGAGCAAAAGCAACCTTAGATGCATCCACTGTTTTGACTAACCTGCTTGGTTTAAGAAAACTGCCGCTTAGCGAACATGTTGTTTTTTTCCGTCCACATTTGGAAACTATTATCATAACCCCTGCTGGGATCACATTGTCTCTCTTAGCCACACACCCCCATTCACAGCTGCACAGGACAGGGCAGGATGGCCCAAACACAACAGATGTCAGACGTCTTCAAATCCAGACTGCACACACAGTTTAGCTTACATTAGAGGTGATAGGATATGAAACACACACACACACACACACGCACACACACACACACACACACACATACACACACACACGCACACACACACGCACGCACGCACGCACGCACGCACGCACGCACGCGCGCGGAAAGGAGGGACGGTGAATGTAGGTCTACAATCGGTCCAGTCCATCTTCAGAGCTGAAACATGCGCATTCTTACTGACATCTCCCCCCTATCTCTGCCTGGACCAGACTGCCTTTATTGGTATTGTTTACAGTCCTGCAGTGGCAGTATCTATTTAGATCGTCAGCCACAGTATGCAGATGTCAGTGGGACAAAATATAACATAATAACCTGAATTGAACCGTGGCAGTCTGCTTTATGTGTCTGTAAGAACATTTGAGCTCATGCAGAGAAGAAAAGTGAAAAAATAACTTTTCTTGTCAAACTTTTATTTTTGTTGCGCTCTAAACAAAGGCAGTGACAGGTACTTTTGAGCCAACAGGGTAAAAACAATCACAACCAGACAACATTAATTATCATTTTCTTACCGAGTTTCTGTGCGGTGACTCAGACCCACTAGACCTCTTCGCCTTCTGCGCCAGCGACGTCCCAAATCTCAACGCCTCATACACAGGGTCAACCTTATTCCCACAAGCTTTAGAAGAAGAGAAAAAACCCCCAAAAGAAACACTTTCAGAACAGCCACATAAACTCAGTCAGGTAAATGTTATAAATCATCTCATGTGGTAAAGAGGTTCCAGCAGAGTGGAGTATGCGCTCCCACACAGAACCTGAAATATTATGGAGATTTAAGCTGCTCACCGATGGGCATGACTTCTTTGATGCAGCCGTACTGTTCCTGGATCAGTAATGGAGAGCTGTAGTACCGCCGAAAGCCTTTTGGCTAAGGAGAGAAAGAGAGGGAAAAGAAAGAGGCATCAGACAAATTGATATGCAACTTCACAGGCAGCAAGCTGAAACGAAAACACTGAATGTTACTCTGTGGAGTCAGACTTTTGAGAAAACAGCAAGTTCTCCGATGACGACTTATTCAAACTTTAATCCTCAATAGTTCCCTATAAATACCACCTTCTTCACTCATGTATAGAATAGAGAAATCCTGACATGTACCATGAAATGAAAAACAGTTGCATAGGCTTTAGAAACCCCGAGGGGACACGTCGGTAGTGAGTGGGATACATGCTAAAGAGACTGTTGCTGATTAACAAATGATGTAAGACCCAGCCTGCACTATCCTGCAGCAGAGGTGTAACATTAGTTCCACTCAATCAAAATGACTTTCAGTGTTTCATTTTTTTTTTTTTTTAAAGGTTTATTTTGGGGTTATTTATGCCTTCATTTTAAGACAGGAACGTGGATAGAGTCAGAAATCGGGGACAGAGAGAGAGTGGGGAATGACATGCGGGAAAGGAGCCACAGGTCGGATTCAAACCCAGGCCGTCCGCTTGGAGGACCAAAGCCTCTGCACAACGGGCATACGCACTAACCACCAGGCTACCAGCGCCCCTGATGGAAATTTTTAAATATTAAATTGTGCATCATTTAATAGAAAATAGAAATGACTGCTTGAAAACTTCCAATGCACAGCTGTAAAAAAAACTTTGACGATGATTAATGTTGTTAACTATAATAGTCCTGACTGTCCTGAGTTACCTTCCTGTCATATCCTCCTCCCATCTCCACAGGCCGTGAACATTTATCATTTATATATCCATTACCCTCCTGCATCCGATCCAATCAATACTTCCCAATCAGCTCTGAATCCTGGTAAAATAAAGAAATAAGACAGAGGATTCAAATGCTCCTCAAACTCTGCAGTAATGATTGACGATGGTGATTGACGTCTAACTTCAGGTTTATTTAAAGCACACTAAGATGCTGTGTTATTTTGACACGTTCTTTCTTGATTATTTCTGCATATTTTGAGACCTCTACATTGATTGCCTTTTTCCTTTTTTTTCCCCCCTCTTTGTTTACATTCCTCCAATTCTAGTGGCAGGTGTTGAAACCTGCATTGCTAATAAGTCCTGATTAATTCTTCTTCTAACACCCCTCACCATGAGGCAGCGTCCACCAAGGCTTGATGAGAAGAAACCCTCGAGCTTTTCAGGTCCATTTCAAGAACTGAGATTTCAGATTTTAAGGTGGCAAGCTTCTTAAGGAAAAGGTTCAAAGAGCTTGTTGGGAGTTTATCTGCTTCATTTGACTAACAAAAGACCCCACTCACAGTCACTGACATGAGAGGACTCTGATGCTGTGACAGCAGTGACTACAGACGTAGTGTGGATTGAGGAAATATGGGAAAAGTCACAGAATAAGATCAGATAAAATAGATTTTTGTATCTATAAGGAAACTCTATTGCCAGATTGCCCCACATTTATTGACCAAAGATATGCGTACCACGAAAGAGCATTAAATATAATATTAGGGGGGCAATGCAAAGAAACAGGACCTGATAGAATAACAATAGAAATACAATTTAAGAAGAAAAAAAACTAACAAGGAGGCTAATTATATTTGTTTCTCATGTGTGTTAGCTTTCAAAATATGCATGTTTCCATTCATCAAAAATCAAAAAGAGGACAATACATTTTTCAGTCACTGAAGTGCTGACAGCTGCAAGTTTTTGAACGGTGTTAAAAGGGCACAAAGGAACAAAAGAAGAAGGAAAGAAGCAATCACAATGAGTAAACATGAACCGGGTGACCCTGAGGAGAGTTGTTTTGTTGGTGTTATGCAGGACACTTTCTACCGATTTGTTGTTCTATTTCCTGCGCTTCAGTTTTCCTTTGTTGCATTTAGAGCTTCTTACTGTCACCTTCTATTTTGCTCCTTTGTCCTCATTTTAAGGTGTTTACTCTTTTATGTTGTTACTCACCCTTTCCTCTTGTTTCCGAAGCTTTATTCTCGATATTTGTGTGTTTGCTGTGCCATTATACGACCCACCCTAATTGTTCTCTCCTGCAGCTGATTAGCTCAATCCTGACGCTGTATTTAGTCGCCGTGTATCTGCCAGTTCCTCTTTGTACAAACTTTCCAGCATTTTGAAGCGTTTATCCTGATTGTTAACGGAACTATGCTCTCCTCACTTTTACTTTATTCCTGATTTATTTGGCTCCTTGGACTGGTTTTCTGGCTTCTACAGTGCTGCCTTCTCTTTTCCCAGTAAGTCTTTGGTTTTCCTTGTTTGTTGATAAATCATTTATTCTGCACTAGTCTGCTTTTTGTCCCCCTGTGTTTCCCATCACACACCATACTTACAGCTTTATCACTGCATTGTGATTGTATGCAGCTTATTCTATTTCATTTCACACCATTTTTATCTGACTTTTATGAATCATTCTTGTGATTTTCTTTACTTATGTAAATAAAGCTGCTTTTCTCTGTCTGTTGTTAGTGTTTTTGTGGTCAATATTAAATAAAAATTGATTGCATAATTACCTTAGTTACCTGAATAATTAAACACTGTAGCAGTTCAGATACCACTGGCTTGTAATAGAGTGTAAGGGCTAAGATCTATGCATGAACTAGCATGTCAATCACTACATATTGATTATTTATCATGTTTCATATAAACTGGCAGGACGCTGAGACACTACTGCTGGACTGGAGTTGACAAAACAGAATCTTCAGGGTCAAGAGATACATAATCACCTTCTTAGTGTAAGAAATCAGCTGAAGTTTGCGAAGTACTGAACATATTGTTTTAGTGAATTCATAAGAAAAAACATTTCCAGATGCTACTTTCATAGTTCAAAAAGACTCAGAGCATTAGGTAATTTGATTCCTTCAGTAAAGTGATGTCAGGCCAAGAGAAACAAGCATAGCTAAATTAGTATCCAAGTTTGGAGCAAGTTGAATTTAGAGCTGAACTCCACTGGGGAAACTTCCTTTTTTATGCTCGACCTCTCAACCTCATTTTCCACTCCTGAGAGCCGATCAATCACATCTGCAGGCCTCATCCCCACAGGCCTCCAGTGAAAAGATGTCTCAGAAGAGAAGGAGGACAGGCAGCTTTTTTAAATATTATTTTCACATGTCATTTTTACTCTTTTTTATTTACACCAATTCAACAAATCTAACTTATTAGGGTGATATTTCTCAGTTAAATACTGTGCAAGAGCAAGACAGTGAAGGTAGGAAATCACACTTAATGTGACCTGACAGTGTGTTCAATGTGGGATGTGTGGGAATGACTGAAGAGAACCCAGTTCAGTCTCTCACTGCCCGTTAATACGACTGAGAGTGATGAACATTTTTTGGCATATTGCAACCGAATCCTCCCCCAATAAAACCCCTCAGCCCACCCGCAGCCCTCAACCAAACGGTCACATAACAAAGCCAAGTAAAAGTTAATGAGGGGCAATAATTGAGAATCAGTTTATTATCCTTGATCTAAATTATAATTACAAGCTGCTTTTTAGCAGTGGATACTTGGAAGCAACTGAAAATGATCCTAACAAGGCCTGATCCCAGAATCAATGATCTTAAAGTTGGGGGGTTTATTACAGCAAAGGGCCATTATCTCTGACTTGTAAGGGAAATAAAACTGAAAATCCCACCTAAAACAGTTTTGCTCATGTTTTTTATTTATTTCTTTTCTTTTCTTTTAAATAAACCAAAAAATTAACTCCAGTTCCCTTTTTACCCCTGTTATAATCTGCATTTGGCATTAATTATGAGAGGATGAAACTATATGAACTTCTGGACTTATGTTGACTACACTTTACAAAGACTTTGTAAGTTTGTCGCTAAACAAGTTCAAATATAAATTGTTAACTCTCTGAAGCAAACTGAAACTGAAGTTAAATTAAAATAGCAACGGGCTGCTTTTTAAAAACAGTATATTGGGCACAGAATATTAATCATTAACAATAATTATCTTTGATTCATATCAAAAACTTTCCGATTTTTTGCGAAACCAAAAACTAGTTGCCTCTCTTAGTTTTTAAGAGCTGACATTTATGAATAAATGATGTGATAATTACTCCTCTTTTTTTTACATCCCTCTTTTTCACAAGCAACAAGAGGCTTGACTTTCAGATTAAAAAGGAGACATCATTGATGAGCCTGCGTGATGTCACATCGTAAAGTGGTGTCACATATTCCATAGTGTCAATGGAGCTGCCTCAGGGCGATTGTATTGATCTTGATTAAAGGTTTTCTGCTGACGATGAGAGGGGCTTTTGCACTTTCCTGTTACATAACCGAAACAAAAAACAGAGTGATGATATAACGATGAGGACGATGACGAGGATGGATGGTGATCACAGATGTACCAGTACACTAACACATTTAGTGTGATTTCTGAATAAGCACATTCTGCTGGGAACCAGTCACACTGCCAACTCGGATCTGTCTGTTTTGGTTGCTAATGACATCAGTAATGATATTTGTGAATTTCCCAAACTGTTAACAGACAAATGTACCGTTTATTTCATGTCAGTAGAATTCTGTGACAAGTATCTCACCAGTTTGCCCATGCAGCGCTGCTGTCCCACTCCGTTCTCACATTTGTGGTGCAGGCTCATCTTGCAGGCTTTGCAGCGGAGGCCGTGCTTTGCTGTGTTTCCCGCCAAGAACACCACATGTTTGGCTGTTGTACCTGATACACACACAGAAAAGACGCATCAGATTCAGATCTGCCATGTCAGGACATTGACTTGTATAGTATTCCTCACTAAGCAGCATACTACACACAAAGAGGCAGAGGATATGATAATTTTTCAGTGCCTCATTTATTCATTGTTTTAACACACTTATTCCTGTGCCAGAGCTTCTGGATTCGTTCCCAGCATGCACTGGGAAAAACCTGTGAAACAAGATGTGGACAATTTAACAAGGAAAAAATTAAGCAAATGTGACACATGATATTCACTTCTGCAAAACCATTTTTTAACAAAACTGCCTTTAACTGAGCCTGTGCTATCTCTATTATTTCAATTTTTTTCAAACTGCTGCCTGTGTGCAGCTCCCTTTAACCAATTGTTCGTGTCTCAAAGGCATCGCAACAGTTAAAGATTTAAATGACTTATCTGTGAAGTAAAACTAAATAACAATACATAGGCAAACATTAAGCTTGTGTGCATTGGTATAGGCTGTGTGAAAAGATGGACGACAAAAAAACTCAAAATTGAAGCCAAAACATGTGGCGCTCCCTCTACTGGCTGGTTGCAGTTTAGGTCATAAACCCCGCCTCCTCCATGTTAACAGTTGGTACACGGGGCAAGCTATAAAATCAAAAATCACGTTGAATAATTTTTTTGTTTTAAAATTGGTTCTTATTTTGCTGATATACAGTATATCCAAGTGTTGATTTTTTCTAGAAGATTTTGCAAAGGTGGTAATGGGGTAAAAGCCATGATTGACAGCTCTGTCAACAAATGCAGCTCCTTCTGTGCTGTGTGCACCAGATTAATAACAAAACATAACACAACACAAGCATCATCCAACTTCTGTAACTGTAACTCTCTGCATCAACTCATTAGAAGTTCCTGGGCAAATCCATCTGCAAGGTGATTGCGAGGCAGACCCAGAATCAATCCAGGGATTATAGATTTCATCTGGCCTAAAAACAAAGGATGATAACAGGACGATACAGGAACCGCTGGAAAACACTGCTGGAGAGAGGGACGTCTGAGCTAATTTGCTTAGTCTGCTGCAGGCATGATCAGGCCCTAGATTAGCTGAAGGATGGATGGATGAATTAATGATAAAGAAGGTTGTCAAAAGTGGTTCATGGTTAAATACCTCAAGCATACCTATCTGTCAAAAAGTTGTTTTTACCTTTAAAATGTAAACACCCTGAAGCATCACAGATAGCGTTCCTGATCAGGGCACACACACTATCCTGAGTATTTTGTTTGCTGTGTGGGAAAAAAAAGCATCTACCTGCACAGTTTGACACTGACTGTCCCTCATGGGAAAAGCTATCCGTACCCTTTTTTTTACTGTGTGTACTCGGAGGGAAAACCAGACCATACAGAACATTACCCATGTAAAAATGAATTAAATCAAATACATATGTTTGTCTGACTGCACAAAACATTGTCTAACAATTAAAGCTAGGGGGCTAGCTGTTACCAAATTGAAAAAGCTTAAGACAAATCATAAGGAAGTGTGAAATGTACTTTATAAGAATTTGATTGATATGATTTTAATGTGAGAATCTGACTTCACCCTTACAAACGATGATAGGGGAAAGGTTTCTCAGAAGGTAAACGATCTCTTTGTTACACATTCCATCACAGTAACCATTTAGACTGCAGTGATGTATAATTCATCAGCCTTTCCACATTAACAAGAGAGGACGCTGTTACATAGTCCCAGTGCTGTTATTAGCTGTAGTCTGGCAGATGTGCACCTCTGGCTCTTTATTGATTAATCAATAACCACGTGCCCCGCTCTTGCCCACACTCTGCGTGTGTGCGTGTGAAAGTACAGACATACCGAGAATGTATTGATCTGAATGCAATGGCTGTAGAGACAGAGGAACTTTCATCACTGAAAGACTGTGAAGTTTGTTCACGGTTGTCGGGTGCTGTGAAGTTACTTTTGAGCTTTATGAATGTGTGTTGTGGCAAGCAAATACTGTACTGTGAATGTGTAACCAAGCAGAACACCTGATCCCCGAACAGGACGTGTAGTTAGTGTAGGGAAAAAAAAACCCTCTGTCTGCTCCTCACGTGTTGTCATACAAGCTTGTGTCACAGTTTTCTCGATCTGTTTCCTCAATTTAAAGCTCTGGTGTTGCTTGGCTGCGCATCACTGACACAGAGCCACCACACTTAGTTAACCTGAGACGGAAACCGAGAGGAATGTTATCCTGGACTCATCTGACAGCCATCGATCTACACAACAACAACAACAACAACAACAACACCATAAGCAGAGGCAATGAGCTGAACCTGCACCCAGTTTTAGGGCACTCTGAATCATGTCGTTGTTGTTTAACAAGCACTTGGGATTTCAGCTACGAAATTCTCTATGGCAGCTTTAAGACTCTCAAGCTGATGTCAGTCTCTCTGAACGAGCAGGGCAGTATAAAACTGTATTTTTCAGGAAACCAACTGTGTTAGCACACACTAGAAGACTCGGCCAGAGCAGGAGTCCGCACACCAGCAGTTTGTAGAAAGATTCCACAGACAGACGATCTCACAGACACTTGGGTGATTCCAACGTGACTTCAGAAGAAAAACAAATATGGTGGACGATCAACATCGTTCACTGGATGTGTTCTGTTTTACAGCGAACAACAGAACAATACAGATGACATCCTGTGAAGACAGATTATGTGCTGCTTTATACAATTTGCATTGCAGTCTGAGGTTAAGGTGTCAAAGTACGCAAATCCACTTGGTGACGCTTCCAAATCTACTACCTCTAATTGCTGCAGGTATTCCGTCGGAGGCAGTACGACCAAGACTCGCCAATATTAAACATGTTGATCTTTATGATTCCATATCAGGAAGGCCTCGAGTCAATAGGGAGAAGTTAAATAATTGTAATGACACAACACGCACTTGAGGATTCTTTGGATAAATAATCGGTTGCAACAAGTTGCGCATCGGACCACATCCCCGATCGTTTAAGGGGGCAAATCAGGTCTAAATTGGTATGTTGTGTTGCCAGCTTTAGTAACAAAAGGATAAGGATGGGGACAGCTGGCGACACAAACAGGAATTCCACTGTAGACCAGACTGTATTATTTCAGATTGGCCTGAGTGTGCAACACAGCCTCGGCCCTTCGATTGGCACAGGGGTTTATGTATTGCCAATCTAAAGCAAAAATGTGGTCACTTCTGGTTCAGAAAAACTATAGATAGAGGCCATTAACAAAATTCCAAACCGATGGCATCAAAAAGGTGGTACAAAACCCAATGGTTGATGTCACAGTGACTTATTTTTTCTAGTATATGCGTCATTCACAAGACTTCCAACCAAACTTTCCATTTCTTCTTCATCTTTTCTCTAATTTCCCACACGTTCTTTCTTGTTTAATTTCCCACTCTTCTTCCTTACAGGATCTTTGTCTATCTGCACAGCCCTTATAATACCAACACATTGATCTATAAAGCCGCCGTTAACTTCACGCCTCCTGATTTCCTGTGAAAATAACCTTCATCTTGACAATAATTACTCCCCCTCCTCTTCATCCTAAGCTTCAGTAGAACTCTGACCTGAGCTGCATTCTTTGCCTTATTTTCAGACTTTAATTAGTTTCTCACACAGCCATTAGATACTATTAACCATTAAAAACTAAATTTCCCTGTCCGGAGAATTAAGGGAGTAAGGCTTTAAATACTTCATAATACATTTCTATAGGTGGAGTATAAATATATTTCTATAGTATCCATTTGTGATCATGGGTCTACTGTAATGAAATGTTTAGGGTACAAACAAAACGACAACTGCTTTTAGAAATGAAAATCTGATTTTAAGATTCCTCCCACAAACACGAGAGTTACTGTACAAGCTCAACTGTTTCCATGTTAAATGTCTGACAGAGGGAGAGACACACTACACTTGTTCTAGTGAGAAAACATGTCTGACACATTAGTGCATCATTTGTTTGTGTTTAGGCATTAAAGCCTGAGTACACCAGCAGTAGCAGTTACAACCTAACCTTGACTTTTGATTCCCATATTAATTTCTATCTGATGGTCACCCAAATGTGACATGTCTGATTCATTGTTTTCATAGTACAGATCAGTAGAAGTGAATCAAATGAGATTAGTGACTCATTTGCCGTGGATATCAAATTTTCTTATTCATTAATTTAGGAATTAGACTGTCTGGAAACAAGGTAGAGAAGTAATCTTTAAAGTATAGCTGCAGGATTTGATTGATTTGGGACTGAGTGTAGAGACTCTGTTCCTTTTTAAAATAGACTGAAGACATTTATTTTTTTGCAAATGAATATTGTCGTTTTCATTTATGTAATAATTGTCTTTGCCTTAGATGTTTAAAGCTGTATGTTCTTTACTTGCTCTGTAAGGGGCAGCATGTTTGTTTAAAAGGTGATATTTAAATAAAGTTGAGTTGAGAATTTTTCCTGCAGGTTCCTCTGTCCTTAAGAAACTTAAACAGATGTAGTAAAACAAAGTATAATCCAGGTGGCTCTTTTAAAGGAATTTGTTGCATATGTTCACAACCGACAAGCAGTGATTATTCTATTTTTATAAGCCTACGCTGTAAATTACATGACACCCTCCGTCAGCCGCAAATAATCCTCCCATTCACTCATACAGACATATATTTAATACGCTTTTTGGGAAAGGACTTGTGATCAATATCTCACCATCAGCCCTTTTTCCATCAGGACATTTTTATGTACCAGTGAAACTCATTCACTGTTGTTAGACTCACAACAAGGCCATTTGCTTTATATGGACACAAACTACACAGTGCAAAAGGCTTCAAGCCAAACATTAAGAAGAAAACATGGGTGATAGACAATAGAAGCTGCAGTTACCTTGGAATAGTACTTTATTCCTAAGTTGCGATGTCACTCACAATAGGTAAAAAAAACATTTTTATAAGGGCTTATTCACCTATTTTCAGCTAAAACTAAACAATACAGTGTTGGCTTGTTGTCATAAGTTCATGTTTTTTATTTTGCTAATACACATTACTCCATTTAACAATGAAAACTATAACACAAAAAAAAAAGAGTTGGTCTTCTCTTCCAGAACTAATAAACCACACACAGTAAAATATAAACAGTGCTGATGTTGATCTTGCTGCTGTGTTGAAGCTTTAAAATATTGATAGTAATTTACTATCCTTGTTAAAATATGATTAGCCAGCCGAATATAGTACATGAGCTTTTGTCTTCATGTTCAGTCGAAAACTGAATTACTACTTAAGAATGTCTTTATTGCTCCATTACAAACATACTAATCTAGTTTGCTCTACCATCATCTGGTACACTTAATGACTGAGCCATCAATGGTTATTAAATATTTCCCCCTTTTCTATCATGTGTGATGCATTTCATCTTTAAGAAGCTCTTGTTTCATAAAGGATCGTCTTTTAGGAAGAAAGCGGGTGTTGAAAATTGTCATGCTGCCTTCTCCAATATAAGCATTATGCTTTTAGTCAATACATAAATGTAGAGTAGAATATAAATATATTTGGATGTAAATACTGATGGATCCTTGAAAGCATATATCATTATTTATTTGTACTTGAATGAAAAATACTGAGATGTAGGCACAGAAATTAAAAAATGATGTGGCAACACTCGATTCAGGAACAGATAGATGTTTAGATGTTCATGCTAATCAGCCGTTTGGTGGTGGCGCTGATCTGTGGCTGACGCACACACGAGAGCGCATGTTTATTATGTGCTGTCCTGAATGGCTGTTGATGTCTTCTTCAATAATGTTTATGTCCATTCATGTTGGCTATTCTGCATGATGACTTATTCTGCATGACCTTCTTCTATAACTACTAAGAATTTAACAGCCTCATAAAACACTTGTTAACACCTACTGCTTTATTATAACTCTTTAAAAGCAAATTAATGACTGGCCAGTATGCCTGTACCATCAGTTTGAGATCCCACTGCCACCACTACGCTCCCTCTCTGCTTTGGAAACAAAAACTCAGATACACAAACAAACAGACACACTCAGGGAATGCCATCCTCCACCCTGTCTCAGCTGCAGACTACACTGCGTTCTCATTAAAGCAGGACAAATGATGAAAAGGGCAGCATCTTTTTTCACGAGTGGACCAGAGGGCTCCACACCTCTCACAGGCCGGCCTGACCCCACAATGTCATTACCAAAACGCACACAACCAGAGGCACATTTATGCCCGGCCATTGGCTACCTCACTCGCAATGACATATGAAACAGACCAGCATTCATAAACAATGTTTTTGTCAGATTTAAAACTACTGAGGATTTTTTTTTGAAGTTTTCCTCCATACATTGTCTCCATCTTCATACAAGAAATTCTTATCATTAAAGATTTTTTTTATGATTGTCACTTTGAATCACTTTGTATGTATCATTTAAACCTGATAGACGTGAAAATACTATGTTTGGTTTATCACTCTAAGTGACAAGAAATATACTCATATGACATTTTTTTAATATAAGAATATTGATTGATTGGTAGCAACCAAATGGCCACAATTCTAAAAATCTGAACTAAAGGCCTTCAAAACCAAAAGGGTTGACTGAATGCAGAGCCATGTTTATTTTATGTGAACTGAGTTTGGGGTCAATCTTTTAACAATGAAATAGTGATGTTTAATGTTGCCGGCCTCAGACAGTAGACATTCCTATGCACGCCAAATTTAACCATTGAGTTCCACAAGGTTCAGTGCTTGGGCCAATCTTTTCACCTTACTTCCTCTAGGAAATATTATGAGAAAACACTCCGTACATTTTAATTGTTATGCAGATGACATTCAACTAAAAAGTATGGGAGGTAGAGCCTTCAGTTATCAGGCCCCTCGCCTTTGGAATCATCTACTGGTCACGTTCCAGGAAACAGACACACTCACCTTTAGAGAAGGCTTAAAACCTTCCTTTTTGATAAAGCTTGGCTGGCTCAGGCTTGGACCAGCTCTAAGTTATGCTGCTATAGGCTTAGACTGCCGGGGGACCTGGCGCACAAGGCTCCCGTCTCTCCCTCTCTCCCTCTCTGGATGGGTTCATATTATTACTGCATGTAACTATCTGTAAATCTTCATGTACCATTAAAGTTACCAACCATATACAGTATCATCCTGAGAGTTCCTGAGCTCATGGTCTCATTTCTTGGTGTAGTTTTTTATGCACATGGATTTTGTTTTCAATCTCATTGGAGTAAAATATTTTACTGAGAATATGGAAATGAAGAGAGGCTCCCTGTGAGCATTAATATGTGTGAGTATTTTTGCATGTTCATCACACTCTTTATTTAAAATGAGTTTACCGGTACTTTTTTTATTTCTGATGAGAGAAAATTTTGAGTAAAAATCTCATGAGGAAATCTTGAAAGTCACTGATGAGAGTCTTATTATTTTCAATGCAATGGTATGCAGGATTCTTTATCTTGTGTTTCCTGTGATCTTGAAATTGTAATTTGTTTTCTTTTCTGATCAAACTTATGAAGGAGGGATGCATTGTAACCATACCTACGATCATGTGATTGCAGACGTCACAGAACGTTGGCTTCTTAAAGATGTGCTCCATGAAGCAGTGGCCTGCAGAGTCGACCTGCAGCGGGTTGCGTGACTGGGAGCGCGACGTTGGAGGAGGAGCAGAGGGGATGGCCGGAGGGACCGGAGGGATGGGGTGGTTGGTGGAGTGCGGTGGGGCCATCCCAATGTTGCAGAGATGGCCCGTGCTACTGCTCACATCCGAGAGCAACTCTGTCTTGTTGTCGTTGCTTGTTCGGAAGAAGTTGTCTGCACTCTTGCTGCGGATGCTCTTGGTCTTGAAGGAAAGTGAGCGCTTAAGTCTCTGCAGCTAGAAAGAGAGGGAACGAGATGAGGAAAAACAGAGTGAGGGAGAGAAAATGACAGAAATTGAATTGGAGGATAGATAAAGAATGGGAGCGGAGAGAGAAGAATCGATTTGCAGTCAATCAGTAACCATAATAACTTTAACAAATTATAAGCCTAGAGTCTAAAACCTTCCAGCAGATGTCTCGGTGTCCCATAGCCGACAAAAAGACCACTGCTTGGGGCAAAATATCTCTGCTCAGTGGAAAACCTTGGATGTTCCCCACCTGGAAAGTAATGTGATTTCCTGGTACAGGCAATGAATCACATCAACACTATTTCTCACATGCTGTGCTGCCGTTTCTGGCCGTGGCTCCTATCAATCTCATTAGGCACATCTCATATAGTATTCATATCCATACTGAAAACTCCTCATTTAACCTCTCAGTATGCACTTCCTCCTTTTGTGAAACCCACTTAATCCTGGGCTAAAACAAGCAATAAAGATTCCCTGAGCAGCAGCAATAATGGGATTTTATAGATCTGGTTTCTGGCTTCTATGTGTGGCTGACGGTCCCTGATAGAAGAAATCGATTTTGTTTTAAGTGATTGATGGGCAGAGAAGGACTCCTAATGATCCCTTAATCCTTGGTGTAAATTTATAACTGTCAACAAGTAAATAACTGTGGGAGTTACAGTTTCACTGCGGGGTGCTCAAGGTTGATCTGTCCTCTTCTTAGTTCGTTTATTAACTATGCACTTTCAGATTCTAAGTCAAAATATTCCCAAACTTGAATCAGAATAACACAAGATGAAACAAAAAAAAAAAAAAAAATGCATTGTGATCTGTGGATCATATTTTTGGCCAACATGTATGAGCTGTAAGTGTGTGTGTGGAGCTTATCAGTGCAGCTTTGGTGTTGTGAAGATCAATCAATTCCACAGGTCACTCTGGGAACAATCAATTTGGAGCCTTTCCCTACCATTACCAACCACCCACACGCACACAATTACACACAGACACACATACACACCCACACATATTCGCACACCAACAGACGTGAAAATACTGCACGCATATTCTCATGCAGACGCATGTGCTTCTTCTCCTTCAACACTTTTACACACTGTTAAAGAATAATGGTGGTCACACATAGTAATGTAAACAAAGGGGTTTTTACCTTCTTTTTCATAATTTCAGTATGTGTTCAGTATGTGTCTAGTTACAAAAGCAGTCATTGTAAGGAATATTCTTCTTCTTCAATATTTAGAATATAAAATGCATATGAATTGAGATTTTCCTAAATTATCAGAGTGAGGAAATGTGTTCATGCATCGAGGAGCTCATGCTGAATTTCAAGAAAACCAAACCTATAATGGTTCTGTTATAAAGCAGGGAGGGTTAATGGGGGATGACCCAGGTGATGCAAAACAAAATGTAAAAAAGCCAGTCATTGCATAATATAATAACAAATAATGTCAATAAAAAAGGTGCCCTTAATGAAATATGAGTGATGATGGATTAAACCTGGTGTGGCATTAGCTTTACTAAGTGATCGATCCTGAAAGCAATAAAAGTTGTCATGTAAAACAACTTTTATCTTGGACATGCAGGTACACTTTTGTGTTACCATGGACTAAATTCAGCAGCATTATGCTACAGTTTGCAAGAGAATGGAGGCTCACCTTGCGTTTTTGATGCTCGGGCCTCACAGTATTCTTAAAGAAGGAATAAAAACACAAAAAAAACAGCTTTTCTTAATTTTAAGGGGAACTTACTTGACTTGTCCGATTAGTTTGACACCTTCATAAATCACTGTTTTGTCGCTCTGAAGTGCTGTACTACTTATCAGCAGAGAAATTGGAAGTAAGTGCGGTCGTTTGGCACAAGATTCAACATTAAGTGAGAAGTCAGCCAGGAGTCACTTACCCAGTGACTAAACATGCCAAAGTAAGAGCTCACATGCTCAAGCCCGACAAAACAATGCAAAAGTGGATATCTTCTATCAACGCTGCAGCAACTGAGAGAACGGACAAGTGGACTAATTGTGTAAATACTTCACAAAATGTCATTTAAAAATGGATTTAAAACAAAGAGAGAAAGTGTGAGTCTCTTCTGCTCTGTATGGGAGTTTTTGGGGGACAGAAGAGGAGAACTGCTGCAGTGATCCAACACCACTAGTCCAATATTTTACTGCTAATTGTAGTCTGGGCGACATGTGGCCCACATAGATGGCAAAACGCCTGAGGCAGCTTTGGATCTCTATTAGGAAGCCTACTTTCCTACATCAGACACAAGCTGAAAGTTAAACCCATATGCCACTTCATTATCTTTATAAAAGTAACATTAACACCTCTTCACCATACAGCTGTTTAAAGCTTTAAATACATATAGGCTTCATCAGTGCTGATATTGAAACAATACATTTAAATCCAAAATCTTGTTTAGTTCAGCTCCAAATTGGTATAATGGCAAGTATTTTCTTAAAAATTAAAAAACAGAGTGATTGGGGTTCTCCATGTTGAATGTAAACTGAACTTTTTTCATTTAATGTTGTTTAATTTTGTGTCGCAGTATGACAATGCTCATTAAATTATACCCAATGCGCTCTTTTTCACTTAATGTGAGTACTGAAGTACTCTTTCTCCCTAACACGTTATGTTGATGTTTTCTGTCCTAACCTTCTAATCATATATTTTAAGTCTACCTATCTGTGTTACAGGAGTCATAGCATCCGTCCTTTCGGCTGTTAAACAGTTTTAATAAGATGATAAGTGTGGGATTAAACACAGATTTGTTGTTATTTTGGGGAGCTGACCCTTGTTGAAGTTATCTTTGACGTCATGTTAATAAGTTTGTTCAGTCTTTTATGAGAGTTGGTCCGATGTACAACAGTAACATGTCTATACAGAGTAAGAGTAAATAGTAGGCTAAGTATCAACAGGAGAATCTTACCTTGGTTTCCTGCTGAGTGGCGTTCGCCGTTGGGGATTTCGGAGTCTCATTCTGATCCTGTTCGTCCTCTTTGCCCCCACTTTCGTCCTGAATCGTGTTGACCGGCGGGATCATCCTCACGTTTTAGGGATCTCTAAAAAAAATTTGCTCTGGAGAGTTTGTTCCCTCCCCAAGCTGTTGACATCCTGTCCGTTCCTCTACAGCCACAGCGACCCGAAGATAGGAGAAGTCATGCAGACCCAAATAAAGCTCCTGCTGCTGCGTTCGACAGAATCCCCTCGCGCGGACAGGAAAAGATAAGATGTCTTCAGGAGGAAAGGAAAGGAGTTCTTCTACTTCTTCGAAGTCAAAAGTAGAGAGCCGGTCTGTTTCAGCTTCGAAGTATCCTGACCTTCTATAGGAGGCTTTCGCGTTTCTCGTGTCGTCGTGCGTAATGCTGCCAAGACATCTCCAAGTCCACGCTGTGCGCCGCGCGCCAAACACTGCCAATACACTGAGGGGCGGAGAGCTGTGACATACCGAGGGTGGGAGGGAAGGAAGGATGGAGAAGGAGAAATATGACACAAAAGAGTCCGTCCTGCCAAAATGATGGACTTTTGGCAGCAAAATGATATAACTCAGATGGAGGACACAGTAAAAATACTACATCCATATGTTTACCTATAGTGACACTTAGTTAAAAGATGTTGAACAGGATGTTTCTTATTTCCAAGGCAAATCCACTTGTTTAATTGGATTTCCAATGTCCAGTCACTCCCTTAGTTATCTTAATTGATTTGGATTTTAGGCTTAAACAAGAAAGGTCACGTCATTGTCTACACTTTAGTAAAGTTTGACTCTCAAAGAAAATTAATTCAATGCCTTGCCTTAAAACAAGATTTTGGGGGAAATATTCCTACTTGCAACCCAGTCATGAGATAGAGAAAAAAAAATACTATCAATACAGCCAGTTGATGTGCCAGACTGTCTTGTGGGTTGATGTTGAGCTTTAGCTTTGCTTAGGTTAGTTTATATCGACTAGTTTGGCTATAATACTAGGTGGAGCAGCTACATAGCTTTTTCAAAAAGAAACAACATCTTTAAGGAGGTATACATGACCGCTGAAGAATCAGCCATGAGAACAGTGACACTATCATTTATATATATCTTTACAAATCAATAAGCCATTATTCAGGAAATAAACAACATTATTATGACACTAACTTTCAAAGTAAAATATGAGGCATCTCACCCCTCTCAGATGGGAATTGTGTGACGCTCTCTGTAGTGATGCATCACTCTGCATCCCTCCATGCTTCCCCGTGACGTGTCCTTGAAGCTGGAGAGAAGGAGGCAGGCCAGACTGCAGCCCTCTCTCTGTCTCTCTGAGAGGAAAGCGAACACGAAAACAGTCCCAAAGAGTCCGGCCACTTATCAAGTTCGGCTTCTAGAGATCAGGAGGGAATCCCCTCCCGAAAAAAATGAAAATGAAAATGAAAGAAAAAGAAATATCAGGTATAAAAATAGCCAATCACTATAGCTATTTGTCTTATTAGAGAGTACAACATGTGTGTTATTTTGAAACTCCTTAGCTATTTGTGAAAAACAAAAAGCGCTCTCTAATTTACAGCATCATCAAAAGCGTCATCTGATGAGTTTCAATTGGCTGAAAAAATACTTTTAGAGTCAAAGTGATAGGCCTAATAATTTGTTTGTTTAGCCCATGCCATTATCGCACCCAAGAAATGGAGAAAGCAAAAAAATCTACAATGATTTACATGTATTTTCAGAGCGATCAACCATTCATAACAGTAGGTTGCACCTCTTGTCTTTGGATTCATTTAATTTCTGAACTAGCCTAATAAAAAAGGCTTGTGGTCTGCTTAATTAAGATACAAAATCCACCAAAAATAGAGATTAGGGTGACCTGAACCATTAGGAAACCATCATTTACAAAAAGAAACCTGCATTACAATTTGACAACTCAAGGTCAACAGATTTGCTTCTTGATCAGTAGCGATTGTCCACCTGCTGTTATAATCACAAAGGAAAAGTTGACTTATTATAATATTCATGCTCCTAGAAAAACATCAATTGTTAATATGACCAGTGTGAACATGTCAAATGATGGTTTTACATGGGGTTATGAACAAGCATTTCATAGAGAGGAACAATGACATTCAAGCTCTGTCTGCCTTTTCCAGGTCTTTATCAAAGCTCATAGGCTGCAAACAGCCATACAGAGGTGTCACCAGACTTTCTGGGCCTGATCAAAAGATATAACTGTGGGCCCAAACACCACAGACAAAGCCAACCCTGCACTATTCCTATAACCCCATCTACACTATGGTTTGAATCTTCCTCTCATTTGTTTATGTCTTCCTTTGAATGAGGAGTAGGCTGTTCTCACCCTGTCTCACATTCCCTCTTTTCACTTTCCTCAATCTTCTGGTCCCCTGAGACTATTGGTGTTGCATTTAGCTTTTCTCACAAACCTTGAGCGCCATACATGCACAAGTGTAACTTTAACTCATTCTGTGAAACTTGGAGGATTGTCTCTCTAGCTGTTGGGCAGCAGGCTATCATCCTTTTGTCCTAACACACACAAAAACAAGTCTTTGGGAACACACTGTTTGGCTAAACACAGTTGGCTTGACTAAGATTGGACTTCACAGTTAGCCTGGCTAAGTGTTTGGGTTTTAAGTTTATGGACATTTCTACTCATTTAAAGCAAAAAAAAAAAATGTTTTAAAATTTTGAAATATGCTTTCTTTCCAAATTTATATAAGTAGATTGATTCACGTGTCATTGCTTTTTGTTAATTATGTGGCTTGGGCATCGTGGTGGTAGAAAGTTGGACATAAAAGATGGCCTGAAGAACATTTGTTATTGAGGATGTTAGTCTTACTTGTTACAGTTTATTTCACTGCATGCCTTCTTTTATGTGACATTTTGAAATAGTATAATGTCATTGACTGAAGAGTTGAATAGAAAAATTAGTTTGTCTTTTGAAATCTGTGATAGGGTTAAAAAAAAACACAAATTCAGGAAGATTGAATAAAACCTTTTTTTCCAACAATCATAAAAGCCTGCTTAATGCTTAAAATATGGTTCATATACCAGAAAGGTGCTTACATTTTGTTGTTTAATGCTTTCAAATGGAAGGTTAAATCAAGGCAATGTTAAGAGCCAAATTGCGCAATTTCAAGGCTGAAAGTTGTGGGTTTTATTTAAGAACTGTCGTGTTTTGTAAATTTCAATGGTAAGTTATAAGCAGTGTAAGAGCTCTCCTCTTTAATAAAAGCTTCTCTGATGTTCTCTTTATGTTTTGGGGCATATCCTTCTTTACCTGCCACAGGATGAGATGGCCTGTAAAAATGGATTTAATGAGCAGATCTTCTCAGAAATATGTTCCATCTCAGCAGATATTTCCGTTTGGAGGCTTATGTTCAAACTTTCCAGAAACAACTTTGTTTTTATAAGCTGCTCTGTTCCCTTTCACTTATTCTCTGTAACTAAATCATTGCTGCCTGCTGATTTGTTTTATAGTCGTACATGCAGCTTCAAATACCTGGCCTGATTGCTAAAGCAGACAGATCATACAAATCTTGTTTTTATTGTTATATATGAATATATTAGCTAAAGTTGATGATCAATAATATACAAATGTCATGACGTAAAACTACAAAACTAAATTCTGCAATAGTCATCACTTTGTCAGGGTCACTGTTGTGCGATATATGTGATTAACACGTGTGTGGCACTCGATGATGAGTGTGTGTATTTCAGGATGTGTTGAAATGTGTATGTTCTCAAGTTACTGTGCCCTATATCTGTCTACAGGTTGCTTCTACAGAGTTGTAAAAGGTTATGTGTTTGAGTGCCTTCATAACTGATTATGTAATGATTTCACACATTAATGTGTGATTTTAATTCTTTTTTACTGCAGCTTATTTCTGACTTCATAAGAAAGATCTCAAGCTGTCTGAAATGTTTCTAGTGAGACTAAATGAAAATGAAGTTAGCATAGCCCCCATTTAAGCAAGAACAACACAGTCATTTACATTCAATGTAGCACTCTGTTTAAAGGAACATCCGCAGGGCTAAATATAGGGACAAAGCTGGTATATTACCTTTTAAGCTTTAGTTTTGAGTTTTGTTTAAAATTTGACTACAAATAAAAGTAACATTTTGATTTGACGGGTCTGTGAAACACAAAGCCAATAGCCTATTGTCTGAGTCATGCATGTGTGTACAAAATTTCATGGCAAAGCATTAAAATGCTGTTTCAATGTGTGACTAAAGAGGAGACTGAAAAGGCCCCTTTATTAAAAGATAATGATGCTTTTTATTTTGAGTGGTTATTTTATGTTTGTAAAATATGATTTATTTGACCATTTTCATTATCACGTATAAGTATCCTATCACTGGAGTTCACAATATACACCAAAATTAAAGGGCCACCAAAACCTCACAGCCCAAGAGTGTGACCTTAGCTATTCCTTCTGCTGTGACTATGAAGCTTAAGCCCTGTTTCCACCAAGCGGTCCAGTTCAGTTGGGTTCGGTAAGGTATGTATTTATTGTCAACTTCACTGTCAAAAGTTGGGGATGGTATCAATATAACCAAAGGTGTACGTTCCTACTTTTAGGTGCCCTTCTGTTTGGGGGCCAGGCATACCCATCTGACCCTAAAGGTACTGAACCAAACCGGAGCGTTTGGTGGAAACAGGGCTTTAAATATTCCTGTTGTCTCCCGTGAAATTAGACAGGAGTATAACTTATGATAGTGGCTTAGAGTAAGGATTTTGTTGTTAAATCATTATGATTTCTGTAAAATTAAGCATATATCACAAGGCTCATTTCTGTCTGCTGAATTTCCTTGTAAACAAATCTCAACGTGTGGTTTGATAATATTTTCCTTTATCTGTCATTTCTGCTCATTGTGTCTCAAGCACCATAAGGTTTTGAAATCCTCTCTTGAGCTTTGTCACACTTGCATGTGCCAAACTCAACATTTTCCCTATATTTGGTGGGTCCTCGGATACGCCGAGAGACTCAACATGTCATTGGGCTATTCTTGGAGTCTAGTTTTTTGCTCATGCACACATGGTGTTTGCATGGTGCCAAGAAGACACGATCAGTGTGGAATCATGTCATCAGCTTAAACCCTTTCAGGGCAGAAGTAAAGGGCTGACAGAGTAAACATATGGTTGTAGTTATCACAATTAACGATCCATCCACTTTGCCCATAATTGCTCTTTCCTAGATAAATAACAATGACAATGACTTTTAACGACATAGTGGAAAATTGGTGAGAAGGTGACTTTAAGTTTGGAAGAAGAGATTATTATTATTATTGCCTTTCACCATGAAAGCTTTCTCATTTAACACGGCAGCAGTTTTATAGTTATTGTGGATCATCAAGCATTAAAAACCATCTAATCTGAGGAGGTCTGAAAACTGAAGAATTTCAGGAAAAAAAACAGGAAATATGTGAAGCATAATTAAAAGACATTAATTTGATCAGATTCAAAGCAAATGAAAGCACTCATCAAGAGAATGCAATGATAGTAAATGATTAAAGTGGCCTTTTGACGCTTTTCATCTAAAAGGGTGAACCATCAATTTATTCTCATTGTCTTCAGCTCAAAGAAAACTGAAAATGTTGGCAATTATCAGTGACCAAGCCTGACATTATAGGCACATACACACCTACAGATATGTCCCAGCATGTGTTACAGTAATGGGCAAATTGATTCCCTTAGAACCAAGGCTAATTAGCCCATCTTATTATGAACCATCCCAGGAATAGTCTCTGCAGGTTCACAGCAAAGTAATGAGAGACAGGAGAATATATGTATGAGTCTGTCTGTGGGGGTGTTTGTGTGTGTGTGTGTGTGTGTGGCAGAGAGAAGGAGAGAGGGAGAGATTTCACTTTCATAAATTTAAAATGTAACTTTCTCAATCTACAAAGTATAATGAAACCGACCATGATCAATTATGATTAAAAGGTAAAATTACGGGTCAGAGCCCGACACATTGATTTGAGCTCCAACAGAGACCTTTGCTGAACGATCTAATCCTCTCTATGCTCCATGTTTTATGTCCTCATCAATGTCCAAAATGAGGCAAAAAAAAGCAGAAAAGATTGACCAGAGACACAAATTACACATATGACTCAGATTTTTTAATCAGGAAATGACAACACGTCCTTTACGTGACGTATTTATACTCTGATTATATTAAGTCATAACCTTTTTGTCAGCCTGAATCTTTCCATAGTCAACTGTTATCACCTCTGAAGCTTGCTTTTTACAAAATCATGTTAGTGAATGTTAAAAATGGACTCTGCTTGGTTCCTGGAAATCCACCAGTGACAGAAAGATGTGCTAATATACCTCCTATTTTAATTGTGTTAATCTTATCTACTCTATTTAGATTTTTATTTTCTATGACCTACTTCTACTTGTCTTTGTGCTGATGCAACAATTACAATTCCCTTCTGGGGATCAATAAAGTATTATCTTATCTTATCTTAATGAGAGCGGTATCGATTTTCTCACTGAGGATGCGTGGATCATTGTTGCACCGCAAATGTCAAATAATTCCTTGACTCGCCATCTTTGTAAGGCTGAGGTGTCTGTGTGTCTTCTGATTCATTAGTGTTCAGCACCTCTCAGGATCTCACACTTAAAAAGGTGTAAAACTGAGATGCTGTACATTCTGTCAGCTTTTCTCTCTGGACTTCGATTAAATTGAGAGTGCTGCTGTTGAGCATGGAGACTCTCTCCTTCACCACTGTATTTGAACCTGTGACGCACTGTCAACCCCTTGTGACCATGTAACTGGTCTCCAGCTGGGCATTTCTACGTCTCAGTGTGTGCGAGCCACAGCAAATGACACAGCCAGGCTAAAAACAGAACAGGACAGCAGCTGATCTACACACCACATCCCTGTAAGAGGAAATGAGAGGCAGGTTTGACATACTATCACGGATACAAAGGTTTTTCACTTTGCTGTGATTCTTTTAATATTACATGTTTATTGGGATGGTTTGCATTTTTTTTTTTTTTTACGATAACATATTTTACTTAACTAACATTTTTAAATACATTTGGTGTCAAATGAGTAAAACCAAGAATTTGCTGAACAGATTTTGAGGTCATACTGCAAAATAAAAATTTTTTTTAGAGCAACAAGCCACCAAAAACTTGACAAAAGGCCTCAGACAATAATATCAATTACATTGGTTTTTGTTTCTTACATTTTAGGCTAATTTTTCTGCTACAAGTCCAAATGACATGGAAATACATTTACACATTTTGAAGGACATGTCTGATCTCAAAAACCCCAATCCCCATGCTCATTGGTTCCAAATAAGGGCATACTGTACATATTTCAAAACAGCCAACAAATAGAGTTTGATTTAAAATAAGAGCAGCGTAAGAGCTGTTACATAAATAGAGATTTCCATGAGATAGAACCTCTGTCTGCTCCCAAATGATTCTGTGGTTTTAACCTCATACTCTCCTTAATATTTACTCTTCTTACTAAACCTGACTAGAAGCTTGGGATTAAGACATGTTTGATGCATTAGAGTATTTTAGCAGTCTAGGACGTTGCCTGCGTTAGTGCAGTGTAGAAATGATGTGTGTTGGAACTTTAATGGAGGTCTATGGATGAGTTACTTCTGTGGTTAGTTTTTTAATTAGATTTGTTTACACAAGAAAAACAAAAAAATAGGTAAATTCACTTGCAGTCCAACTAGAATCAAATGACAAAACACTCAAACAAGAGAAGTTTTGTGTTCTGGTTTTATGGCCATTAAAAAAAAAAGCTATGAATTTCCAAGACTGAATCTTCATCTGATGTTGTGTTTTGACTATTTCTTGTTGATCATCAGTCTGTTTTATACCAGAAGTTGGTTCAGCCCGGTGATATGATTTTTAAAGATGGGTTCCAACTGGGGCACTGGTGGTCGAGTGGTTAGTTTAGGCGTCACATGTACAGAGGCTGTAGTCCTCAACGTGGCCGTTCCGGTGTTTGAATGTGACTATTCTGCTCACAGAAAACAGCCCGGCCCCTCAGGTCATCAAGTGTAGGTCTTCTAGCCCTAGTGTGGTACAAACGTTCTGCTGACCTGAGGTCCATCAAAACTGTCTCTAATTTTAAAGCAAAACTCAAAACCTATGTTTTTCCCAAGCATACAAATAGTTACTGTTTATATGTGTGTATTGATGTATATATGTGTGTTTGTGTGTGTATGTATAGTATATGTGATTACTGGTTTGGTTATTGATGTTTGCTTTGCGGTGTGTATGACGTTACTGATTTGATTTCTGTATCTTATTCATAACAGTTCAGTCTTTTTTTTTGTTGTATGCTGTGTATTAACCTCAATGTAAAGCACATTGAGCACATCTGTAATGAAATGTGCTTTATAAGTAAAATTACTATTGCTGTCACTTTCCCGAATGTCATTCCCCGCTCTCTCTCCCCGATTTCTGACTCTATCCATTGTCCTGTCTCTTCAATAAAGGCCCAAAAATCCCCAAAATAAATCTTTTTTTTTTTTTTTAAATGTGTTTCCAACGGTGTTGTTAATCCCTGTAAAACATGGGCACTCAGGCTCTGCTGGGTCCTATGACAGTTCCTGTGGTGAAAGAGGAGCTAGTTAGCAGTCTCCCCTATTCTTTTCTATCTAATCCATGAGTATTTACCCTATTCTGGAGATACTTATCACGTGTTTGAGAACATTCATTCATGAGAGCTGCATTTTGAATGCAGTAGCAGTGAAATACATTACCAGAGTCTTAAAAGGGAAATGATCACTTAGCCTTGTCTATACAAAGAACACTCCTTTTTTTTTGTGAAGTCTCTTTTTTTATTTATTTTTTTATTTACTTGTTCCATTGCCATTGTAGGTTTTAATGCTTTTTTGGACTATACTGTATATGTGCAGGTTAATGTGGCCCTGGACAAGTGAAGGATTCGCAAAGGATCCAGAGTGTTTTTGTCCTAATAATAGAGAAAATTGGTGAAATTTTTTTACAAAAAATACTTGATTACAATATTGTAGAAAGTTCATGAGCTTTATCAGCATAATTTTGGAAAACAGGTCCTGAGAGGATTTTCAAGAAACACATTTACTTTTCCTATTGTCTCAAAACACAGCAGCACCAAATTAATCATAGCATTTTCTGTGTCTCCTGTGGCAGAGCGAGGTGACCTAATCCAGCTTTGAATGAATATGTTGTGTATCACAAATATGTTTACAGTACTTGGATAGCACTTTGGCTTGTGTCATTTAGTCTTCCTACAGAAAAAGCATTATTTATAAATATCTGCCTCATAGGAAAGAATACTGGGGTACCATCTGGTACTCACAATCAGGCGCTTATCAATTTTTAAAACAACACTCTGAGATGAGGGCAAAGAGAGTGAGTAAGTATGAAAAATATACACTCTCTCTGCAATCAGCAATCCTTGGGTGAATTTCATTTAATACATATAAACATTTGGTCACAATTCTTTGCTTGTTTCGTCAAATGTTGTGGTAAAGAGGCTCACTGAATTTAGAAGAGTCTTTAGAGATATTTTCCCCCTTAAGGTAGCAGATAAATGCCGGTTGTCACAAATGAGGAGCTGGCAGGCTAAAATAGGGTCATGATGGTGACTTGTTACAATGAACGATGTAAAATGATGGATATAAAATCACCACAGATATCTGGGTGCTGTGGGGACCTATAATAACAATCCAGCCTCATCTGTATTCCTTTCTCATAATGTCAGCTTTGCCTTCCGCTCTTATTTCTTTTTATGCCTTTGACAGGTTAGCCTGTCAAATCCACCATATACTCACATGGCAGCCTTTTTTGTGACATCATGCTAATGTTCATAAGAAGAAAAGCTGTGCTGCAGAATGGGTAAGTAACTGAAAAACAATGGCTTGTGAATCCTGAGAGGGACTTTGGGCCAATATCTCAAGGTAGAACAAAACACTTGGTACCTATCTGCTTACATTAGACAACTGCTTAAACTATCATGCTTCCTAGCAAAAATAAGAAGTATTTGATTGATGACAGGAGTGTTGTTACTAAGCAGCAACCTTTGGGAGAAATATGCTTACAGCCCGGTACAGAAACACATTTTGGCTGAAAAGATTGTCTTTATTGGTACGCACTGTATGGGAGATTATTTTTTCCATACACTTATACACTTTGCTTATATTTCAGCCAAAAAATATGAATAATTGGGGGCGTGGCTAATCTGGTTGACAGGTGGTTGGTGTTGTAACTGTTCGTTAGGAGGCTTAAGGACAGACTCAGGGTGCGTTCGAATTGTCATTTTTGCTTAGGAAGGTTCCTAACTGAGTTAAATGACCCAGAAGCATTTCAGTGGCAGCCATGATAAGAGCCGTTCAAATTCTCTAAAAGCTAAGGAAAGGTGGGTCAATGCTTCCTTTATAACCTCCTTTAGCATAGGATACACTGGACCATCCTTTACCAAAGGAGATGAGATATGCCGCCCCACAATTCCTTGCGGTCGCAACATTTTAAAGCGAGTCACGCATCCGACCGTTCACGGAAATGAACGATGATTGTAAAGTGACACAGATCATGTAAGGGATAAAAGACAAGAGACATTTTTAGCCAGATGATGTTTTATTCAACATATTTCATTCACTTAAGGATGCTATGTGCAGTTGTACATTTGTATGCTAAAAGATTATATATATATCTTACATAAATTTAACAATTAATTTCATACAATCACTTATTTTGATGTTGATTGATGAGTGGACAGGAATGTGATGGTTTCACTTTTGTTACTTGTAGCCTGGTAGTCTATATTGCTTTTATTTCAATCCCAACCTTGTGGTGATTAGGATTATTTCACCATAAGAAGGCACAGGGGAAAGTTTTTTAGATGTGCTTTTAGTAGTCCATTTTGAGAACATTGTAGTTTCACCACGGTGGACCCGTGTCATTAACCTCCGCCGGCCCGTCGCATTTGATTACGTCGCCTAGTGGAAATGTGGTCGGATTGTCAGAGCAACGAGATCGCCTTTCCCTAAGTCCTTTATGAATTCTCCCAACATCTTTCCTTAACCTTGTGGACATTGTGATCTGAAGTTTTTTCTTTTTTAATGTATTGTACAGCACTTTGGTAAGCTGTAGCTGTTTTTAAATGTGCTTTATAAATAAATTTGACTTGACTTGACTTGACTTAACCTCATGACGTTTTCTCTGGGGTTAAGGTAAAGTGGATAGTGAAAGGAGATAGGAGGGACAATTCGAACGCACCCTCAGCTCCAACTCTTTGCCTGACTGAAAGTTAGTCTGAGACAGCATTTCCAATATGGCAACCATTGTTGGGTTTCAAACTCTGCTTCAGAAACCAATGGGTAACTGAGACTACGTCCATGTTTTATCTATGGCAGAATGGTTACAGAATTTATTTTGCTTCATACCATGCAACACTATCGATTGAAATGTATGGAAATTAATGAAGGCTAATGTTAGCCAGTGTCTTGTGGTATGGAAAGGGAAAACAAACATAACATTTTAGCTTGACCTTGATCAGTTAGGCTACCTTGCTCCCAAAAAAAGTCTTTCATGAAAGACTTTTTTTGTACTTTTGTTTTCCAACAAGATATAGGATAATAACCAGAGCTTTTTGGAGATTTTAGTTAGGAGATTTGTATTAGCCTACTGTTGGACTGAGTCAGGCTAGCTGTTTCTGTGGACAGAAACAGAAACAGCTGTTTCTGTTTCTGTAGTTATGCTAGGCTTTACTAACTACCATGTAGCAGGCAATTTGGTAAATAGTGGATAAAAAACAACAACTATTCAGACAAATTGTGGTTTAAGAATCATTCAGCACAAAATAAAAACTATTATCTAAATCAAAGAGTGTATTTCCTTTTTCACTTGATAAATTCACTTCTATTTTATTCTGCTTCTCAGGCAACATGTGGAGCTTCAACACTTAAAAGAGAGCAACAGACTCGCCACAGTGTAACAGTGAGAGGCAGCGCAACATCACACTTAAGTGTCGTCAACAGATGCACTCATGGACGCAATTTACTTTGCATCACAAAGCAATAAAGCTTAGAGGGCAAACCCACTAATAGAGCAGAAGCACTACAAAGGCCCAAAAATAGAAACAACAGAATGAATTCAATGGAGCTAAAGCTGCTCATGTAGCGCTGTTCCTGTTGTGACTCATAAGTGTTAGTTTTGTGTCTTGATGACGCGGGTGGATGCGTGGGAGACACTAGGGGAGGGTGGGCGTGTGGGGGCAGCAGATGTAACGCTTGTGTTCCCCAGACTCTTGTCTTCCACTCAGCCTCACTTTCATTCAGCTGGTCGTTGCTACGATACAACATGGGAGATGAAACTCGAACAGAACACGTAGACAACCACAAAAAGCTATTTGTCACGTTTGTACTCATCCTAAGAATGCTTTTCTATCTCTGAAACAACTATTCACATGACGTTAGCTTGCAATGGAGGGGTTAACACTAACCACAACAAAGCAATGTTTGTCATGTTATTAACACTAGACTGCCAAAGTTCACATGAAGTATTTGGTCACTCAGACTCTCAAGTTGAATTCATCTGTTGTGACAAAAGAGTCACACAGACTTTGTTTTAAACATGAAGCTCCATGCACACTACCTCTGGTATTTCCCTTGGCATTTCCAAAGTTAAGGGCCATTCAGTCTAGAAGAGTATGCAAACAACCGTTCTAAAAACAACAGTTACATAACCAGACAGAGGAAAAGTGTTTCCAAGCTCATGTGTCAGATTGCACTATGGTTGAAAACGTCAACCAAATAAACTATGGAAAATTAACAGAAGGGAGTTTTAAATGTTGAAATATAAAGACATTGCACCCAAAAAAGTTTTTTTTTTTTAAAACATGAATTAACTGAAATAACATGTAATCTATATTATTACCAACCTTCCCGACTACAATCGCCTTGAATCAAATCAAAGCTCACAGTGTGCACAAGGGTTTGTTTTTCAAATGTTGTAGAAATGAAGGAGATGTCATGAGAGGTTGATTCCTTAATTATTGTGTGACAATTCTCTTTGTCAATTGAACATGAAAAACAACCAGCTCTGTCTGCCTTGCAATACTTCACCATTGATCAGGTTCTATCTTCCTATCTGGATAGTTACAAGTAACACCTTTGGGAAACATTTTTTTGAAATAACACTTTGTACAGTTGCTGCTTTTTGACAGCAGTGCATTTCCATTTCCCACACAAACCATACCTTTGAACTGGAAATGCCAATATTAAGATATAAACCATAAATGATGGCACTTCCTGTACATTTTATCATGGTGCATGTGTGAGAAAATGAAGATTTTCTGACATCTTTCTGGAACACCTGTTTGATAGGAATAGCTGCCAAAGAGAAATTTGCTCCCCTGATTATGTTTTATCCAGCTGTAGCTCAGAGTTATCTCCCTATGGAAGTGGTATTGACACATTTGACAGATAGATTAATGAAAATCATAGAGCCTCACAAAGTTTCTGTCAAACTAATACTTCATCTATCAAGACAAGTCTGTTCCCCCTCTATGAAGGGAAACCAAAAAAAGCAATTACTTGATCATGCTGCTTCCAGCAACATAAGGAGACATTGATAAAAGGCTCAGACTAAAGGGAGATGGAAGAGCCATGTGGACCAGTCAGTATGACAGATACTCTACCTGGTGGCGTGTTTCCTGCTTCACTGCCAGTTACTACAGAGCAGAAACTTGGCTGACGCTTTCTCCTGGTGTGGTGGGATTGGATCTTGCCAATTTCTTTCCACAGGTCCTGCTGAGGAAGCACTTCTGCAGATGGGACAAAGTTTTTGTCCTGAAAGTCACAAAGTTAGTCTCAAATATTGCTGAGTCATGGCTGAAGTCAAATCCAAACCATAAAACACTAACTTTATGCACTTAGCCAAATGCAATACCATTTTCCACACAAGTTAAGTCATAGTAGACCTATAGAAATATTGAATGATTCTGGCTATGCTAGCTGTGTAGCTCTGTTGGTTGCCATGTTGGTCCGATTGTCCGTCCACCATGCTGGCTCCCTGTTAACAATTATTAGATGGATTGCCAAGAAATTTTTAGCTTTGTGTAAAATGTCTCAAGTTAAATATTAGATCAATTTCTAAGGCATTTACATCCTCTGATTGTCCACCTAACATTAATCATCTGGCACAGTGCCACCACAATCAGAAACAAATAAATATATTAGGGAATTCTTTAATGTTAAAAAAGCTGAGAGATGTATAATATTGAATTTATCTTCACATGTGTATGAGTATGGAATGCTTTAAATGCTAACACTGAATCCATGATAATACACTATTTAAAATCTTGACATTTTAGAATTGTCGCAGTTAGCCATAACATAACACTCAGTAGGTTATCATCTGTAGTTGAATGGTTATGTCTGGTAAGTTCTTATTATTAAAGTGTTTAGTTGTGTACTCTCAGCAAATATTTAGCATGTGTCTCATTTGTACTCAAATTCACACTTTTACAAATCACAACTTTTGCTTATATTTCATAGAAAATTAATATATAGTCCCTGGGTTAAAAGAAGATTGTAAACAGCTGGAGGGAACCTCCTGCAGTCGCCCATTCTTGAAGCAGCTTCTGAAGCATTTTGAGATGAAAATGTGTCAATGTGACTTTGTACTAAAGGCCTGTATTTATAGTTTAACTGAGCCTAATTTTGATACTGAGCCCTATTAATTGAGCTCTCCAGACATCTCCCTGTATCTAAAATAGATAGGAAGTCCAACATGGAGGTGAAAAGGGACAAAGTAGGCCAAGGACTCTCACAGAAAATAGACTGTGGCTCACTAAGGGGCCTGATTATCTTGGGAAAGAACAGGAAATGGGAAAAAATGTGGGTTAACAATAAGCCTTTGCTTAACCCAAGAGCACAAAGAAAAAACTTGTATTGAGAGACTGCTCTTAGAAGAAGACTTCACAAGCTCACAAGTACTCAAAATGCTCCAGTCAGTTCAGGACGATGCATACTTCCTGGTATTGCACAGTGCACCCAGCAGAGAGGCAGTCTGCAGTGCATTACATGTTTAAACACAACATTTTTATTTAGATTATCTTATGCTCAGCTGATCATGAACACAACCATTATTTCTATTTTCAATTATAATTCAACTGTACAAAATTACAGAGAAGATCCACAGCTATCCATGCCATCTAGTTAAGATGTCATGGAATTAAACTTTGATGGTCAAAGAATAATTATGAAACAGTAGATATGCTTAAATGTCTCCACACAGTTCAACAGTGATGTTTTAGGCCTGCCTGCTTATAAAAATACACTTAACTTTCAACAATACTTTCAAAGATACTGGTGTTAATCTCAAAAAAAGATTTGTTTGAATAAATTCCAATATCACTCAATGGGGAAAGTGAATTAAATAACCAAGCCAATGTGGTTGGTAGTTTAATGATGGCTGGTAATTAAATAAGTGAACCAATTACTATTTCAGATTAAACAGGTCTGAGATGCCTTGAACTGTAAATGTAGAGGTTAATTTGTATAGCCTAGAACGTATTGCACAAAATGGTGATGAACTGAGTAATAGCAGGAGAATATTTAACTGGTAGACTGACAGCAGCATATCATCAGAAATTTGGTCTAAAATTAAATTTACCAAAAAATAAAAATAAGAAAATAAATAAAATTCAATTTTCCGTTATTACCAGAAAATATCTCACAAAAACTACCATGACAATTACCAAATACTTCCACCAAAGTTGGGGGTGAAAATGTCAAGGTTGTAAGGTGTAAGTTTGTAAGGTTCAAAGTTTTCATGAAATACCATCAAATTCCAGACATAAATCTCAAGAATTTTCAACAAATATGAAGAATGAAAATTTTCTGGCAGAAACCCCAAAAGAACGTTTTTGAAAGTTTCTGCCAAAAAATGAGTCCTCTATGCAGGCATTCAGGGTTCAAGTCCAACCGGTGGCTCCTTTGTCGCATGTAATTCCCCACTCTCTCCCAATTCCCAACACTATCCACTGTCTTATCAAATAAAGGCAAAAAAAGTATTTAAAACATAATTTCCAGACATGATCCCAAAAAATTATCAAAGAAAGTTTTACACTTCTCCCGCCTAAAATATCTGAAAATATTTCCAGATGGAAAGTGCGAGAGAAAAACCTGTAAAAAAGATCAAATGTACAATGCAAATTACCAACAAATATCACCCCAAATCTCTTTCAAACTCTAATGAAAATGTTCTGACATAAATGTCAAACCAAAATGAAGCTCAAAAACAAACGTGACGATGGTGGGTTCATGTTGAATGTGTCACTTTTGAAGTGAGTATTCACAACAATAATGAGTGTGCAGAATGTTCAGACTCAGAGTGAGTGATGTCATCTTCAGAGAGGAAATCTTGGACACCTTCTTGAAAGACTGACTGAGCTCACAGATTTTTACTCCACATTCACTATTCTGGCATCAAATCATAGATATTCTCCTGCTGCTTGTGTTGGATGGGTTATCAGTTTCTTCAGAAATTGATTTTTCTTGGTGGATGAATTACTGACAAACTAAATTCCCTCTTCTGGACAAATAGAAAACAACAAAGGAAGTTAAAGCATTCTGGTTCATTTAATTTTTTTTGCATTCTGTTTATACATGATTGACAGTCTTATAACTTCTTCATATAAGCAACTTGAAAGAGACATCGTTATAGCTGACAGAATTTGAACACTACACTTTTTGTTTCTGTTTTACTTGAATCACCACAAACACAGAGCAGAGTGTCAAAATGTGTGTTGGAATAAAAACCTGCTCATTAGGAGGAAACTTTCATATGATAGAATGAAGCAGTTACGATAAAGGAGCAAGAAATAGAACATTTGGCTGAATTTTCATGATCAGAACAATTCACTCATTTATCACTTGGCCACTTCCTAAATAATACAACATCCAGATCAGTCGTCACTCGATTGACTCAGATAACCCTGAATAATCAGCTAACAGCCTTTAATAAAGTCCAGCTGTGTAAATGTCCCTGCTCTGAATCTCTTAAGTTCTATAGTTTTCATCTAACTACTATAAGTAGTTTGTATTCAAGCTGTTGCGTCATTTATCTGAAAAGGTCTTTATAGTTTTATTTGCAGACTGGTTCAAATGACAAACTGAACTAATTTTCAGTCAGTGTTGTCTTTAAGTCTCCCTCGGAAAGGTTTCAGATATGTAGTTGATATATTGTTGAGCCATGTGGTTGGCTTAATTCTTTTCACTGTGTCATTGTTTCTTCATGAGGTTAATTAGTCACATGCTGTATATCACAGGCGTAGGGAGACATCTGCTGGACAGTTTGGAGTAGTAGTCGTTTTAATTCTGTTTGTCTAAATGCTCACAGCAGAATTTAAAGTCATCTGTTAATCATTGGATGATTAGTGCGCCTTCAGAAAACCCACACAAGAACAACAACATCTGATCGAGCTTTGCGTTACAAATTGGGTACCAGCTCCAATGGCCCTATCTGCATCTACACTCAGCGGCCATCTTTAAAGATCATTTACTGCTGCAGTTTTTGTAACAGACGACTTTCCAGCAATGTGGAGACATTTCTAAACCAGCTTTAATAATAACATTCACAAAAAAGGACAGTCTCTCAAATTTACATACACATGATTTGAGGATTTACATGATGAACACATGTGCAACAATGCTAGTAGGTAGAAATGCTGAATCACTTTTAAACCCACATATTTCAGTGCATTTGGTTAGTTCATAGCCACAGAAAAAACAGCAACAAACCAAAGTAAAATCAAGTTTCAAGAAAAGAAAAAGGCCTGTTGATCTAAACAACACTCTCAGTTTGTCTTTTATTACAAATACATCAGTGACTTTTTAGAAAGGCATGCAGCTATGTTTAATTCAATTAATGATTTCTTGTACCTGGCTCATCCCTGCAGAGTAATATTGCAAACAAGACACTATGACACATTTGGCCATAAAAGTCATACTTATTACCAGTACTCATTGATCTGGTGAATTCTTGCATATGGTTGGTTCATGTTTTTGTCATTGAAATCCGACTTATTAGGCAGTTTTCATATAAAAAGAATATTGAAATAGTACTATGTGTTTACTACGAGGCGATTGGTGTGTATTTGAGTAGGCTCATGTTCATTATGCATAGCTTTTTGAGTTCACTTTCTTAATGTGAAGCAAATTTCAGTCTACCCAAAACTTTTCATTGCTGTGTATTAAGAGGAATGAATTTAAGGCGAACATTACCGCTAACATCAATCTGCCTGCAGGTTTGAGAAATCTGGGTCAGTTAAAATGCAGTGAACAGCAGAAACATGCAGCTGCTGTTTAGCTGTAAAAATCCCAAAGCAGCACTATCCCTGACCCACAAGTATTTAAGGAAACAGTTTGAAGCCTTCAAAACCAAAATGAAAAACAGATAAAAGAAGTCAGGCGAAAGCGTCCTTTGATAAGAGGATGTGATGATGAGAGAGGACAAAATATTCAAAAATGGTATTAGCGTGAATCTGAAGTGTAGGCATAGTTCTCCCTCTGGTTCATTGCCGTGCCTTTGGTGTCAGACCTCGGGTGATGAGTTTGTTGATGTGTTGTGTAGTGCTTGCTCTGAGAGCAGACCCTGTACTGATGGTTTAACTGTATTGACCTGCAAGTTTTTACTCAGCTAACAGGGCAGCCAGCAGTTCAGGGTAGTTTGGTGTGCCCCAACCTGTGACAGGGTCCCACGATGGTGAAGCGCAGAAACCGTTGCCCTGAACCTTTTCGTCTAGACAGCTCAGGTGGCAGCCTTCAGTCACCTGGAGAGAAGGAGACAAGCTGTAGCAGTTAGGACATAGAGCATCGTTTTAGACTAATGTGTTGTAAAAGGGTTTCCTTCTGTCTTTAAACACGAGGCCTAAACTACAATTCACTTGGCTAAAACGACATTTTAAAACAAACAGCTTAAAACTGAAGGAGCATGGACACCAAAAGAGAAGTTCACACAACAGTGGACTAAACTGCAGATGCCTTGAGAAGCAATAAATATTCCCAAATTTGAGTTTTTTGTCAAATGTTATAAACGCCTGTATTTGTAAGTCTTTTTGAAACTAGCATTGAGGTGATGAATCAATTATGTTATGACAATGCAGGGCTTTCCACAAACATGAAGTAGTCCTCTAATTAGAAATCCAGGGAGGTCTGGCCGGACTTACAGTTACACCTAGAGAGAAATCACAGAATTCTTCCCAAAAAAGCTGATAGGAGATCAAATTACAACATTAACTAGATTTTCTACAATAACATGGCTTACATCAAACAGAGCCTGTCCTCTGAGTTTGTAGAGGCGAGGGTTGAGGAAGCCCAGAGCAGGCAGACCCTTTAGCAGCCGCTGATCATTGATGAGCGACAGCATCCCTCCAACCACAGGGGTGGACGCCTGGAGGGGAGATCAGTCCATGAGAGATATAATGAGGCTTAAGAAAACTGAGCAAGTCATACAAAAAAAAAAAAAAAGAGTGTAACTGTATGTGCACACACAGTAATGGTCTGTTGACAGTGAAAATGTGATGGAGAGAAGTTGAGTGCCTTTGATTCTCCTTAAGATCACCTTTTTTTGGGAGAGATTAATTTACCCCAAAAAAGTAATCGACCTAGGACATAAATAATAAATAATGTAGATCCTGCTCTCTGGATTTTGGAGTCTTAAGGGAACGCTATGAAATGCTTTACCAAAAAAAAAAAGTATCCTCAAGTCTTCAATTTGAACATATGTAGTTTATAAAGAAAATATTGATTTAAAAATACAGCTTGCAGGAATTAAACTTAATCTGAACTGAGCGTTTAAAAAAAAAAAAAAGGTAAACTCACCAGTCATTTCAGTTAAAGCTGAATCAGATGCTTACATCTCAACATAGATGATTTATCTATGAGAACCCTTTTTGCTACTAGATATTTTAAATAAAGACCTATGTGCACCAGCACATGTATGCGTGGATAATAAAATTGTTGAAAACAAATTGGTGTAATGTTTAACTGTAACGAATATGCCTGGATTTCACTACCACAGCACTCCTGGGTGGAGTTTCCAGGGCACCTAAGGGGCTGTGCCAGACCACAGATGGTGCAAACTATGAGCCTAAATCAATCTCAATTAGGCAAGACCAGCAGGTGAATCTGTGTCCGTTGGGAAAGAAAGAGTAGTTGGGGACTCCAGAGCAATAAAACATTGAAAAGTGTGCAGAGAAGATAACGTCACCATTACAAATCGGAGGTTATTTATATACTTTGAATCTAAGTGTCTTTTTTTTGTCTGCTTGATGTCACCAATTGTATTTTTCAATTCCATTTTAATTGTATTTAATATTTTCATGTAAAATATTCTGTGATTGTAAGGCATTTTTTTTGTGATTTATAAAATGTTCTATTACTATGTTTCTTTTTCTACTTGATCCCATGATGTGATGTCGTCTGAAGCACTTTGAATTGCCTTGTTGCTGAAATGTATAATATAAATACATTTTACTTGACCATGTATAATTAGTTCATTTTTTTTTAATCTGACCGTTTAATTTTAAAAAAATGATAATGAATATTATGAGAAATATTTTACCGAGGTCCCGGACACCCATGGGATTGGTACTCTGTTGGAGACCACCCAGTAGTTATCAGACAGGGCGGCCAAGTCTGGGTAGGCCCTGCCGCTGGCGTTATAGTACGACTGAGGAGGGAGTGTTGCTGCTACAGTCTTCAGATATGCCTCCACTGCACTGGCCTGTGGGAACACAAGCACACAGCATGTATCAAAGTGTATTCATCAAGCAGTAAAGGTGATGATGGTCTGATTATGTTACCTGGTAGTCAGGCATCTTGAAGACGTTGCTGAAGCCTCCTCCACTGATGTAGTCGGTCACTTCATATGTGACTTTAAACGGGTTCTTAAATGAGGTTCCTCCTACTGTGGTCACATAAGGGCTGGGAACATAAAAATAACAGGACATCAAATATTACTTAGGGTTAGAAGGATTGATAAACTTCAGTCACAGCATAAAGAAAGCTTGGTCGCTATACAGTTGCATGATTTACCTTGAAGCAGGAAAACTTGGCCTGAAGGAGTTTTGTCCCCCTCCCAAATGTTTGCAGCCTGCACCACTGTCACCTGAAAATGGAACAGGGTCACAGAAAACATAGCTGCACATTAAACAACAGACTAAAGATGATACACAAGGTGATGATCATGCTTCAAAAATTTAAGTGACCACTGATGGAAGTGAATGAAATCGCAACGGGCCAAAAAGTCATTCTTTTTGAATCTGCAGGGCGCTAAATAGCCTAGTAGTTGTCCAATGTACGGAGGCTATAGTCCTCGTTGCAGCAGCTGTGGGTTCTAATCCGATCTCAGGCCTTCGCTGCATTTCATCCCTCAATCTGTCCACCCAACATTTCCTGTCCCTCTTCAGCTGTCCTATCCAATAAAGGCAACAGTTTTCTGGATCAGGAGTGTTTAACTAAGGGAACACATTTCAAGTGAGATTGTGTTCTGACAAAAACAAAGGAACAAGCTGAAGAAGGAGACAAAGGCTGTTTCATTATTTCTACCCCATCAGCTCCAAGATTGCAGCTCACAGTTCTGCTTTTGTTGAAGAACTGATTTTTGTTGCAAATTCTACTGGAAAGAGGAACCAGGAACTTTTATCATACTGGCCGGATTAGACTGGATTATAAAGTGAAACAGGAACTAGGAGAGGTAACTGCATGTGACTGAATGTCACACGAAAATGTGACTGACTTTTACCTTGCATTGATGAGCAGATTTTCAAAAGAAAGTAGCCTAACTACGCAGACAAAAATACTCCATGTTATCTTATTGTCATATTTAGTTTGCACATCATACATCAGGTGTTTGTGGATGACTTCAATTCAACACAACATGGATGGTGTCTTTGTTCTTACTGACCAGAAGCAAAGAGCAGAGAGATTCCTCGGACGCCTGCCTTCATAAACTCTGCATTGATACGCATCATGTAAGCAGCGGACAGGCTGTCTTCATCGTCTCCATAACTGATGGTGTGAACCCATGGCAGATCAGACATGTTGCTGAGCAGCACCATCCACTGGAGGAAAGGCTCTTGGGACTCATGGCGACCTGAAGGAGACAAGGGAATGTGACTGAGTGTTTCCAATAAGGCTTAAATGTCATAACAGTGGAAACGTTTTTTTGTTACGACCCATTGCATTAACATCTAAGCTGCAAACCATCTGATCCAAAAAAAATTTTTAACTATAAACAAATTGCCTCAACGAGATTATGATTGGAGTCTCTAATCATAAACATGTTCAGAGAAATCTGAACTTTTCACTATTCTTTTAATCAGAAAAACCAAACAATGCAGGCTCACTCTGTCACACAGACCTGGATTAGTGAAGAACCAAGTGGAGATGTTTGCCCCTGTGCTCATGATGTACTCGATATCCAGACTGGCCTCCAGACCAGCCTTCCCTGCTCCCTGAGTGCCAATAACCCGGTCCACCTGAGACTGATGCTGGAAGCTTTGGCCATACATGCGCATGAACTCAGACAGGTCTGCAGGGCTGTAGTACTGCTCCAAGAACTACAACAGAAAACAGCTAGCTAGAGTGACAAAGTAATGGTGAAAACACTGATATGTCAGTCAGCTGATTGGTTGATAGTCTTACACAGATATATAGGTACTGTAGTATAGGCTTTTTGGATATGACTTTAAAGAAACATTTTTATGTCTGCACAAAACAATATTTAGGGTGATGTAAAAATTGTGTCATTGTGAAACACCTTTAGATGACAGTCCATGCTAGAATTATTTGACAACGTGTACCAAATTTGACATTGGTGCTGCCTTGTATAATGAGGGTAAACGGCCAAACAATAATCTTGAACCACATTTTTTTTTTTTTAAATGCATGCTGAAAAGCTCCTCCCACATCCATAACCGGTGAACGTTTAGCCTCTATAATCAGTCAGGCTCCAGAAATTAGTGTTTGTGCTAATGTACGCAAGCCTTGGCAGCAACACTTCAGTATTTCATGATTAACTGATGCTGGCATGGTCACACCTGAGCCACAGCCTGGCTGTTGTTCTGTGCTGTCCCCACATCAGCCGCTGTCATGTTGTAGCGAGTCCTTAAGACAGTCGGAGTCACTCCCAGGTGCAGTCGTTCCTTAGACCTTTTGTGCGCGCTTCCTCTGATGAGGTCCTGCCCTTTAGGAGGGAGGCGATGAAGCCCTCCAACTGTGAAAGCAAATGCATAAGTACATTACCATCCAGCCAACTAAGAGCAGATGTTATTTAATACATGCAGAAATTACAATTGAAGAAGCAATAGCAATGGTTCTCACCGAAGTCCAGGTGCTGATGAACATCGTCATTAACAGAGTATGGGGCTGAAGACCTCACTAAAGTTTGGCCATCTCTGGTGTAACGGTGGAACTTGCTACCTGCAAGCAGTGTCTCTGCAACCCTTAATACACAAGTAGACAAATACAACCACAACCTGAATGTCTATAATTCCACTGGCATACAATTTGGTACAATAATTTAAAGAAAAAATGTATTGTATGCAAATCTGATCCAACTCCAAGTAATTTACTGCATGAGTAACTACTATCAGTACGTAATACTGGTAACAGGGTAATGACAGGGTGAGTTGTTTTTTCTCTTCCAGATCCAAAAAGCTTGACCTACATTCTTGAATTTCAAAACCCAGAAACTGGAAGTCAATTTGATTTTAACAAATAACCACAGAAAGAGGAACAGTCTTCTGAGATTAGAGTGTGGTCTTCGTGTGATTTAAACAGTGAAGTGAAGACAAAAAAGTACCTTTTTTGACATAACTGTGTCAAGTGCAAGCAAGAGTAGCTGTTGAGTAAGCCGAACAGAAGTTGCTTAATAAAGATATGCTTACTCTGCAGTCACGGTGCACTGTAGAAAGTCCTGAGTGTGAACAGTAAGGCAGTTTGTAATCCCATGACTCTGCAGCCAACGGCGCACCACCTTTTGGGTCAGGTCAGATGGACGCACAAGGGAGGAGACTTCCTCCAGGGTGAGGTGTTTACCTGTGGAGGACAGTAAAGGCATTGTCACCCAGTTTTAAGGATTTTTTTAGGTAAATTCACATTAGTGTGATAGGCTACAAAGCACAAGAAACAGAACAACCACACTGAGCATCCCTCTGTAACAAGCATTTAGATATTTTTTTTTAAATCCAAAATGATCATTGTTAATTGATGACAACCAGAAAAGGCCATACCATAGTGTGCTGAGTCAGGGTCTGAAACCAGTTTGAGTGTTTTCTCCAGCAGGTCAACGTTTTGCTGCTTCAGGGCAAAGGTGAGCTCCAGCTCCTCCGTGGGGTCGACCCGGCCAACCTGAGTCCAGTCCTCTGGTATCCTGAGGATTTATTAACTCTTATTGAATGACTCGATACTTCAGCAAACACTTCAAATGCATCGATTGGTTTCTTGTGATTATTCAGTTAACTGAAACGTTATTTCAAAAAACCACATTATAGTAGTTTAATTACATTGGAACAACCGTTTGTGAGTTATTTGCTAGAATTTATGTCCTGGCCTTCAACAGAAACAGCCACAGATGAACAGCACACATCCAAAGTCCTCCTAGAAACCAAACTTACCTGTCCAGCATGATAACATTCATCTAAATAACATGATTTTTTGGACTAACTTGAGAGCTAAAAGAAGCTCCAAAACAGCTTACACACAAGGCACCTTGGACGAAAGACATTGTATGAGATTTCACCTTTTATAAGCCAAAAACACATGACTTTCAAATAACTTAAAACAGAATTAAAGCAGAGAGGTGCTAACATGATTTAATCATATCTAAGGAAAGGACTTTTTCAAGTGAAAGTGAAAATGCTCACAGGACATCTTGGTCATATTCCAGATATCCACTCCACACCAATGAGCAGAATAACAAGGAGAAGGAGAAGGTCAGCCTGGATGATGACGGAAAAAAGAAGGAAGAATATTAATATACATGTTTTTTTTTTTTTTTTTTTTTTTACAAACGCAGAGGTTCAAATTAACCTGAACGTAACCAGGAAATGCTGAAAACACGTCTTTACTGACCAAGTTATTTCACGGTTACAAAACTAAGTCTCAATGTGACTCAGCTTAGTATAAGGACAAATCAAATGCATTGCCTAAGACGCAGGTAGATACAAAAGCAGTCTGTTGACCCGACTTTTATGACAACAACAGCTGTTATTTACAGTGGTCTTAACTTCATGGCAGCACTTTAACCTGTTATGTTAGCAGCCATGTAGGTCATAACAACCATTAAGAAACAAAGAACATACAGGTGCGAGTCACTAAAAGTCACAATGAACTGGTCTGCAGTTACCGCTACCATTCTGTCCGCTTTAATATCAAAACATAAACAACTATGAAGTAAAACTCACAGTGTCCTCATTGTGTCCTCGGCTCGTACAGTGAACTGAACTCGGTTTGTTTGAGACTGGCTTATATAGAGAGCAACGCAGCCCAGGTCACGTGACAAGGTCTCACGTGACTTTGCCTTTCCTTTTTTTTATGCTGGAGTCAAATACTAAGCATCTGACATGTTTCTAATATAAGAATGAATGTAAACAACACTCATCTTCTATCAAAGTGATGTCATATGAAGCCATGTCTTTGTTCCTGAAATGTTAGTTATGAATACTATAGGCCAGGGATGGGCAACTTTGGTCACAGCAAGGGCCACATTCATTTAATTCTCACTGCCAGAGGTCCAGATTGTAGTATGCAAAAACAATTACGGTCAATTATGTCTCAAATTTATCTTAACATATACCAGTTGTCAAATATTATGATGTACATATTTCTGATTTTCATGATTTCATGGCAGATTTTTGTCATGTTTTCTAAATGTTTCCAATTAACTGATGTGTAAAAATTGACCTGAGGGCCACGTTTAGGGTTGATGGGGGCCGCCAGTTGCCCACCCCTGCTATAGGCGTTTTCCCTTGCAGCGTGAGTCACACGGTAAAAACAAAACAAAATAAATATGCCCCCCAGTGTTTAATGTCTTCTTTTTTTTAATGTATTTTTGATTTAATGTGTTTAATTTTAACATGTATATATGCGGTATTTGAAGTATATTTACATGCATACTTTTCAGTTTCGTATGCAAAATGTTGTATTCCCTATAGGAATTTTGTTCAATTAAGGAAAAAAAAAAGTTTCTAATATTGCAAGCAGCGTTTTACATTCTTACTGAGCTGTCGGGACAGGAAAGTGACTTGAATTTAAATCCAAGGAATCCGTTTTTATCATTCATTTCGTATTGACTTCACCTGTTTCTTTAATGGAATTGTGTTTTTGTCATAATGACTCATAGATGGTCCCAGTATCGAGGGATCCAACCTGTCCAACCAACTCTTTAGTTTCTCTGACTAAAAATAAATTTAACTGTAATATCATTTTTTCACTTTCAACAATTAAATGCTTAACATAAGCAAAAAATTGCATATGAATTTATACACAACTAAACCATGAGAAATGATTTTGTAATGTTTATTTAAAGGATAGTTAATGACCCCAGGGACCAGAAATTTGAACAAAACTATATTTACAGGAATATGCTGGGAGGAGCAGAAAATGGCCTTTTGCAACATACTAATTTCAACATAAAACAATTTCCAACTTTGTTAAAAAACACAAAAATATGTTGAATCTATTTACACAGCACTGCATGTTATTAAAATGCAGCTCTTCAACAACAATCTCCCTTCTGTTCCCGTGATTATTATTAACAAGATTGATCTGAGATTTATTTTTAACACAAGTTTCTTAAATCAGCTGTCTGAGAAGTAAAAATCCTCTTCCTCTCCGCTGTCGCTTTGAGCTGCATCGCTTCCCGGGAACATCTCCCGAACAAAAAAGGTGTCATTTTCTGCCAAATAAGGGAAGAAGAAAAGTCACATTAGAAAAGCTGAAATTACTGCTTTCAGTCAAAGCTTTCCAAACATTTTTGACCAACTTTTGGAAATCTAACAGTCTTAGTAATGAACATTAAGTTATAAAGTGAAAGCATTCCAAACTTCAAATTGATATGTGCAGCAGTGCTAATCAAGGTGTTTCCTTTTGTTTTACTTCTGGATTCAATGTCATACCTGTGTTACCACATCTTCTCATTGTTCGTTTAGCTGATGGTGTGAACTTCTGAAAAAAAAAAAAAAAAAAAGAGACGAATTGTTAAAACAATAAAGAATAATCTATGCGCTGATAAAAATTGAACCCTTGGAAATAATTACCTTTGAGAACGGAGATTGTTTGCAAAGATTATACTGATATTTTTTCATCCTCTTTTGGAGTAGGTATGTGTACTTGTCATCATTGCCCCTGAGAAATCAAGAAACAAGTTAGTTATTATACTGTAAAAAACTGTTAAAAGCAAGAAGTCAGAAGATAACTCACGTGTTGGGAGAGCCGATCATGTCGGGCCTGACATCCAGACACTGAGGAGTCTTTGCCTCGGGGAAACCTGTTGACCCCGGGGTCCGGGGCTCTTGTTCTGACAGAGAACAGTAATTTTCCTCACTCGGACACATGGAGGGCATCTATCCACGAAGACAAGTGGAACAGCAATGACTCGCATTACAAAATTATTAGACAGAGATTACACATGATACATTACATTTTTACATAAAACAGAAAGAAACAAACCTCAAACTGTTTCTGATGCATAAATTCAGAGCTGAAAACATCATCAACATCTTCTTTGGGCATGGCCTTCAGGAACTGACGCACCTGCTGCTTTCTCTTCAGGGTTCCCACACGAGCTGATATCACAGGATGATCTGTAACAAGTCAGTACAGTCAAGTCAAACATGGCGTCGTTCCAGAGTTCAAGCTGAGAGCACCAAATATCTCTGTATGAAGTTAATATATATATATTTTTTTAAAGATTTATTTTTGGGGTTTTATGCCTTTAATGGAGAGATAGGACAGTGGATAGAGTCGGAAACCAGGGAGAGAGAGTGGGGAGTGACACGCGGGAAAGGAGCCACAGGAGGCCCAGGATGTGAACCTGGGCCGCCCGCTGGAGACTACAGCCTCCATACATGGGACTAACCACAGCTGCAGTAGCCACTGCGCCACCACTGCCATTCAATTGGCAGCTGTTAGCATATCAGAACATCACAGTTTACGTTATTAAGCTGAATGGAATCAAATGTCTGATAGCTACAATGTAGTAATAAAGCTACAGGTCTACTACAGAAGATGAGTAACCATCAAACTAACTTTTTTTTAAGCCTAAGCAATCATCTTCATCCCAAACTACTACCTGTCCTTACCTTGATCTTTCGGTGCTTCCATCTTTTGCTTTCTAGATTTGCTGGGTTTCTTGGCGGGAGTCTCTGAGGTGACGCTGCACATGAGCTTCCTGTGACACTCCTCTACAGAACGTGTTCCAACTGTCTTCGCCACCATAGCCCAGTAACCCGTCATGCTTTTAGGATAGTAGGACGCAGCCCTGGAAAACAAAAACACATAAACAATAGTCGTTTTGCAAAATGCTAATTCGTCATTATATCGGTAGAAAGACAGAACTCACTCTTGTAGCTTCATCAGCTCCGCCTCTGTCCACTCGGCTTCATCTTCATCTTGTTGAGACTGTGTGCTGTTTTTCGTTTTCTTTTCTTTCTTGCTGGTCGTTTTAGGCAGCGGTTTTGGAGATATCTTGGTGTTTTTCCTCTGTTTTGGTATTATTTGTGATTGTGCAACACGGTTAGTTTTTGTCCCGTTACTTTTCCTCTCGATCTGGTCAGAGGACTCCGATGACGAACCCAACGGGGACCTGTGGCACTGCCTTGACTTGTTAAGAACCTTCTTCCTCCATTGCTTCTTGGGTGCTTCTTTATCCTTTTTTGTTCTCCTTAAGAAAACATCGTCTTCTGAAGACTGAGTGTGCTCAAGAACAGGGGGAGAATGTGGAGATGATGAAACGGCCTGTTTACGCCTCAAGACTCTCACTGAAGGTTCTGGGGCTTCAAGTGTCTGTTTCATTGAATTCTTTGTTGAAGACTTTTCAGGTTTCATTTGTTTTTGCAGGACAGTGTCCACACACAACCGTGTCTCACCGGGAGGCTCTGGTGAAGAACAGGGCTGCTCTTCGGGGTAAACCTTGGCTTTGATGCATTTACGAGGTTGACTCTTAACCTTCCTCAGCAGGGCTGGTGCCTCTTGTTTGCCTGGAAACACAGAGAACAGTGTGTCTACATTCAACTAATTACTTAGCTCTCAAGACTTAAACTACAGCTCCTAAATAATCCTCACCTTCAGCACACGGAAGAAACACAGAGGCAGGTTTCTTAGACGCCCTCGCGGACACTCTTGTACTGACCTTCTGCGAGATATAAAATGAAATCAGTCAGCTGTTCATCAAAGAAAGCGGGCCTTTGTGTTGGTAGACCATCTTTAAGTGCTTACAGGGAGGCAGATGGAGGTCTCATAGCATTCATGGATGGTAACATTCATATGTGCATCCAGAATGACTCTCCCTCCTTTCCAATACTCTAGAGGGGTCTTGATCACGCGACCACTTCGAGACACTTGCCTAGAGGATGAGGTCGCAGGAGGACAGGAAGCAGCTGAAGAGACGGAGAGAATAAATGTTTACTGTGACAAAAAAAAAAAAAAAAGATCTTTGGTACAGCTATCCATCCGTCCATTATCTTCCACTTATCCACGGCCAAATCTCAGTGGCAGCACGCTAAGCAAATTGACCTCCGCCCAGGGACGTTTTCCAGCACCTTGTGGGGGATTCTGGGACATTCCAAGGCAAGATGGGATATAATCTCTCCGCCCCTTGGTCTACCCAGTTGGACGTTTTTCTTCTTCATTAAATGTTCTTGTATTGGTATTTAGTATGAGTGCTGTAAGTTTAAGTGTGTGTCTTCTACTCACGCGTCTTTGGAGGTTTTGGTCTGTGCTGCTTCGCAGACACTTTGACGGACGAAGAGCCAGATTTTGTCTTTGACTCGATGCCTCGTCCTTCACTGTTTCTCGTCGTCCCTCGGCTGCAACATTTTAAAATTCACATCTTGAATAAATGCAGTTTCAAACACTGACTGTAAATAACGTTTTCAAAAAGGGTGGTTCAGGAGTGAAATAAATATTCTTACTCTTTCTCTGACAGAAACTTCTCGTAAAGTGTTTTCCAGTTTGCAGGAAAGCCATTTAAAAAGTTCTTCAAGAACCAATTGGGAAACCCTGTCGACAGAAAAGAATAGATGCAATAAAAATACTATTGATTAATATTCCTTTTATTTATCTTTTGAAGGGTATTTGTAGAAATTGACATGCAACAAGTCTGCCTTATTTTAGATTTCTTCAAAAGAGAAATTTTTCTTTAACAGAAAAATATATTACCAGAGTCAGTGTCAAAGTTCATCTTGCCAACCAAAATGTAAACCCTGCCAGAGAAGGTCTTCAAAACAGACTTATTAACCCTTTCCACGACGTTGGTACTGATCCACGGTATGTTGTCCTTCCTGGGTGGAGAAAGAAATCAAGTGTTCAGAATAAACCACACTATATCCTTTGTCTTGAATTTAGCACATGAACATTTCATCTCCATTGGACAATAGCTGATAAAGCAATCTGATCGTCAGTAATAATATAATAATAATAAAAATACAAATAACTCTCTTCCTCTCAAACATTTTTAAATTATGATGTGTTCAGAAAACTCACTGGTGGATCCCCTCAACAAACAGTCCCTTGTGATTCCTCCCGAGATACCACTTTTTGAGATGAATCACACTCTCCTGCCAAAGAGACGATCAACAGAGATATTCAAATGAAGAAGAAGACAAGCTAAAGATGATTTACACGTCTACTTCCATAACTCTTAATATCATCCACATGTTTAATACCCAGAGGTATTTATTATAAGATTTAACGTCCACTCACACTCAATTCCACAGTTTCAGGCCATTTGTTTCGCTTGAACACAGCTGAGTGTTTCTTTGGTATGGAGATCCTTGGTGAATTGAATACTAGAGGGTCCATAAGCAAACACGGCTGTGACGGCTCAGCAGGGCTTTGGACATGTTCAGAGGGATCTGTGTCTGATTGGCTGTCAGCTGGCTCCTCTCTGGACTGGTGGACAGGACCCACAATTTCTGAAACAAAGGCAGGAATCTCGTCCATATTGTGAGCCGCGGGGGGACGTGTGTCTCTGGACCGATGGGAATTACCTTTGGAAAAGAAGTGCTATCAGTAACAAAAAAAAACACATGATGTGCAGCATGCAAACATGAAATATAAAATTGCCATTGCCTAATATTCCCCCATTTATATTAAATTGTACCACTTAATGATAAACTTACCCGCATTAAAGAGATCCGTTGTGCCGCTGCTGACTTTGTTAACTTCTTGCTCAGCTTTATTTTCCCTCTCCTTCAAGTAAGCAAACATCTTGGCTGGAAACATTGGGGTGATATTTTGTAAACGCACATGGCAACCTGTTTACAACAGCAGAGGGGCATCAGAAGATGGATTACTAACCTAAATAACACCGTGGGTAAATACGGTCACTGCACACATTCAGCAATAATATCTCACGTTTCACTGCTGTAGATATCGGTGGAAACATGGCTTCACTAGTGGACCAGTTCATCCCTGGTGTGTCAGCAGAGAATCTTCTAGCATCACTGAAATCCTCCATGCAGGCGTTGCTGTCGTCCTCACTCAAAGGACTGAAGGTTTTCCTCTGCTGATGATGAGGCTGACTAAAAACTTCATCGCTAACCTTGTTGAAGTCCTGGTGTTCCAATGTTCTCTTCCTCAGCCTTTTCCTCAAGGGGGAAAACATAGAGCCCTGAGACTGAAGAGGAGCGCACTCCTCCACAAACACACCCCTCACACGGTCCTTCTCCTCTGGGTGCATCTTAACTGGAGTCCTGCTGCCGGTCACCATGAAACCACCTGCGTGTCTCGTCGGAGGCTTTTCCAGGTGACTCTGCGTTGTTCGGCTGCACAAAGAGAAGGGATGAGACACGGCTGTGGACTCCAGGAAGGGTCTCTTTCTTGGTGTGTATCCGAGCCAGGTGGGCATTTCCTCCACGGGGTTGCTGCGGATGTCTAAAAAAGAATCGCCACAGGCTTTCTGAGGACTCGGTATGGGAGAGAGGGTCAAAACCTGCGCTTCATCCCGATAGGAACAGACCCTCTGATTCTCCTTGAGCTCATTTGTCAACCAGGTGCTCTCTGTTCTCTTCCTGGGCGACAGAAACTGTTTCTCTCCGTACAATGACTCGGTGGCTGTTTCGCTGAGAATCCCGTCCTTCGCGCAGATCTCTTCTCTTTGCACTTTGAATTTCAGCTTGGCAAATACCTTAGCAGGAGATTCAAACCGCGGCTTTGCATGTTGTAAAACATGATGGTTATACGCCATGGTTTGTTGTGGAAAAATCAGGTTATTACAGTCGTATGCTAGCAGAGAGCTCGCTACTAGCTAGCCCTCTGATTTCAAATGTCGGCTCTGTGCCGCCTTTGGCTAGAAACATGTGACGTATATTTAAAACAAAAACGTCACTTCCGGAATCTTCCGCCTTTAATTTCACAGTTTTACCTCCCTTTCCGAATCGTCACAGTTCAGTAGGCAGTGTGTACTTCTCAGTATCTACCTTTCGTGGTCATTCAGTATGCATTTTTTTTTTTTTTTGGGGTCCTCCTCAGTATACTGAACATTTCAGTTACGGATACTAACTTCCGGGTTTCATGCAGTATGGATGATTGGATGCGTGCTTTCAGGAAATGAATTGTGTTTTTTACCACCCACAATGCTGTGCAAAATTAAACGTAAATCATGACGTCACGTGTGCCGCCAAATCAAAACAAACGAGCGCGGATTAATTGAATCAATTTTTAATCTAGAGTTAAAGTCCCGACTGAAATCGCTACTTTTAATTAACAACAGAAAATAAAACAAATGTCTGCATTATTATAAAACCTTTCCCCCCTCTATTTAAATAATGATTTAACTATTTAAATGCGTCTTTATTGGTTTACTTTATACTCTGTATATTACTGTCTTTCATTTGTACTGTCCTGTATGTACTGTATGTTATTTAGTTATTTAATCTGTCTTTTACTTGATTTACATTGTGATATTGTTTTTTTGTTTACCTGACTGTATATGCGCATTACTCTTCTTGAATAAAGCTAAACAAAAAACAAAAAAAAACGGGTGGATGCGGCCGGTTCGGGAAACGTAAATGACGTCACTTCCATACTGAATGAATCAGAAGAAGTAGGAACAAATATCTGCCTACTGTGTGTGCATACTGAATAGTAGGTACTAACAGTATACAACACAGATAGTAGATACTGCCTACTGAAAGATTGAGTAGGTACTTTGCAATTCGGGTACAGTTACACAGTCTATGGTTAGAGCGGGTTTTTTGTTTTGTTTATCTTTATTCAAGAAGAGTAATGTGCATATACAGTCAGGTAAACGAAAAAACAATATCACAATGTAAATCAAGTAAAAGACAGATTAAATAACTAAATAACATACAGTAGCCTTCATAAAGGAAAGTACAAAAAGACAGTAATATACAGAATATAAAGTAAAATAAACCAATAAAGACGCATTTAAATAGTTAAATCATTATTTAAATAGAGGTGGGAAAGGTTTTAGAATAATGCAGACATTTGTTTTATTTTATGTTGTTAACTAAAAGTAGCGATTTCAGTCGGGACTTTAACTCTAGATTAAAAATGGATTATATTAATCCATGCTCGTTTGTTTTGATTTGGAGGCGCACGTGAAGTGACGATTTACGTTTAATTTCGCACAGCATTGTGGGTGGTAAAAATACAATTAATTTCCTGAAAGCACGTAACCACAAGACAGTTCGTGAGTTAGCAGGTTTCTTTTCAATTAATGAATGAAAATCATACTATCCAGGAAATACAATTCAACACTAAATGATTTAGAATATGGACAATTCACTGATTATGATACAATGATAAACAAAGACAGTAGAAATGATCACAATGTGCAATTTTAATGCATCAAAAGAGCTAGATTCTGAATGCAGGGCTTTCACAAATCAATACAATATTATTTGAAACTGGCAAATTGCTGCTAATCTTCCCACTGTTGTTTACGCAATATATATATATATATATATATATATATATATATATATATATATTACTTTCTACACGACTGCAAATATTGAACAAAACAAATATAAACGCTAGTAATTATGACCCCTGACTGTAAACATAACATCTGACGTGCAAAAAAAAAAAAACCCTGTAAATGTTATTTTACTCATGAGTAAATATCATATTCACTGTAGTAAGTGGAGAAGCAGCAAACCCTCCTTTGACTGGTTTAAAAAATGATTTCAATATTTTTTTCTTATCTCTGAAAAAAATGAAATCTAGCAGGATTGCTAGAAAGATTAGTGCTGACTTCTTGTTTTGATTTCTGGCCCTTGTTGAATTTTTGTTTTTGTCCTTGCTCCAGTTTGTTGTCTGCTTACATTTGCCTAATGTTTTCTTTTGGAAAAGTTAGATTTTTATTTATTTATTTTTATATATAATCCCCCCTAGTCTTGATTTATGTTTGAATTAACTTGTTCCTGTGTATTTTGCGGTTGTATGTTCATCCTCTTTAAGAGTTTGTACAAAATCTTTTGTACATGTTAAATTTGTCAATAAAGACGGTGAAAAAAAAAAACCCTTCGAAGAAGAAGTAGCTTACAGCGCATGCTTGCCTGAAAGTGACGTTTCCGGGTTAAGGTTGTCGCTTTCCTAGGTACATGTTTGTCACCTGATAGGGACCTATATCATAAAACGTCATAGTATATATTCCTTACGGATTATCTATTACTTTTAAGGAAAGCGGGGGTTGTGACAACAGCTGATGTCACCGGGAAACAAACAGCTGTTCAGCTGTTTCCAAAGTCTGACCGGTTTGACTGAAGTGATGCAACATGGCAGCAACTCCTCTAAATCGGTGTTTTCTGTCAGTGCTGAGGAGACACGCTCGGTGTCAGACCCGTGGATTTAACGGAAACTCGAGCCTTGGCAGCGGACCGTCGGTGGGATGGGACAGAAACAGAAACAGCGGTGGGGACAACAGTCGCTCTCCGGGGTTTACGACACTCTCTGTGGGTTTGGGACTGTGTGGTGCCGCGCTGCTCTACAGTCAAAGGGACAAACACTCAAAGGACAGAGACGCTTCTGTGTCTGTGCGGGTTTTAGAACTCATTCTCCCATCAGCTCTTTGTGCCTCTCCATTCAAACCTGACAGCCCCCGGTATAAATACAACTTCATTGCAGATGTAGTCGAAAAGTCCACTCCAGCTGTCGTTTACATTGAAATCGTGGGCAGGTAAGTTGACTGGAAAGCTGCCATGTGGAATAACTAAAATGTAAACACAAATATTTCTCTACAGTCTCTGAACCAAATAGGAAATGTTGCTCTGTCCTAAGTGTCTAAATGTACCTTAGATTTTAATCACAATGGGTAGCCTTAAATATCAAGGCATTATATACAGGAACAGAGATATGACAGCAAAATGCACACACTTCTAGTAACACTTATCAAATGAAAGAATGGGTTGATAACAGTGAAATATAAAAACATGCGCAGAGGCGACATAGATGAGATTATTTCAGGCCATATGATCCGTGTGTTACATAAGAAAGTTTGAAGATCTGACTGTGATGACTTTATTTTCCTTTCAGTTGAAGTTTATCGTTCACCAGGTTAGATGACAAACGTGGATCATAATGTAACTGAGCTCAATCATTTTGCCTATCCACCCATACACATATAACTTATTATGAGAAGTGAAACAATCAAAACATTTCATTAAGTATTGTGAAACAGGAAAAATAAGGAACTGGTGTTTTTCTGTGAAGCTGGGGATGTGTATTATAGTGCGCTTCTTTAATGGATCATGTATGAAAAAGGTCGTCAAAATGATGTTGTTATTTTCTATCCAATACTCAGCTAATTCAACTCTTCAGTTTAACCTCAAGGGGCCTCCAGAGCCTCAGTGAGGGCACTGAGAGTCACTTTGGGCCTAACTCTATCTAGTGAATAAATGAGTGCTCATTATCATATGGTTTAATTATCAGTCAACGTAATTAAGGTTTAGGTTTTTCTATCTTTCTAGATTAACTAAGCTAGTCAAGTCAATTCATCTGCCTGTGATGTTTTACAGACACCCATTTTCAGGACGAGAGGTCCCTGTGTCCAACGGCTCTGGGTTCATCATCAGCGGCTCTGGGTTCATCATCAGCAGCGATGGTCTCATCGTCACCAGCGCTCACGTTGTGGCCAACAAGAGAGGCGTGCGAGTGAAGCTCACAAACGGAGATGCGTACAACGCCACCGTGCAGGATGTTGATCCTGTGGCAGACATCGCCACCATCAAAATCACGCCGAGGGTGAGCAACAAAGAATCTCTTCAAAAGAAAATGAACGTGACTATTTAAAAAAAAAAAATCTTACCGGGTGCCCTTTTGCATCCATCACAAGAGCACAGAGAGGAAATCACTGCAACTGACACGGTCAACTAAATGAAGACAAGGCAATTTATTTCTACATGAAGCAATCCAAAGGGCTTCACAGAGTTCAAAACAATAAGATCAAAAAGGCTTAGAGAAGTATTTAATAGAAAAAGAAAGAACATACAGATCGGTTTCTTCACAAACGTGAAACCAGGGAATGGCCATTGTTTGATATCAAATCAACAAAAACAAAAAATCAAGCAGGGTTCTGTTTCCCTTATTGAAAAGACTTAGTGTCTGAAGGACTAAAGACTGATTCAACAAGTTAGTAAATGTAACTTAAAAAAAAATGAAATCGTGCAGAGCCAGAAAAGGCCGTTTTGTTCATGTGATACTGTATCTACGAGCAGTGAGGATACACTGCTGACTTGCTCTTTCTCCTCCCTGACTTGTAGAATCCTTTACCCACGCTCACCCTCGGCAAGTCCTGTGACATTCGACAAGGAGAGTTTGTGGTCGCCATGGGTAGCCCTTTTGCTTTAAAGAATACAATAACCTCAGGGATCGTGAGCTCAGTGCAGCGAGGCAGCAAGGAGCTGGGCCTGTCCAATCCCAACATGGACTACATCCAGACCGATGCAGCCATTGATGTGAGTGTTCTGCCCCAAGTTCAGAGTTAGAATTCTGTACAGTGGATTAGTTTATGCTCAAAGCTGTGTCATTTTCTTAAGACTGTGGGGAAAGTAAAACGTGATTGTTTTTCCACACTTTTTTTTTTTTTTAATACCTATATGATCAGATTTCCTGAATTTAAATGTTGTTGTTTTTTTTTTTTTTTGCAGTTTGGCAATTCTGGAGGTCCCCTCATTAACTTGGTGAGTTACTGTTCCTCTTTAAATGTTACTCATCTCATATATTATACTCTAGTTACTGATGTTTAGTCGCTGCTCAAAGAAATAAGAGAACACTTACATCACACATCAGATCTCGATGAACAGATTATTCAAATTGAAAATCTTTAGTGATGTCCATGGTATAATTTGTCGAGAACAAATAAACATAACATTGGTCAATGGAAACCAAAATCCTCTATCCATGGAGGGCAGGATTAGAGATCGTTAGGAAAATCAAAGGAAAAGTTCAAAATCACACGCCGGTTTTATCATGGCAACTCATAATGTGACTCAGTAGTGTGTCTGGCCCCTGCATGCCTGTATGCACTCCTGACAGTATCTGGATCATGCTCCTGATGGGTCAGCGGATGATGTCATGTGGGATCTCCTCCCAGACCTGGATCAGGGCATCAGTGAGCTCCAAAACAGTCTGTGGCGATACTTAGCAGCGTTGTATGCACCTATACATAAAGTCCTATGGGTGCTCAATTGGATATAAGTCAGGGGAACAAGAGGGATAGTCAATGACATCAATGCCTTCGTCATCCAGGAACTGCCTACTCACTCTTGCCACCAGCGTGAGGTTTGACAATGGCTCTGAGGATTTCATCCCAGTACCAAACAGCAGTCTCAGGGTACGTTTGGTTATGACATGGAGATCTGTGCAACCCTCTAAGGAGCCTCCCCAGACCATCACTGACCCACAGAAAAACCAGTGATGCCGCATGATACAGCCAGCACAATGTTCACCACTGGGTCTTCAGGCTCTTTCACGCCTGTCACATGTGCTCGGTATGAAACTACTCTGATCTGTGACGAGAACAGGGCACAAATTTGGGACCTGCCAATTCTAGTTTTCTTTGGCAAATGCCAATCTAGCTCCACTGTGCTGGTCAAAAGGCTCTTTCATGCTCTTCAGACTGTACTGGGAGACAAAGGCTAAATTGATTCACAATCACCAGTTCTTAACAAATGGACAGATTGATATATCAATTTAACTGACAATGACGAATGAGTGTTCCTGAGCAGCGTTCAGAAAAAGAACCTTCAGGTTTTGATCACACATTTTTTACATTTATGTGTTACCCAGCAACTGGATATATTGTTGCTATCAGGAGATCTGTGGGTGTTTCCCTGAGTCAGACTGAGGTGACAGGACTTTGTTCCAACACATATCGATGCACAACAACCAATCTGATTGTGTTATCCGCTCTCTACTCAGGACGGTGAAGTCATCGGTATAAACACCATGAAGGTCACTGCAGGAATCTCCTTTGCCATACCGTCAGATCGCGTCAGACTTTTCCTTGATAATGCAGAGAAGAAAAAGAGTAAGAATCAATTTTCTAAAACATTTTGTCTCTGTTGCATATTCGACGTGGCATCCGAAAATTCATAGGAAATCATTTATCTTTACACTTACATTTTTTTGTGTGCCTTCTTAAAGCATCGTGGTCCGGCGAGTCGCAGACGAAGCGGCGTTACATTGGCGTGATGATGCTAACGCTTACACAGAGGTAAATGCTTTACAAAAAGAAATGTCTGCAGTGTAACAGAGGTGATAATATCAAGACTGAAGCCACTTTGCCCAAAATAACTACTTTCTGATTTGTCCCCTGGCTTCAGCATCATTGCAGAGTTGAAGTTGAGAGACCCGTCCTTTCCGGATGTGACACACGGCATCCTGATTCACAAAGTGATCATGGGCTCACCGGCGAACAGGTAAGCAGAGGAACTGACCTGATGGACAGTTGTTGCTCACGTCAGATCAATAAATCCTGTATAACTTAGCAGACTTATATTGGCGGCTTTATGCATCATTCACAGACACTGCATGATATGTTTTGTAGTTAGAGTTATATGTAGAAGCTGACATTTTCTAACTAATAGAAATCCCGCCTAAAATGCATTTTGATGTGTTTACAAAGTGCTTTTGAAATAAAAATGCACCCAAGATAGAATTGTCTCTTAAAAAACAATGTTTTTGAACATCATTTTTTTTAAGTGAGTTTTGGGTGTATCCTGCATGTTGTACAGGAAACCTCCAGTTAGTTTTCCTCGCATCATGAAGCGTGAATGAGAGGTTGCTACTAATCAGCCGTATTGTCGTTCTCGTCTCAGAGCAGGCATGCTGCCAGGAGATATCGTGTTGGAGATCAACGGAGTGAAAGTGAACACCTCAGAGGAGATCTACCAGACCGTCCGCAGTAGCGATCAAATCACCATGGTGGTGCAACGAGGACATGAGCTGCTGCAGCTCCATATGACTCCAGAGTACACAGAGTGACACTGAGCATATCGTTTCTGTGTCTGTTGAGTAAAAGGACAAATGGACGTATGACTAATTCATGGAAAAAAAGAGAACACTGTAAAACATGTTTGACAGTTTGATTACCGGCTTAGTTTTATCAATGGAACAAGCTCCAGTATTTGTAGGTTGAATTACTTGTTTAAACCACAACAGAACTGAGAGCAGTAAGACTGTGGTGACAGCATAATGTCAAGGTTAAGGTGGATTTGTGTCGTATTTATGTTCAAGTTTTGCCTGGTTTAATACATCTCTAAAGCTGCCTCTCTAAATGTCTTATGGCTGTAATCAACGGCATTTCTACAATTCAAACATGAACCTTCCAGCACCTACGGACATGAGTAATGCTGCAGTATATATTCATAGTTTTTCAATGAGTAAAATAAAGAAAATGTGTTTTCTACCTTACAAAAAAAAAAGTGGTTTCTTTCTGTAAAAGTAGCAAAATGTGCATAAGGCAATATAATAGATGTAGTATTTGTAAACCACAAATGAAGGAAAGCTGAAACAATGCACTTTATTAAAGCCATTTAATGTTAGACAGCAACAAGAAGCATGAGAGACCCAACAATATGTTACGGATCAATGGTTTGAACCTGACTACCATTAACTGAGCAAACGAGTCTGATGACTCCTGATGATGATCACGGGTCAAATATGGAGCACTGAGATCCCTCTTATGTTAACTGACTGTTTCGAGTATGTCACACATTTAAAACCAAAAACACAAGTTCACTTGATGTTAAAAGAAAAAATCCAATAGTGCATGAAGAGAAGCAACAGAAGATGAAGTTACTCTTGGCGTGAGAGTAAGAGTCAAAGCTGTGAAGTCAAAGTGAGAACATTAAAATGTTCCTGGTATATGTACAGTAGCACACTTACAGTAAAGTAATACAGTGACATGTACTGGACTGCTACACAATTAAATGCATTTATCTCAAAGACGTATATCTATTAAATGGAGATAAACATTAAAACCGTTTAAGGTTTAAACAACATGTTCATACTTCTGGACTAAAGACATCTGGTTAGGTACGAGTACTACAACATACAAGTATGGGAGGGAAAAATAAAATTGTTCAAATCCCATTAAAATGACTTTAAAAAGGCTTAATATATATTGCTGGTAATATTTATCTTTTTAAGAAAATATAAATTGTGCGACTGAAGCTTACAATACACTGCTGGCAGTTCTGTGGTGACCTGCTGGAAGAGGGTCACATGTAGAGGCGCTGTGTGCTGAGAGACTCCCCGGAGGAGAGACAAAAAAAAAAAAATAGGACAACAATTGGACATCTCATGATGCCTGAATCCCTTGCACCAAAAACCCAGATGCTGCTATGGTGTTTGTCACGGTGGAATGCTGCAGATATCACATGATGTGCACAAACAGCAGCCAAACTAAAGTCAAACTCATACACATACATAAATAAGGGGTAGAGGGGTGGGGTTAGGTGGGGGTCTTGGAGAGGGGAGAAATTGTAGTGTCCAGTATAGTTCAGCAGTGAGCAAGCTAAGCTTTGACTCAGTTGACGTGGTCCAGAGCGCGCAGCAGCTCCTCCCCCTGCAGCAGGTACTGACGACCCTGTAAGGGGGCGTTGACCTCGCAGTCGTAGCGGGTGAGCTGTGGCAGGGTGAAAGGGGAACTGGAGCCTTCTGACGTGCTACCCAGCAGACGACACGCCATATCTAAAAAAAATATATAAATAACAGTTATGCTTCTGTTGATTTCATGTTTCATGGCTGTTGGAATGATTAATATAGCCTCTGTACATGGGGCACACGCTCTAACCACTGAGCCAAACCCTGCACCCCAACATCCGGAAAAAATGTATTACAGAATGAGTTTGATCACCTGAAGGCAGCAGAAGTATGGTGGTAGTTGTTTCCGACTCTGAGGGCTTCAGCTTCTTGCCCTGCTCCAGTTGTTCGGGGGGCAGAGCTCCCTGGAATGATGATCAAAAACAAACACTCAAACTCACCATCAGTAAAGTGGTATATATATAAACCAATGCTTGGGCAGATGTAGAAGACTAACCTGTCCAATCATCTGTTTTAAGTCGCCCAGTTTTCGTTTACGCTGTGTGTTCTGAGCTGCCAGGGTCCTAAGAGACACTTCTTTGTCCACTTGTGGGGTCCTGCAGCACGGTAAAAAATAATTAGCTTATCAAAGTACCTACATAAGACAGCAACAAATATGCACTACTCTAACAATAAAAATGTACCTCTTGGAAATGATGCTGGCAAAATGAGGGGCGTTTACTGGCTCAGGTGGAGCTGGTGAAGCGGTGCGGCTGTTTGGTGCACTGAATGGGGAACTGGGATAGCTGTGGATGTCCTTTGCGACGCTGACTGGAGGACTCTCAAGGGCTTTGACTGGTCCACAGGACAGAGGCTCATCTGGGCTCAGACTGCGCAGCTGGAAGTCATCGTCCATTGGGATGTAGGGCGCCAACATCTCCAGATCTAATCCTTCCATTGCCTTCAAGAAAGAAAATGGGTAAATCACTATACAGAGAGAATCTCAGTCTTATTGAGCATGAATGACTTTGATTTAAATGCAGTTAATGCAGTTCTACAGAATCTGCTGACATAATTACCTGTGTGTTGAAGGGGGTCTTGGGCTCTGGATCAATGGCAAACAGCTTCTCTACCAAGTCTAGTTTGAAATCTGAGCTCATCTCCGAATCCATGGGGAAACAAAAATCCAATGGACTGCCAGCCTTAAGAGAACAGAAGTCACAGGTCAACCCCCCTCTCAATACAGAGTAGTTAGTGGATAATAAAGCTGATCACCTCCACTGCAACAAAAAAAATAACAGTTTTGGCCCCTGTCTTACCTCTGAGGAGCTGTGGCTGGTCTCTGTAGAGGATGAGGCTGCTGTGTAGGTCTCAGCTTTTGCATCCTTAGAGGTGCTGTTGACAAGGAGAGGCTCACTGGACGGCAGAGGAGAGAGAGGCAGGGCCAGCTTGTCACTGGTGGAGGGAAGCATGACATCATTGTAGAGAGGGACTTCCTTCAGCAGCTGGATCTCTGAATCTGAACCAGAAGACAGAGGGAAGTCAAAATGGGTTCATGCAGGACATTAACCTTTTTTTTGGGGGGGGGGGGGGGGGGGGGTCTAAACGTGTGTATATGAGCACAAACCAGGGCAGCTGAAGTCCAGGGAGATGATTGTGTCTCCGGCGGCAGGTGCTAGCAGGGTGAGGGCCTCAGGCTCTTCTTTTAGCTGGTCATACAGGCTGGGCAGCGGCTGGACCTCTACTGTTGGTGTGAACAGATTGACCCCATCCAGCTCAGGCTTCTTCTCCTCCTCTTTCTGTGGGGTTGGAGAAATGTCTGACTGGCTGCTCTCGACATCAGCCTTTTCTTCCTCCTGCTGCTGCTCCTCTTTTATCGACTTCACATCCTCAGTCTGCTCCAAAGAGAAGATGAGTTTCTCCTCCTGGATGCCACTGCAACAAAGTAATGCAGCTGTTAGAGTCCGTTAACAGAGGATTTTGTAGAATAATGAAATTGAATACCGAAACTTCCAAAAATTTCACATTTGTTTTTTTTTTTAACAGCTTGTTTTAGTACCTGAGCACAAAGTTGACACAGACGACACACTGTGGCTGAGAGTTCTTGTTGTTGTAGATCACAGTGGCTTGGGTTTCCACCCACACAAAGCCTCCCCTCTTAGCCAACATCCGGTACTGGCCTGTGGTGACCTGGCCCTTTGCAAACACTAACATTAAAGAGAAAAAAAAAAAACTTAAAACAGATTAAGACATATTGGGGAAAATCACTGCTGTCATTTATTGAGACTGTAAGTTAGTAAATTAAATCAATCCCTAAACATTAAGCAGTGTAATGCTTACAGTTGTGGTGAGTCTTTGTGAGATGGTCTGAGTCCAGAGCATGATAGTACTCATACACAGAACGGTTCAACAGCTCCTCTGGATCATAACCCATGAGCTCAGTGATCCTTAAACATTAAAAAAATATATACATCTATAAATTAAGCAAATAACAGATTAGGGCGAGTAAAGGACTTGTAGTGTAAAAACTGACCACTAGGTGGCTCTGTTTGACTATGCTAGTCCTAATTCAGTGAGTACTACGTTGAGCATATTATATTCACTAGCAGAGAGAAACTCACCTCTCGTCACAGTACGTGAACTTCATGTCCATTGTGTGGCGGCTGAGGAAGGTCTTGGTGTCCAGGGGGACCTCGATGTTGGAGGGGTGAGGGATGGGGTCACAGATCAGAACCAAGTAGGGGAAAGGCGGCTCCATCTGCTCATTGGAAGTCTCCTCAGTGTGGCTGTCGTATACCTGGACGTGACCCGAGCACTGGAGCACCTGCAAAGAGTGGAGGAGGAGGAGGATGCTACAATTTGAGCAGAAAGTAAAGACTCATATTGTTAACTTCATCTATACGTCCACAATGTTTATGTGCAAGTGTCAACTTAACAAGAAAAACAAGTCTTTGAAGTCATAAGGTGATGTTTGAAGCATATCATAGTTAATTTGTTAATCATTCAAGTTTCCCATCATGCTATAAGTTCATGACAAATTTCATTTATTTTTTTCTAAACGTCCCTACATCAATTAAAATGACTGATTAGTTCAATTATATCAAGACTAGCATGACGCTCCATTTCACTTTTCATTGATTTACTGCAGATGTATTGATCCCCTATGAACCGAAACAGATATCATTAGTGCTGCTTTTTAGTCTGAATGTATTAAATGTCGGCTTCCCTAACAAAACCAGTGTTAAAACACATATTACACATGAAAATGCTTAACATTAATAATTCAATTATTATAAATCATTCTAAAGTGAACTGTCATCAAGCCTGCTGCCTACCTTCCATGTGGCTGATTTGACATTGACAGTGCGGCCTCTGCTTGTGAGGGTGCATTTCATTCGGAGGAAGAAGCTGCGTTCTGTGCTTGGTTCCTTTGCCTTTTTGGAGCCTGAAATCACATGAGTAGGACGTGTGTCACACAGTGAAAGAGGAAACTAGTTTCTTATGTTGTCATTTCAAAGCTGCCCATTACAACTTCTTCTTTTTTACACTGTGTTGTGTTGTCGCCAACAGTTCATATTTGCATTTAGAGCAGCTATTTAGCTGTAAAGGCTCTGCACTGTGGTTATGTTCAACAGGGGAAATAAAGGAAGTGGAGCAGCCACTCGTTGTGGCTTAGATAATGTAAGTTCAAAATGACTGAGTGCAGTGCCTGACAAGAAAACCTGATGTGGCTTCAAATCATCAGCCATTCAAGAGAAATGATGTTATGAAGAACATTTCAGAAGACATAAATAAGAAGAAACACATAAACACACAAAGAGAGAAACGTTCAGTTGTGGAAGAAAAACAGGAAATGATCCAGTAATGCAGCGACTGTTCTAGAAACGTTGAGTGAAAACAAGACGACTCTAATAACTTACACCTCACAACTGAAGTGAAAAAACTGTTTTGACAATGTTGTAGTCTAAATCTGCCAGTTAAGAGTTAATCTGAGTAAATCTGTGTTTAATGGAGCATTGCCATCTTTCTCTTTCCTTTCGTGAGGTCTTATTAAGTGCAGCAGCTCCCAGTTGTTGTCTCTCACCTGTTCTGTGGACCAGCATCTCTCTCAGCTCCTCTTGGTCACAGGGATGTATGAAGTCAAACACACTGTGTCCTGTCAGGTCAAACTGCAGCAGAGAGGGAGACAACGTAAATACTTTATGTTAGTTTTGGTCGATATCCTGCAGGGACATTTTCATTTTCACAAAAGGCATCATGTTTAGGTAAACTTGTGTCCTACATGAAAATCTTTTGCCTCTTAAATCTGTTAGTGATCACAGTCACACTCTCTCTATTGCCCACACACAGCTGGTCAAAACACACCAACCTGTGCCAACCCCAGGCACTTGTTGACATTCTCGGACATATAGACCATATCTCCGTCTTCAGACAGCACCATGAGAAAACCCTCCAGAGCCTTCAGGTAGGAGCTGTTTAGCTGCTCATCAAGCTCTGTTTGTTCCTCTGCCATTGGCTCATCTGGAGGAGATAACAGAGAAGGAAATGAGAGAGAGAAAAATAAAAAAAAAAGGTAGAGAAAGAAAAGAAAAGCCTGAACAAAACTGGGACATCAATGGTCCTGTTCCAAATTGACATGTTTCGGGGAAGAACACTGCTAAACACAGACACTATGCTGTAACCACATGCATATCTGCAGAGGGATCTATATCTGTGTATGTGTCAGTCAATTTCCCAGAGAGTCTGACTCAGTGTTTAACCATCTTCCGCTGTTTTCTTCAAATTTCCGCAGCATCGTAGGCTCTGCTCACTTGTTTTCAACTCTGAATTTACCTACTTACACTCTATAAATTAAGACTTTACACACACTTGAAGACTCTGTAGGTAAGGTAACTTTTCACTTAAAGGTCAAACAACAGATACTGACCTGTGCTGAGCAGTTTCCTCATGCGCAAGTAACTGATAGTGAGCCTCATTATTGACGCCTTGTCGAGGCTGGAGCGGATGCTGTGGGGCAGGGGCAGCTCCTGGGCCAGCTCGTAGAACACCTCTGATTCCTTCCCACGCCGACATCGCGCTGCATCCCTCGACTTCTCCTTTCTCCGCTCGGCGCTCACTCTGCGGGAGACAGGAGGTGAAAGATCAGCGCCAGACTGGTCACAAACTGATTTGGATCCAACTATGCACACTACAAGCTCTGACATCCCTCCTCCCTGACTGAGAGTGTGTACAGAGTCTATCACTGGGGCTGCTGCAGCAGCTGGAGTCTGCTGTCTGTATCCCGACAGACTAATTTACATACATGGCTGTCTGCAACCATCTTATTGGCTTCTGACCAAAAGACGAGGAGACCAGCCCCTCAGAGCAATTGGCTAGATGGCCAGGCATGGATTCTCCTGTCTGTCTGTTGGTGCACAGCCAAGCTACACTGCCATACAAATCATCGTGACATTTATGAGCCTGGCTGAACCGGTGGACGAGGAGGGGTATGATCAAACTGGCACTAACACAGAGTGCACAGAACAACACTGACTTCTGGACACCTTCGACTAACAGGACAAAATAACTTTGGATGCATTTTCTGTTATTTTACACGAGCTTCCTTCTTACTGTGTGTTCTCGCTCTCCACTCAAGACCAAGAATTTATCAAGGCAGTTATCCAAGCTCTTCTTAATGGACTCTCACTCAGTCAACTTGAACCGGGAAAAAAACGTTGCTTTTAAGCTAAGCAAGCACTGGATTGTGTTTGTGAAACTCGCAGGACCACTCACATAAATAGTCTGGCCAAGTGTTTCACATAATTGCAATATCTATCCTGACGGCAGCAGGAGACTTTAATCTCTCTCACAGAGCACAACCTTGTGACCATGAATGCTTTGAAATAACACTGAACTTGAATAACAACAAAAAGACTGCAGACCAAAAGCCCTTGGCTTTGAAATGTACACCTAATCGAAATTGATCTGTTATGCACTTACAGCATGGACCGAGGCCATGTTGTTATTTATGGATCTAAAACAAGAAAATTGACCAGTTAAATAAATGTAGCTGGCAGTGTACCAATTCATCTTGCAGAGCTGCACACAGATTTTTCATAATGCAGAGAGGTTTAGGGAAGCATTCAGGTTTGAAAAAAAAATAATTTCACAATGAGCCCTGAGTGTGGACATTACATAAGCTTAAGAATAATAACTATGAATGAGGTTTTAATGAGCACAGGAGAGTGTTCAAAGTACTGACATAAACTTTTAATAATATAACCTTAAGTGAAAGAAATCTTAAACAATAACAAAAATGTCTGCACGTCTATGTTTAATTAAGTTAACAAGAAACAAAAAGCCTCCTCCTGTTAGACGTTTATGTGTACTCAATCCAAACAAGCCCTATTGTATACACTGCACTCATGTTTGACCATTAGTCAATACACATGTACAAACATTTACATTATCCTCTCTCAGCCCTGTGGACCATCTGATCATAGTATTATGCAACAAGTCCTGATTTGTATCGACACATCTGTTTTCAAGTCCACTTCAGTGTGGGCTGACGACCAACCTAAACTATGTTAGAAGAATCAAAAGACCACAAATGATTTAAAAGATATAGTACACTGGAAACCCAGTGACAGAGTCCTCTTATTAGGCTACTGGCTAAGCTTCTGATGAGCTAATGACAGACACAATTCCTTTGTAGGCACTGGATCCCATCATGTCACATGACCTTATGCAAATCCTGTTTAAATAAGGCTAAGCCGTGGTTCTCCATAGGTAAAAAAAGAAGATAGATGACTGGATTCAACATGACAGACAGCAAAGTGTATATAGAAATTCAAAGCAATGTATACATCTTTTGAAAATAATGCTTTGTACTCACTTTTGTGATTTCAGTGGAATACAAGACTGTACGGCATGATTTAAAAAGTGGAATTTTAGCTATCCTACCCACAATGACTATTTATAAACTTTCTAACCCCGAGAAATCAGCATTCCTTCTTTAACATGAAATATGCAATGAAAACAAAACAGATCCCTTGACGTTAAAACAAAGGCCAGCAGAGAGGCCACTGTTACATAACACTAATGCACATGGCCATGCATGCCCTGCAGCGCCCTGCTCCACATGCCTCCCTGCGTAGTTTGCCGTTTAATTAATTACACTTTGTTTTGTTTTTTTTCTAATAAGAATGAGTGCTGCTATGAAAAAAAAAAAAACGATAATGAACAAGTGGATTGGAGGGTAAGAGAAAACAATGTACAATACAAATCACTCTAGGGTTACCAGAGTGGCTTGTTTTAGTTACCAGGCGCTGACCTATTTCCATAGAGAAATGTTCTCACTATCTGTCAGCTCTGTTTAGTGTGAGAGTAAATAATCTCATCTGTTATGTAATCCAGTCCAAAGAAACAACACAACTAAAACTGTGTGCAGAATGGGAGGAAAAGCAAAGAAATGCTCTGCTGAAATAAGAGATGCAACAATTCATATCATAATAAACCGCTCAGTACGGCGTCCCCGTTTCAATGTGCGCTTGTAAATTGCGGCTTTTCAGTTTTCGTACAATGCGTAAAATGAGCTTCCATGCATTTGATTGATCTCTGAAATGGCTCTGTTTGTGTGTGCTGTGAGCCCATGCGCTGGGATAAGGAGCATAAGGACAAGGAAGAGAAAGTGGTGAAAATATATAGCCTGAATACATTTAGTTTTGTCTTCCTATTTGCACAGTGGGTCTACATGGCACGACTTCAACCCTGTTTTCTTTTTTACGAAGACTATACACCACCGTACACCATGTGTCTATAAAATGTCTATAAAAAGATAAGTTGTTCTGCTTAAAAGTAAAATACAGAAATACTTTAGGAATAAATACAAATATTTTTTAACCCCTTGCTGTTCTTGTAAAAATTGTCTGAAACACCAAAGAATGGCATACCAAAAAAACACCAACAGCCCGTGCCGTCAGAATAAAACTTTAAAACTGTGACCAAAAAAACGAGATACATTGAACCGTGGGCTGTCTATGCTGAAATTAAAGCTTTTCGGACAGACTAATGAAGCCTTAGTGTGTTAATAATATAGAAAACATGAAGTTACATTATTGAGAGCAGCATTGTAGCAAACTAAATAAAAGAACTGTGTAATAAAAAAGGTTTGATATCTTCGATGGATCCTGTCCATCAGCGGCAACAATTCACCCTGACATAAAAACATACAACAATATCAGCCTGCAGGGCTACTACCATCAGGGCAAAAGCCATGATGGTAATAGACGTGTTTTACAGCCATGAAATTCTGTTAGCCTGAATGGCTTTCATCAGTCTGTGGTCTTTTCAGCTTCGCTTGATTTGTTTTGTGTTTGTATGGGCCATGTGGCTGTGATGATGCAAAGGCTGCTGAAATGTAGCAGGGGGGACTAGTAAATCTGAAAACTAAGATAATAACTGTGAGAGAATATTCAGACTCGACTCCTGGAACGGACCCACAACAATTCATTAAATGCAATCCACATGAAAGCACATTCACAAGTGGCAAACTTTGGATACCAAAATGTAAAGCAACACAGACAGAGGCATAAAAATAGTGCCATGTCAAATAGAATGAGAACAAGCACCAAGTGAGTCATTTCACAAAAAACCCTATATTAAATGCACAACTTATGAGGGGAAATAAACATGTTTACATCCTGGTTAACCCCCCTCTGCCATGACATGAACAGCTACCCTTATAAATACAACCTTATTCTTTAGAAGCAGATGTTGCACATCTTATTAACTAGAAAACATCTTACCCTTGGTTATCATAGACTGTAAAGCTGTCAAAGCTTGTTGTATATACAGCATGCAGTAATCACATAAGACCTGTGTCATAAACAGCCTTTCATATCCTTTAATAACAGAGTATGCTTTGAGTGTTTGCAGACAGCCAATGCTCATTTCCAGCTTCAACTCACCCAGTGTGGATTGTACAAATCTTACTCAAACCAACTAAGAATTGTACTTCCTAAAACTTTCTGTGTGTTGCCTAATAGAAGGCTTCATCTCTGAAGTGTGTTCAATGATAAAAGGGGACTTTGGAGAGTTTTAAATACTACCTTTAGATAAGAGTGACTCTGTATGACCGACTGACTGGAGGATTCATTCAGACCAGCTGCAATGCGAGTCTGCAGGGAATGAGTTTATCCAGCGAAAAGTATTTAAGCTTGTTTCTCACTAAAACCTACTAAGATGAGATTTTAACTGCTTATGAAACAGTCTCATGTTCCCGATGCCTCTGTATAACTCACAAAAGCAAACAAGACAATCCGCTTAATTATGACTAAGAGTCCATAGTTAACACCCGCAAAGCGCCAAATGCTGGTAGAGTTTCCGTTTGGCGAGTACATTTCAGAAGGCACACCACAGGGAGTGTAAATGTTTTACCCAACAGTCATGTATGAAAACTATGCTGCAAATTAAGTGTTAACTACTTTCTCCTGTTCCCTCTTTCTGGTGGCTATATGACGGAGCATCACGGGGATACACATATAAACACTGAATATATAGCACACGCTAAATGCACGTTCCACTTTTCCAACACGCGCGTCAGGAGCAGTCAGAGATACACACACGTCCAATAATGAACAGTTTGCTTATATTAAGTGTTTAACATTGCCAGTGCTAAGATAAGAGATTAAAAACGTGTTTTTGTGAATTAAAGCAGGTCAATTATTCTCAGATTAATTTTTGTTTTGAGGTTGTAAGGTTGTAATGCAGGAGGGTCCAGAGGGGAGCAGGGGGGTCTGGGCAGTGTGACACTACTACCAAAAAAAAAGGCGAGCAAATATATTTATAATTTCTCAATTTCCTGATCTGATAAAATTATCCAATCCGCGATTTAAATGGACTGTAACAAAGGTGTATGCGACACCAAAACATAATTGATTATTTTGGCCAGTAAAAAATATACTTGGCAGGTGAATTTCTTCATCCACCCGAACGTCACTTCTGACAAAGCAATTTACAGCCTGTGACTCAAAGGGCCTTTGTTTACCTTTAACCCACACAGTGAGTAGTACGTTAGACACTTAAAAGGACACAGGAGGAGAGTGTACTCTACAGGACAGGAGCAGCAGGGAATTAAGAGTCACGACCATGAGTCAAAAAGAATAATCCTTAAAGCATCTTTATAACTCATCGCAAGGGAAAGACTTTAGACCTCTAATCTTATTAATGCAAAGAGCTCGGCTTATACATTTAGACAACATTCAAAGTTATAAACTTCCTCTACACTGCTCACCTCTCGCCTTTTAACATGTTTACTGAGATGAAGGCAAAACTTAGCTATCACTGAATTTCAAAAATGGATTTTCTTCAGCAGGACCTTAATGCTACTTTTGGAAATTCAACACCGTGTCAGGAACACCATTAATAAACATGAATAAACATTAACAAACATCACTAATAAAGACAGAGGCCAAGTCCATACCTCTTAAGTTCAGTTATGAGTCCACATTCATGTATGAAAAAGTCAACTTACAACATTCTGAAATGTGCATTATGCTGAAAACATGATTTATGGAGGTATTGTTTTCATATTTCCTTCCTTGCACTGTTGCTTCCTTCGTCAGTCCTCACAATTACAGCTAAGACGTTTCCAACTGTTTCCTTTCTGTTTTAAACCTGAAACACATCACTCTGCATTTTTCTGAACACAGAAACGCTTGATAGAGGAAAAGCTGTGATCGTATTGCTTGTTCAAACGAGAGTCACAAAATCACAAAACATAAATCAAGAAAAATGTGTGCACAGACAAAACATACCGATGCCCTGCACTTGCAAGTTTGTTTTTCAAGTTCAAACTAGCCTCACACAAGTGGGTATTGTACTTGAGTGTCTCAGGGCAGGCTGCAAACTGCAGCCAATGATTCTGTACACACAGTTGGCCACTCCTATTGACGTCAAGCCTGGGTGATTAAGAGATGAGACAGAAATAATACCAAGGCACCTCACAGAGACGAGCCAAGTCTGAATCAAACCAGGCCACAACTTCGGATTTCCTTTCTTTTTCTTTTTTTAAAGTTGACACCAGAAAAAAAATGTTTTGACTCCTTAACTAGACCTACACTGGACAGAGTGCTGAATTTAAATTGGTATGGCACAAGAGCTACAGGCAAATCACTTTTCTTAACTCTGAGTCCACAAATCTGATTGTTTTTCTCCAAACCGTGACGACAAGTTAAAAAGAACATCGACAACAACACAAACAGGATGTAACACACAGGGCCCATGTTGAATAATCGATCCAAAAGTAATATTCCACTTAAACTAACAAATTAAACACCTGTTATTGTTTTGTCAAGCCTCTTGTATCTTGATATATTGTTGAAAAAAATAGAAGTGCACCCTCTGTATTTGAAATGTTAAGACAATATGAACTTTTTACACCAGGATCTGATAACTAGCATATGAGTCTCTAAACTGTTGCTCTAAACCAACAAAATTATTTTAATGCAAAAATGTACAGCTATCACAAAGTCCCCAGTGAACTTTTATAACGAGCGCCCCATGTACAGAGGCTACAGCCCTTAACCGTGGGTTCAAATCCCACCTCTGCCCTTTGCTGCATGTCATCCCCACTCTCTCACCTCCTAACATTTCCTGTCTCTCTAAAGCTGTCGTTTTTTTGATTCGACATAACTTTTCGGTTCTAGATCCAGCACCCACTTAGGAAAGTGGGTGTCTTTTTTTTATTTATTTATCCAAAATAGGACAGATCTGAGGACAAGTTCGTCATCTGCATGTTTAATTTATTTTTAAATGAAAGAAATGACCCGATCATTACTGCAGCTAAGAGTCTGAGCATGCACGGGAAAATGTTCCTATTCTCCAGCAAAATACTTTTTACTGTGTTTTCACACAAATGTGTCAAAAATCAGCTTAAAGGGTCATCAGTGGCCTAGTGGTTAGTTTGGGTGGCCCCAATACCTACACATCAAGTCCATGAACAGTCCTGCCAGACTTGATAAACTATTTTACTCAATGACCTGACTGACTTACACACCACTTCTCTCTATGGTAACTACGGGTTTCTAAAATGTCTTATTACCTGTGTGTGTGTGTGTGTGTGTGTGTGTGTGTGTGTCTTTCATGCTAGATAAAGCAACCTGGTGTTGTCTTACTCATATCCTATCATGGCTTCAATGATTTTCAGAACACTTCTCTGAATTAGTTTCTCGGAAATAAACATGAAACTGAGTCTTGGTTTAAAAAACGTGTAAACAATGCGGGAGAAAAGCAAGTTCAGTGGGTGAAAACGTTTTTGAAAAGCAACCACTGACTACTCCCAACAAAGTTATACAAATAAACACTATCATGCGTTGCCTGTATCTGTACTACGTTTGTCAGCTTGAGACAATTCAAAGCAGCTTCACCATCAAACCCTCAAACATTTCATCAGAAACTTGACGCCCAGATCCAGCTGCTCACATGAGCTCTGGCAACTTTCCCAGAAAACTGTCAATTCCCACACATTAAAAACATTACACGACCTGACATCAACCAAAACAAGAGCAAATTCAAAACAAAGGTTAGCAAACATAAAACTTAGGATGTCTCTACACCGATCACAAACACAACCGTGTAGCTGCCACTGTCGGCTTGACTTCACATGCATGTCGAAATACTTTTAATGAAGGTTAATAACAAATAAAAAACACCAGTCAGATACGCTGTGTCCTTTAATACGCGACAGTCCTCATCATCTTTATGACAGTTAGCTAGTTAGCTGTGCTAGCCGCCTGCTAACGATAACAGCGTCGCTCGTTCACGCAATTCTCTGTCGAAAAACATGCTAAACTAAAAGGTTAACTTTGAAATAAAGCCCACAATAGCAACACAATGAAGGGATGTTAATTCAATGCAGAGCCCGTAGTCGTTAAGTTAAGTCGGTTTGTAAACAACCATATAGCCTTACCTTTTCTTTTCTGGTACAGTTCCTGTGTCCATGTCAGGACGAAACGACCTGAGTTGAGTCTCTCTATCGATATCAAGGAGTATCCGGGCCCCGTCGAGGAAACAACTAAAATCCCACCAGTTTTCAATTATATTTACCTGTTAATCCTCGAGTTACATACAAGAACTCGCTGTGTAGATTTAGTATAAAAAAATAAAAATAATAATAATAAGCTTTCATCCGCTAAATCGGCCCATTCGTCGGGCTGTTCTTCAAAGATAGTGCCACGCTGGTGAGAGGTTGCGAGAGGAGACACTCAGACAATCACCGTGGAGGATCACTGGCCCCGCCCCCTCCCCCTGCCTCAGCGGGCACGCGCAGTCACATGCTTGTACCGTCGAGGACGCGCACAAAAAATATGCAACACAGAGAAAAAAACATTCTTAATTTTAAAAGGCCCACTTGCACGCACTACATTAAAACAAATGTGTATCTCAGTAAATGGAGTTAAATCATGGAATTCTCTCGATAATCATTTAAAAATGCTGCTCAAGTATGATTCAATTTAAAAGAATGTATAAAGAAAAGGTTCTGAGAAATTATGACTGTATTGAGTTAATCTAACTGATTGTATTTGATTGTTTCTATATTTTTGATCTCGTTTTTGTTTTGTGAAAGAACGAGGAAACAACAGGTTAGCCATCTTATTCTGTTAAACAGTTTCTTGTGTTATAGGAAAAGGGGGGCAGGTATTATAAGTTTTCTTCTTCCTGCTCCTTTTTGCTCATGAACAGTGTTTCAGCATTATGAGAAAATATTTTTTGTTGTGTATTGTGGTGTTGAAACCATACACTGAAATGAGCAAATAAATCAAATATGAAATGAAATGAAATATGAAAACTCTTTACTAATGGGATTGCCGTTTGAATCTATGTTGGTATGACAGAAACGTCTCTATGATGTTCCCTAAGTGTATTGAATTCAGTGAATACATACATTTGTAAACATTTCTAGAAGTGAATGAGGTTAATGGTGATGAAAAGATTAAGGCCTTGTTTTACTATGTCACTAAAGGTGCATGGTGGGCAACCAGATGAGGTGACAACCACTCAGTTTTACTTTTGTGCAAATAAGCCCTCAGGAAAAAATCAAAACAGATTTTACTATAAATACCCTCATGTTTCTAATAAATGCTTTTTGGGGTTCCCTCCATGCTTTATATACCTCTCTGTCTGAAGTTCCATGTCTTAAATGCAACTCCGCATAGACCCAGATTTTTTTGTAATAATTGGAGATCATTTCCAAGATTATTGTTTAGATTTATTGTCTGTGGACTTATTTTTAGTGTGTTGACTCTTAAATTCAAAAAGCGGATTTTTAAGGTTGATGTTCTCCACTTTCTCAAGCAGAAAGCCACTCTTTTTCAAATTACAGTATAAAGTAGAGTTAAAGTGTAATATTCTACTTGATGAACCAATAATATTGTCTACATTTAGTGGTTATTAGAAAGAAGTCAGCTAAACATTAGAAGACATGTTTATCTCGGGTGCATAGCATAAAATAGGCCTGGTATTTAGCATTATACGATTAGAGCCTTTGGGCAATTTCAACTGGTATCCACATTACATTAGCAAGTTTACAAATGGTTTGGGTTTTTTTCCTGAACTGCTTTGATGATTTCTATCCGGTCAGGCTCCTCCTATCTGCCCACATGTTTGGCAGTTATTCATGTTGCCTATGATTCAGCTCTACGGTTGGAAAAGAAAAATGGAAGGACAATATTTTCCAATCCTCCAAAAAATATCCCAGGCAAGATCCCAACAAATGATGTTCTTTTCACTACACTGCTTCATAACTCCTCACCCTCTCACTCTGCGTGTGTTGGATGTTACACTACAGCAAGGCCAGGCTTTGTTTATCACTTCTCAGAACTGTTGACTGGACAGAACACTTCAGTGTGAGTGGCAGAGCTGCACACTCTGACCTGAGGAAAAATAATATACAGGACCAGACAGGACTTGTGTAGCTTTGCTATAATTTGATATTGGACATTAAGGCCTATAACCCAGAGAGTAACTTTGGAAACAAACAACAAGCAATGCATATGGTGTTTAGATTTTCTGGATTCATCACTTTTTGCTGTCATTTCCCAGAGGTTACAGATCTGGTGGTAAGTCACTGTAAATGAGGTGTATCTGGTCATTCTGATTAACTTTACAATTGTCTGGCTTAAAAAATATCTGAACCTCGGGTCGCAATTTTTCATGAGGGAGTTGGTGGTGGGTCCTGAGGCTAGACCAGTTGAGAACCACTGTCTGATCTAGATCACACATGTGATGCAACCTTTCATGTCATGCAAGTTCAATTAGATGCCATGAAGTGACTCTTTGCTCTGTGATAACACAACTAACACAGCTTTAAAAAAGGGAAATGTTGAAATGTACAAGTAAGATTGCATTATCTTTGAAATCTCTGATCGGAATCTGCTTCATGAGTCCCTGTTTTCATCCTTGTAGAAAGTTTTAAAGACAGAAAACCCTGAACTTTTCTCATAATTTGAACAGGGGAAAGAAAGATGAGGATGGGGACATGTCTGCGTAAGGAGTCTATTTCATTATCGGGTCCGACTTTGGGGTATCTTCCACTCAGGCACTGATTCAATCAAGCAGCGCAGAGACTCTGCTGGCAGCCATCAGTACGTCACTGTAATGAAAGTAGAGACAAGGCTCCTAAATCTCTCTTCTCATTCAGACATTACCCGAGGAAAGCTGCCAGACAGGGGCCCCTTTAATGGGCAAACAAAAAGTCAAGTCATTTAATCCAATGTCCTGTTCTTTGTTAAGCACACATCTTTGTTAGGGACAGCTTAAAGCACAGCAAAGTCCCTGAGATCAATGCACCTCTAACTTGTGAGTTGAAAAGGTATTTAAGGTGAGCCGGAGCGTTAACAAGGTTTAAAGCATAACAAGAAGAGCTTAGCAGAAGCCTCAACTTGCACACTTGCACTTGCAAACACAACGTTGTATTTCAAGAGAAGACTTGTTTTTGCTTTCAGGTGTTTGTGTATCCAAACCCACCAATTGACTGTATTAAACTTCACTGTCTTCCTCGGGGAGAGTGGGCTGAGGAGATAAACAGATGTGGTGACTTCCTCCCTCAAACTAACAGGAAGTGTCCATCCTTAACCTGTGAGGTCAGGGCTGTTCATCCATGGACAGTTACAGCATGGAGCATGCTCCTTTCAATACAAGTTTTTCCCTTTGTTTTTTGTTCTGTGTGATTAGTTTCCATTTCTACAACCAGAAGCAGTAACGTCCTGTATAAATACTTCAAAAAGGATCACAAAAGCGAGATTGTTTCTTCTTGCGTCTTCCTGCTTCTATCAAAGGCGGCAGTAATGGTCCAGCGTGGTTTCCTGTTTACAGTATCTTCTACTGGTCTGTGATGACAAAAGGAACCACTAACGCCCTCCACCAGATGATTTGATGATACTATACTGCAGGGTTTCATTTTCAGATTTCTTTTTTTTTTTCTACAACCTCCTACAAAAGTATCCATTTCAATCTTGCAGTGAGCAGCAGGGAGAATATTTAATCACTTTTTCTTATTTGCATGTTTGAAAATATCCCTGTGCGAGTCCCTGTCTTTTCAGGGACCTAAAAGATAGGCATAGGTGCACATTTACTGTGACTCTCCAGAAATCTTCATACACACCCAAAGACTCATGTGAAGCCAAAGCAGTTGTCTTCCTCTGCTCAGGTTCAGACTGTGTGGTGAAATAGTCAAACTTCCAGATATTTCACAGTCTACATGAATCACCACAACCTTTTCACCTTCAACAAAGTCTTGCATCATCGTAGACATGCCCTGTTGATAAAATAGGTTGTCACCAAGATGTTTGCCAAGTTGTGGTTAAAGGGCCAGAAAAAAAAAGTACTACACTTAACCTACTTTGTAATACTAGCATCTGTAACTTAGACACATTTTATATTATTGAGCTAATGTTGTGCTGTTTATTTCACCTCATTGAAGTTTCATTATTTGATTTAGAAAAAGAAGGGATTTAACTTCCGATTAGCTAGTGGCTGCATGTCCCTGTGAGTTTTCTTCTTTCCCAGAGTGTGATCACGTCAGGGAGAAGCTATTTCATCTGCTCACTCAGTCCTTCCAGGATTCAACTGGCAGCTGTATTTTTCTGGAAATCTCAGGCAAACAGGGTCAAACTGACTCGCCATTTCTTTCTCTTTCTGGAAGGTTCTAAAGTGAAAATGAAACACAAACCATGCCCTTACACTCCAAAAAATAGCTTTTTTTTTTTATTTGAAGTACTACCTGGAAGCAAACCCATCGGGCTGAATCAGATTAAATGTAAAAAAAAACAAACAAACATGAAATTGTACACCCTTCTAGCACACGTTTCACATCAACTTGTCAAAAAAGAAAACAGGTCTGAATGGTCGAATATCGAGTTGCAACATAGTGAAAACATAATGCAGCCCCTGTTCTTGTCAAGCATGTGTTGGGCTGACTCCTTGGGCACTATGAAGCCTCATGTCTCTGGGGAATGTGACAGCGTCAGACTGTACGTGCGAGGAGAAAAAGGGACAACTGGTGGATCAATGAGGAGAAATCTAGTTCTCCAGTAGTTCAGGCGAAGTGAAGGAGAAGTTACGAAACTCCTCCTGGTTGATCGAGGGGATCAGGGGGTCATCGATAGGTGTGAGGGTGGGCTCTTCCTGAGTGAAATCTGGGTCAAAATTGTTGACGTCCTCTGGTGTTTTCTGGACGAGAATAAAGAGGAATTAATCAGCAGTCAGATACACAAGGTAAGTGAAAGTCAAACATTACGTAATGTCTGCTGAGTGTTTTCATTATCATTCCTACCGCCGTTACAATTCCATCAATGAAGTCCTGTAACTTACGATTCTGGGCTTGAAAGGTGGCTCTACTTCTCTACTATTCAGCTTCTCCCAATCGATGCCAGTGAAGAAGGCGTGGCTGGTCACTGCGCTCTCTCCGCCCTCTGAGGCCACACAGCCGAGACGCCTGGCCGGATTTTTGGTCAAGAACTATGAAAACAAGAAGTTGAATGAATAGACTGACACTGTAGACTTTATGATGACTAAAACATTGTTAATTATCAAGAAAGTGCATGTGTAAAAAGAACCAGTATAAAATATTGGCATCAGAGGATTTCAGCAAATTGTTTAGGATCTGACAAAGTGGGGAAATGTGGCGCAGGTAAGTAAAAAGATCATTTTTTGGAGTTGAGCCAAAACTGGATTTGAGCCAGCTTGACATCCAGTCTGTCCCCGCCTCCCTTCCCTTCACAAAAAAAAAAAAAAAAAAAACACACCCTGGATTGTGACTGGTGCCTTCCATAAAGTTTAACAGGGTTCAAAAGAGCAACTGAGGTGTCTCGACTTCCCGGTGTTGTATACAATAACACAATAGAGCATTAAATTACCTGCTGAGCGCCAATTGTTTCAATGCCACTATCATGTAATAGAGGCCAGAGGCAGAGGCCCAAACAAAACAAACTTCAAATTGAGTTGGAGTTTGTTTGTCTTGACTTGCCTTGCCTTTAGGAACAAACTGAAAAAACAAATGTGTTTTGGAAGTCTGTCTGTCTCTTGGCTGCTGAGTTTGTGCACACCTGAGGGCTGACGGTGACATTCAGAGCAGACTTCAACACAACAACGAGCCTCCATCTCTACTTTAACAGTTTCCTGATTATCCCAAAGACACTGGAAACATTTAATACCCCCTGCTGATTGGTTAATCAGCTCTAACAAGTAAAAATGTCAAAAAAAAAGAAAAAAAAAGAAGAAAATCAAACATGGGACTTAAATTGAGTTAAAAAGAAAAGAACAAGTGGAGGAACTTCACACATTACTGTTGACCATAAAACATCTAAATGACATCATGGTTCACTGCTCATGCAGTTTCGTGTAAGAGCACTATTTTGATGACCTGATTTGTATTTAAGTGGCTAAAACATATATTCAAAACCACAGTTTACCAGAGCAGTACTTAAAGTGGCAATGAATGAGTCAGTAAGACATGCTGAGGTCGCTCAGTTCGGACGACAAAACCTGGGGAAAAAAAATTCCACTTGATGACTTCTTTCCATGGTTGCACGCCAGCTGTGCCATTCTTAATAGACGACCTGCCGAGTCAGCATGTCTGCATGAAGAAGCTGTTTTCTGACTCAACAGGGGAGCAATAATAAGCCTAAAACTTTAAGTCAATCATTTAATCGTCAAAGGGAGAGGAAACTAGTCAGGAACAGCTTTGGATGTAATGGTACATGATGATGTTAATGAGGAAATGTAACTATCAAATCCATGATGGTTCCACCTTCAGCTTGAAGATTTTTTGTGTTTTAAGTATTGATCAGAAAAAAGCAACTTGAGTTGAGTAGCATTTTATAGCTAGAGGCTAAATGTAGATGTTTAATATATTAAAAGATAAATTCAGTTATCCAAATGAACAATGAACACTATTATGTTTGAACCCTAATAAATATATTCATTTGATAACCAAATTTGACTTGTTTTTTTTATAACTCTCAGTATTTTTATGCATTTATGCAACATTTCTATGGAGATCCTTAGAAACTCAACCTAACGCTCAAGTCCATGAGGTTGGGAATGGGAACAAGGAGAACTTTACAACGGATCAACCCTCAGTATAAATAGTGCAGCAGCGTTCAAATCCACTCACGCTGTCATGCATCTTTACGTAACATGTGACACTGGGAGCTCTGACATAAATCACCAGGAGAGATCGGTCCAGTGCTCGCTCATGCGTGCCAGAATAAAAACATGAATAAAAGGAGGAGACGAGGGGGCTTAGGAAGAGGAGAAGAGGGTGCAGAGAGGAGGAGAACTGGGGGAAAAGAGCGGGAGGAATGGAGCACGGGGGTATCTTGGTATTTATAGCTTATGTGCGGTGGCTGGGCAGTCAACCATGCCTTAATATAGTTATGTAAGAGACCCAGGCCAAACAGCTGGCTGTCAGAGCGCCATCGGGCTGGAAGTCACTTTGCAGCCAGAGTGTCAGACAGTCTGAAGGACAACAAATAACAAACCTTGACATCAGATTTCAACCTTTGATATCTCAATATATGACACTGAAGGCATGTGTTAAACTGTCCTGGAATGCAGGAAATGTGGTCTTTTAGTAAATGTTCACACAAATCTTTGTTTTTTTCCTGACCATGCTGGCCAAAGCCACACTGATAATTGATTTCCTCTTTCATTGGTTGAGTGGAATTCTTTCCTGCAATTGCTTAAAGTTAACGTCTGACAGAGAAAATCTAAGAAGGGTTAATGTTTTGCAAAAGGATAAAGACTACATCACACCTCGCCTCTCTCATTTAGCTTTTTTAAGATGATTAACTATTACACTGTTAAACTCAAACGAAAAGACTCACAGCTTTGAGTATATTCACAGCCTCTTTACTGAGCCAAGAGGAGTAAACAATCTCTTCATTGAGGATAGACTCAAAGAGGTCATCTTCATTTTCAGCCTCAAAGGGGGCGTGTCCCAACAGCATCTCATACAGCAGCACCCCGAGGGCCCACCAATCAACAGAGGGCCCATACAGCATCTCCTGCAGGATCTGTGGAAACGTCACAAAGCAAACATTAAAGTGAAACACCACTGCACAGAGAGCTTTAGAGAGCAGACGAGTGTGCGGCCAGAGAGGCTACACAGAGGTGCTAGTGTTTCTGACAGCAAAGAAGCCTTTCATAAATTCATAAGCACAGTTTTGGAAGAAAGAAAAATGCCTTGATTATGGGGGCAGAGACCATTTTAATCCCTTATTATGAAAACCAGGCATGCCTTCCCGTCAGGAGGGAGGGAGCTGACCGCAGTGTTTGTTTTAGTGGGGGTGGTGTGACGGAGCAGAGATGGAAAAGGGAATTGCATCATATGAATGTAAAAGACCTGGGCTGCCGGTATTTCAAAGTTATTCAAATATATATTTGGATGCAATCTTTTAAAATATACTGTATATACAACATCGCAGGTGTGGGGTGAATAAATGATCCAAATATTTGTCATTAGAAGTTGTTATGATTCTTGACCAGTATTTATGTAAAGTGAGTGTACATTAATTCTAAAGATTGCAAATACTGACCTCTGGGGCGATGTAATCAGGGGTCCCACAGAAAGTTCCCGTGGCCACACCTTCAAATATGCCCTCTTTGCACATGCCAAAGTCTGCCAGCTTACAGTGACCATCTTTGTCGAGAAGAACGTTGTCCAACTTCAGGTCCCTGAAAGGCAAGATAAACGGAGAAGTCAGAAAATCTGTTATTTATTGATATATAGCAGATGTAAATGAAGACAGACGGACGTAAATTACAAAATCCAAATAAAGCCAGGGGTTGCGGTTATGTCACGTTTGGGCTCATATTTTCCTATTTGCTGTTGTTTCTACTTATATTCAAGAAATTTGTGGTGAGACAAAAAAGAGGTCGTCTGAGGACAGAGAAGCTTCTGTAGCAGCAGAAGCCAAAAAACAGCAACATCAGCCAGGAGAAGTCTGACACCTTTAGAAGACAAATGGAAAAAATGACCTGATGCCATTATTTATTTTACCTCCAGGGAAGGCTAAAGTAGAGATTATTTTTTATATGAAATATCAAATGACCTGAGGAAGTGTTCTGTAATGAAAAAAAACTACTCACTATAGTAAACACGTTCCTTACTCTCCACAGAAAGCAATAAACAATTCTTAATATAACTTGAATCTAAACAACATCTACTCATATATAAAGTGTCCAAGGAAGCATTTCCTTCAAGTGCTGACTATGCACGTAGATACTCCCATAACTTAACACATGGAGAAATATCCAGATGCTTCTTTGTCATCTGACTGAGAGATGAAAGCTGCTGAGTGTGGGCTCTAGAGTTCATCAGTGATCAGGTGGACCAAGATCATTTTATAGAGACTGACTAAAGCAAGATGGAATATACTCTACTGTCCCATGCTGATAATGAAATTAAATAACAGCATTTAAACAACTTTAAAGGACCGTCAGGCAGCTCTGGTTTGGTTGGATATATCTGGTTTGGTTGGATTTATCTGGTTTGGTTGGATATATCTGGTTTGGTTGGATATAGCTGGTTTGGTTGGATTTATCTGGTTACTTCATTGTGCGACAAGTGACTCAGATGCTCATGGTGACTGTCCCTCACAGTCTAACAAAAAGGCCTAAAGAGAGCTGAAGCTTCCACATCATGGCCACTTAGCTGTACAGCACAGTTTGGAGGATGTTTGGGCTTTGACTCAGAAAAACTAATGAGACTAAATGTATTCATGTTTAAGTGGGTGTTTGTGGTTATCATCTCCCGAGATAAGATACTGAACATTTGTGTTAGTATGACTGTGTCCATGTAGAAAAGGGGGCTGCGTGTAATGTATATAAGCCACAGCAGTGTACCTCAGCACACTGGACAGACAAGTGTGACTTAGTGTCTCTGTATGGAGTCTGTCAGTCAGACTGTGTGGAAACAAAAGCAACAATTCACACCTGGATTCCTGACAAAAAACTGAGGTATGAACTTTATCACACTGCACGAGCAACTAAGTGTAAAAGGTGATGTTGCATTCATTTAAAACATTTCCAAAGAACGGACAAGGAAGTGCTGACAAAGGCTGTGACGCAGGCAGTGAAATCGTAAGTCTGACTGTGGTTAGAGGTTTCAGGAAGGACAGACATCTCTCTTGCACAAGAGCCACATAATAAACCTCACAAAGGCGGTGATCACTGCAGGGCTGCTGCACGACATTGAGCAGCTGTTCGTGATACTGTGTTCGTCACCGTAGACTTTTGTATAAGTGGCTTGTCTCAATTAAAATGTGCAGTTTCGGGGTTCAAAATGTCTGAAATAAAGTCTTCAAATCTCAAGAGCCTTTAACAAAACAAGAGGTTTGTTATATCAACAAATCTTTTTAAAAGACATCTTCAAACATTCTCTTAACTTCTTTTGGAGGAGGACGGAGACATTAGCATTCAACAACACATTGACTGAGGCTACGACCTTATTCTAAAGAGGCAGTATGAACTCTGCTCTTCTTAAACGGATGGCCTGTAGCGCACGCTGCTATATGCCACATTATTTTAGTAGTAGCATGCAAACTGCTTGTGGCCTCTTAAGTTGACTGTCATGCTATGTGGTGCTGGCTGAAACAAGCCACATGGACCACTAAATATAACTCAGGATTAAGCTCACATGATGCCCCCTCGTTAACATCATACACTGGCAGGGACACCATTGCTTTGTCACCCTACTCATGCTCGTGGATAACAGCATCCTAAAAAAGAACTCAAAGAATAAACTCAAATACCAAATGCTGGATGAGAGCAGTAAGGTGATTACCTCAATGGAGATATTTGAAATTTGAGTGCACTGTTGTGATTTTATTTTGTTTTGTTTGATACATCCCCACCTTGTTTCAGTCAAGATTTTGTCACACACATTTACTGTAGTCAATTTGAAGTCTCCAAAGAAAAACGGATGTATAAGCCTGATTGTGTAATCAGGGGTTATCTTCTCAAACTTCATAAAGCTGGATGTGTATTCTGGATGTGTATTCTAAAAGTCTAATTATTTAGTTAAGATGGACAGATACTGCAATCTAGAAATCTTTCTGTTTACAAACATGTTGTATTTCTTTAGGCCCATCCTATTGGATGAGTGTTAGTGTTGCCTGATTCACACCTGTAGATGATGCCTTTGCTGTGCAGGAACATGAGAGCGGAGGTAATCTCTGCCGTGTAGAAACGCGCTCTTGGCTCTTCAAACTTCCTTGACTTCTGGATGTGGAACATCAGATCACCCCCATTCACAAACTCCATCACAAAGAAGAGCCGGTCCTTCAAAAAAAAAAAAAAAGGGGAAGCAAGGAAATTACATTTACACTTTGTGCACACAAACCAAAAGAGCCTCCTAGAAGCTCCTGGGTTATTAAACAGTCCAAGAAGCCATGACCATAGACATTCAGAGATTGCTTCAAGGAGGATGCACATCTGCTTCTCATAAATTTCACATGTCTGTTTAATGGATTTCTGTGCAACTAGCCGCAGCTGAAAGTCGGCCGGGCAAAAAAAAAAGAACTGATCAAATCCATAAATCTTTCTTTTTCATTACAGACTGTGGTCGATAAATGATCTAGAAAATGAGATCATGGAGGTGGAAAAAATACTGCAGGAGAACGTGATGTAAAGATCTGCTCATAAAGCTTCCTGAGGTGATCGGGACATTCAGCCTCTGCTGAGTTTGTTTAGCTGCTCTGTGGTTTACAGTGGGCTGCTGTTTAACCTGAGATTACATATGTGATGTTAAATAATGATGTGCTGCACAGGCAAAGAAGGCGGCAGTCTGTGTGAGGTCCAGGTGTGGGAAATGTAAACTCCAGACTAGAACATTTCTGATTTGACATTTCTATTGAATCTTATTGATTTCTATATTCTAAAATGCTGATCACAATAATACTTAACTCAAACATTTTCTTTTCAGAAATCTTGGCTTATTGTTAAGATTATTTTAAGTTCCACACAGTTATTTTGTTTCTACTTGAATATCTTAGTAACCCTACACCTGAAGGTTGCCTTTTCAAATTCAGAGCTAATTATTGCCCCTTGGATAAATATAGTTTTTTTTCTATTAATCACTCATTTTTTGTCTGCTACTTCTGAAATGTGTGTAAATGGTTGAGTGCAAACACTGAGAACCGGACAGTATAGGACAGTAAATGTAATATCACAAATAACCCTTACATAATACTCTGGACTTAAAAATGTCTTTAAACATTTTTTAGATTAATGTAAGAAAATGTATCAATGGCTGGTGACTTGACAAGTTTACCTGCCACATCCAATGTTTATCCATTTATTAGCAGTGTTTTAAATTTGACAACTGATCAATTTCACCCATGTCTTTGTTAAACGGCAGCTAAAAAGTGAAGATAATGTTCTGTAGTGGCACGAAGGATAATCTGTTGTGTGTGTGCGTGTGAATCCGTCAGGATAGAAGTGTCACTTCTTCACTTCCTGTCGCTCTATTTTGACCTGAAGTTAAAGTAGGCCAGCAGGGGTTAAACAAAAAGCAGATTAGAAGGATGCAGTCTGTGCCAGAAGCACCTTGAGCTCCCTCTGAGGCACTGCTGCCACCTGCTGACCAATGTACACATTACAACTCCAAGTCCTTATTCCACAATATAAACTAACTGTACATACAACAGTATTTCTAATTCTACCCTTTTTGAGGTTAGTTACTAAATCAATTGATGATGTTTTGAATTAAGGGTAAAGTTTTGATTGGCATATAGAAATGTTTTCTGTCAGTGAATTATTCATTTGTTAGATTGCCTGTGTTAAATGAGCATATTCATTGTGTTTAAATTAATGTATTGATAATCATGACAGTTAAGAATGGAAACTTATCTCTAAAAAAAACTAAGAGTGACATTACCAATGTCATCATTAACTTCACAAGATACTTAAATACAAAGCATTTAAACTGGGTTTTTTGTATTTATTTATGCTTAGAACCGATCACAAGATGATTGCTAAGAATTGAAAGATAATTATAACTGTATACTGTAACAAAATAAGGATGAAGATAATTGCAAGATACCTTAATTCAGGAATGTAATAAATAAAGTATATATACAGTTTATATACTTTGCATATTTTAGGAAAAAGGTATTTGGTTAGAGATAAAAATAAACTTGGCAGTATCAAGTCTGCTAAAGATTGTCCTTTCAATACGGGCCTACTGAACTGCATCACAGGTGCATGTGTGCATATCCCTACTCACCGGGGTCTGGAAGCAGCAGTACAACTGTGTGAGGTAGGGGTGACAGCAGGCCAATGACAGAACCCTCTTCTCTGTCATGGTACACTCAACATCATCATCCTGTAAAATGATGTCCTTCTTTAACACCTTTACTGCAAACACTCGTTCGTTATTGTTGAGTCTCGCCAACATCACCTGCAAACAAAACGCAAACACAAACGAGTTTGATTGATGAGAATTCACGGTATTTAACAAACTCTGCATTATGTTGATTCAAATCCTTTCAGAGCGGATGAGCTTTTGTAGTAACTTTGCTTGGAAATTTGAATTAAAATCATCAGAAAGAAGCTTAAAATATTTCAGAATAAGACGTAAAAAAATAAATAAACTTGACCTCATACATGTTCCACTTCTTCACATTAGTCATAATTTATCCACACAGAGCATGTTTCACATTATTCTCTCGTCATTCCCACCTTGCCAAAACTGCCCTTGCCAAGGACTTGAAGGAACGTGAAGTCTGAGAGGCCAAGTCGGGGGGTCTGCGGCTGACACTCCCTACTCTCGCTTCCTTCAGGGCACGGCTCTCTCATCTGACCTGCACTTTTAGCCTGTCAGAGCAACATGAAAAAAACAGCACTTAGATCTGGCTGATAAAGACCACATTTAGGTCAAATGAATCCTCATTCAACTAATTCTGGAAAAACTCAGCCTTTATACCACTGAGTTGCGTTTAGAGAGTCCTCCAGCCTGCAGACCGATCTCTGCAAGCTTATTGGCCAGCTCCACACTGTTGACCCCACAGTTGGGCGCGACGTTGCCTTTACAGCGGATGTGAACATTCATCTTACAGCCTGAGGAGAGCAACAATACAAGACAAGGAACATTTAATAAGACCAATTGGCGTTTGAGGTCCTGATGTTCAGACATAAACATTGATGTGAGTCTTACTTTTACAGTGCAGCCCCTGCCGGACTATTCCCCACAGCAGAGAGCCGCAGTGGTCACAGAAGGTGGGCGACTTGTAGTTGTGGTGGTTGAACTTGTGAGGGACATTGATGCTGAAACCCTGGTTAATGGGCTGCAGAGGGAAAAACACACTGTTATCTCTTTTTCACACTTTATGTTGTAACAGCGTGCTCAACCACTGTGTACATAATTTAACTGCTCATAAGCAGCCACATGAACTGTGAACAATCTTTAGTTCGTATTTTTGACATAGTTGGACCTTGTTTCTGTTTATTGCTGCATTTGCTTCTCTTTTAATTTCCCAGAGGAAGAGAAACTTGTACTATTCAGCAAAATGTAGTGAAATGGAACAAAGATGACCAAAAGCTGAGATGCAAACAAGCAAAATTGTATTTAAAGACACATTTTCAAGCTAAAATAGATGTACATGGAAAGATTTAAATATAGTCGGGTATAGTGCAGCGTTCTGGCTCAGTGGCCAGCTTAACATCAAAACAGGAACACGTACAGTCTGCTTATCACTGCAGGTGGTAATCAGAGGTGTTTGTGTTTCTGCATGTGTATGAGGGCGTATAGGAGGGGGCTGTCTAAACCGCTACAATTTTTTTATTTGGTGAAAAATAAAAGTGACAACATGATTGAGTGTCTGATCACTTTGCTATTGATAAAATGATATGTGGATGTAAATGAGCAGCACACTGAAGGGTGTTTTTGGCTTTATTAAAGTGTTGTCCTACCTGTTCTTTAGCTGGCTTCTTCATGAGTGGACACACTGTGACGACGTGCTGGTGGCATCGTTTATGAACCACACAGGTACACACTAAAAAAAAAAAAAAAAAGTGTCAAACTCTCAACTCTCCATGTTAGAGTGAGTGTGCCAAAAGTCAGACAGAGTTTAAAATTAAAACACGGCCTACTCACCTTGGCACTGGTAACCCTGCTTTCCAAAAACACCCCTACAACAGAGACAGAGACACATCAGATTCAGTTCACAGGAAACACACATACATGCAGGAAGCACTGATCACCCCTGCTCCACTGTCTCACCAGATGAACTCTTTGCAGTGGAAACAGAAGGTGGGCTGACGGAGGAAGGTGGACATGAACTTGTGTCCATTGACCTGGTGGATCCTCCGTCTCACGGCCCCCTGCCGCTTTCTTGTAAACTGCTTGTATGTTTTCTCTTGGATGATGGCGTCGTCTGAAATGCAGAAAGAGAGCTAACATTTGAGTTGGGAAACAACAGGAATTAAAGGTTTGAAAAACATCTGAAGTAAGAGTGGATTATTGTCATACTGTGGGTTTTTATTTAAAGCCTTAATATTAATATTCAATTCCAAATTGTCTGGTATTACAATAAGAGCATCTCTTAGTTCATGATTTTGCTTTTCTCACAGCTCCCATATTTTCAACCCGGCTCTTTTAAGCTTCAAAGTACCCACCACGCACCTCCTCCTCCTCCTCCTCCTCCTCCACCTCCTCCTCAGCAACAAACAATAGATATTTAGTTAGGGAGTAGCCGGGGGGTCAAGCAGCCAAAGAGCAAAAGAATTCCACAGAAGTGTGTATACAGCTCCACGTGGATGTAACTATATGTTCTCTATTTTCCAGTCATGTAAATAAAGTGTTTGCTAGCAAGTTTTCCATGTCATCTAAAAAAAAGGTGATAATTTATCACTATTGTGTTCAGACTGCTGTACATTTCACTTTAAAACAAAAAGAAAAATAACCATGTTTCATGTAAAAACTGCTGAACCGCTTTGTAAATAATAAATGTCCATTACAATTACAATTCCATATTTTTCCAAATATCTGATAAAATTATCAGAAGAATATCATCTAGATTGATTTTCTCCTTGTCATCATTACTGTGGCATGACAGACAGTGCAAAACATGCAGTATATTCTTTTGTTATAAAGTTTTATTTTGAAAGATTAATGAGATACAACAGTGGACAGAAAAGGCTGAGCAGAACAGCCCTTTAGACATTCAGTTGTGCACATCTTTATACAGAGGTGCATATCTGCATGGTTGGTCTATGTGTATGAGCTGAAGCGAAAGTGAGCCTTGGGGAGGGGTTTGCGAGGTTAAAAGCAAACACACATTCGAGCATTACTGAAACTGCAGAGCCTTCACCTACCCCAGCAAACACGATGTGTTTGTGGTTTAAGTGTGAAAGGGGCTTTACATCAAGAGATGCTGTACACTGAAAGACCCCAATGCATGAACACAAACATTTTTATTTTTCTCTGCTGACGCTCAATATTATATTACATTATATTACATTATATTATATTATATTAGGCTATATTATAACAGATAACCCTCCCAGAATGACTTAGATGATACATTAATTTTGATTCAGCTAACTTCAGTGTAATAATAATACATATGATGTTAACCTAATGATCCAATGGGTGTTAAAATGTAAACTCAAAGCATAAGGTTCAGTCTTTTAATGACTAAAAAAAACACATCAGGAATGGTGTCTTAACTGGTAATCACGAGTGAGTTTGTTCATGTCTTTGCATTACCACATGACATAGTGTCTCCCCTTTGTGTTATTTTGAAGGCCCTCACATCCCCCCCCGAGGTTTACCAACACACAAAAATGTATTGTTTGCCTTTCGGGCAGTGTCAATTTTGCTACTTTATAGAATCTGGCTGGCAGTGTGGTAGGATGACGACAGATAAAAGATCAGGTAGGAATAATGTGTTCAGACGTAACCTCTGAACATATGAGGTAGGAAACAAGCATACCTGGCACATACCAGCCAACTTCAGTCACACAGTGACGTTGTGCACACCTATTCTCAGAGCAGGTATATATTAGCTATTAAAGGGCTCTAGCATGTGCGAAACTTTGAGCTGTGGTTCAACAGTAGCAGACTTACCATCAATGAAGGATCCATTGAGTGTAACATGGATGTAAACTTTGCCCTCTGGCTCCAAATCCATCTGCAGACACACAAACAGGCAATGTTATAATTCTGGGTAATCAAATTACTAACCAACAGAAACAGTACACAAAGATACACAAAGATCCACCACAATTCCAACAAGACTAAATTATAATTGGAAAAACAAATCTCAACTAACTATATATACCCCCAAATAATATATATTACTAAAGAAAGTTAGATTTATCATTCTCATTTAGCTGACAGCAATAAAGCACATTTTAAAATGTGGAAATTATAGTGCAAAAGCCCGGTGTTAGAGGCATGGGATTGAGAATCAGTCCTTCAGGAGACATGCAGCTATGTAGCTTCATAGTTTTTCATTCCTCAGTGTGTACGTAATGTCAGAGGAATTTGGACACCGAAACAGAAAGAAAACAAAGCAGGTCTGGCAGGTCTGGCTGGTTGCAGAGGTTGTGTTGACCTGATGATATTGCTGGGCAATTAATCAAGTTTGAATTTCAATTATGATTTTTGCTTCCCGTGATCAGAAAAAACAAAATAATCAAGATTCACTGATTACTGTGCCGCATGTCCTGTTGTTCATAAGTTTTGTCATGAGTGGTTAATGTTTCAAAGTGCCAAAAGAGTACATCACCACTACCTCGCATACAAATAATTGTCATTTATTGAATTATATTTTGTAGTTTGATTTTTGGGCCTTTTACCTTTTTTCCACAGGACAGCGAAAGAGAGACAGGAAATGACGGGAGGAGAGGTGGCTTGCAGCAAAGGGCTGCGGTCAGTTTCCAGTTATAGGTCGCTGCGACGAGGACTTAACTTCTGTACAAGGGGCGCATGACACCTCCACGTTATCCGGCACTCTTACTTATTTAATTTCTTGCCCTTAAAGACTTGTGATTTTTACTATAATCGAGCAGCCCTACCTGATGATCAGCTGAGACATATGATTAAAAAAGTATAAAAAGTGAGAGAGGGTCTTTTTAGAGGCAGAACAGCATACTTCCTGCAGTAACCATTAAGTGGAAAAACAAGTTGCGTTATGCTTTAGCTCTATTAATGTTGCACATACACCCCCGCCTAGAGAAAAACAGTTCACCCACAAAACACATCGGGTTTCAGTTGTGACCACTCAGTTCTTACTTAAGTGTAGAACTTTTCATTTCAATTTAAGAAAGAGATCATTTCATATCTTTTCAGACATCTCCATATTGTTTCCATTTACCTGTTGATATCGTGCATCTGAATCTACAGTCTAGACAGCCAGTTTGACTGTGACAATTTCCTTAGTGTTTGTGTCATCTTTGATATTTTAACCATTTCCTTTGTCCAAGGTAAAGGAAAAAACAAAATGCTGCAATGCATGTAAGAAATTAATCTATCCTCATGTCTACTGTAAGAAATGTATCGCTCCTCATGTCTATTGAAATGTATCTCTCCTCATGTCTATTGAAATGTATCTCTCCTCATGTCGACTGTAAGAAATGTATCTAAAAATAGGAAATTCAAAGGGTTCACATAGTTTTTCCTGCAACTGTATGTGAAATGTTGGTGATGGCAGCATGATGGAGTAGTTTAAAGCAGAACTTTGAATGCTTCATCACAGATGAGGAAGTGTCTAATTTAGAAACAGGCGATGGGGCCTGTTTCACTCGAGTAGACAGAACACTTTTCTGCGAGGCCATATCTTACTCACTTTCAGTTTCAGAGCCCCTTGGGTTGACTTCTAAACTTAAAACCTGAGAAACAATACCAACGCCACAGATAACACAAAATAACATATGTACAGCATATGATTTTAAAAACTGAATAAGTGAGCAACAAGTCAAAGGAGTGACAGTGTGCTGTCATGATGTGTTAACAAGTGGGAGGCAAAGGAAACGGGCCTTGTGTTCAAATGCCATATGGTAAATGTCTCAGACAGATGATGTCAGTCCTGACACTTCATTATTAGTTAAAGAAGTAAGTATAAGTTCCTTACTTGTCAGTGTCCTTTACAATTGTTTGTCACTATATTGACAATTTTAAGTAAAAAGAGTTGGAAACAAAAGTGAAGAAGTTGTGTTGTCAGTTTACAGCAGCAACGACTTCAAGTACTCTGTGTGTTCATTTAGTGAGGGGTTGAAGACACTGAAAAAAAGTTAAAGGAGAAAGTAGAACATCTCGATAAGAGTCATTCGAGAGTGAGTATTTTACAGTGAGCCCCCGAGCGCAGATCAGACGGTGGGAACGATGTGATAAACAGCAGTGTGGGCGTGTGGAGGCCTGTGTCTCAGACTCAGTGGCCTCACGTGTGAAACAAACCAGCCCAGCAGCACTCAATACTTTGCAACAAAGCACAAAAAGCCTTCACGGCTCAGATCCAGCTGATAACAACTTCAAGCTTGTGTCTCAAAGTGAGAAAGTCAGATGCAGTAACAAAGACCAAGCGCTCTAATTTCATGCCACTGGGGGTCTCTGAAGATGTGAAAAAACTGTTTGGAATATTATTTTCCTTTCTTAATTTTCTGACATACATCAATATCTATTTTTGTAATTTAGGTAAACGATTGTATCATCATTTTATGAACATTTCAAAGGCAGGAGATACATTAAGTGCAGACAGTAATGCTACGAGTTTCCAATAGTGATGACTTTTAGTTTACTTTGTTTGTAAAAAATGATTTGACTAAAAGTTGTGGTGTGAATCATCAAAGAAAAACATTGTGTGCTTCACTTCTTCAAAACATCATGCCCATGCTAGTGACACTTCCCCTTACTACAAGGCCAATTCAATATACTGTAGATGTCATGTATGGTGAAAAAATGACAGACATGTTGTGAAGGTCCGCTTTCCATTCATTTAAAAAAAAAAAAGTTATTTATCTGCATTTGTCTTTAATGTATTATCTGTATGACTTTACTGCTACTTTGATGTGGTGTTATGCACAAAAACATTGAATTCATTTACTTCTGAAACACACATTCCACCATTATAAAGTTATTTACGGATTATATAAAGGGTTTTGCTGAATAATATAAATCATCCACATGGTTACTTAATTATCCTAAGCTTTAAATTAAGTAAGGATTGTCGGGTAAAAAACTGTATCACCAAAGGGGAAAGGTCTGCAGACAGGAGAGAAATCTGCATGTAATGAAGCGTGATGTGCTTAGTAGTCGATACCACCTGAGCGTGCTCCAGGCCTGGGCAGGTTCACGTTACAATCACTGACACCTGCAGTGGCTTAAAGTCCTAGAGGGATGAAAGTAAGTCGTCAGAGGTAGGAGCCGATTTTGGCTAGAGTCTGGAAGAGACTGAGACTCATATGATGCTTTACTGAAAACATCTGAGCTATAATAAAACTACAATTGCTTTTCACACCTAATTTGTCAAGTGTGAGTAAGAAGAAAAAAACTGGTATGTGTGACTGTAGACCATAACTGCTAATGTTCACAGGAAATATTCTAAGCAGAGAAGCACAAGATGTGAAAGGTCCACGTCCACTCGACTCTACTCAAAACAAGATGAAGATGTGATGTGATGTCATAATCCTGTACTTAAGAACACTGCATAGGCCTCCTGTCAGACAGCAGCAGGGCTGGGCTTGGTGCAGACGACATGCTGTTAAGGCGTTTCTCGATAAATGTCAGCGACACGTTACGGGCAAGCTTAATAGCATGTTTTGTTTTCAGAACCTCCTCCCAAATATCGATCAGCATGTGTCAAAGCTCTACAATATTCCCTCACTAGTTTTCTAAACAGCCGTAGCTGAACAGGCTGTCATTTTTTTTCAGGCAACCAACTGCATTAAACAGGATCAGGTTTGGCTGCGTAGCTCAGCTCGTCTATGGGACAGAGAGAACATAAGACACAATAGCAGGAATTTTCTTAAAGTATGGAGAAAAAAAAATTAACTTATCAATATGCCTCTATAAATTAAACTAAATTCGCAAAATGCCGCTATTGTCTTTGACCACATTTTCATGTGTCTGTATTGTGCTCTCATATTGCTCCCAACGGTGTTAGTTTTAATTCATATAGTACAAGTTATTTGACACACAGAAGGCCGTATCAGAACAGAACAGGCATGTTATTTCAAGGGTTCTGGTTGGTGTCTCTGATGCAGGGTAGAGTTCATTCATTTCATTTCATGTTTGGTTTTATTTGGTCATTTCAGTGTATGATTTCCAACACAATAATACAACACAGCATACCATAAACTATTTACTGAAAATACACTGTCCGTCAACGAACAGGAGCAGGAAGAAGTAAACTTATAATACCTGCCCTTGACTTAAAAACATACTGTTTATACAGATGCACATGGCTTAGTTGTTGTTAACTTTTTCTTTTACAAATCATGTCAAATTAACAATACTGAAACAATCAATTAGGCCTACAACCGTCTCAATGTTGGACACATACCCAATGTATCTGTACTAAAGTAAACCAGGTGTTGTTATTGATGCATTAGACAATACATTTATCGAGATCTACACATAAGGCAAAAATGATGGGTTGCCTGCAGGCGACACCACCTGTAGGCCTTACATCTCTGCTGCTTTTGTGTCACGGCCGCGGAACATATCGTATTAAAGCTGCAGGGATCGCCAGACGTGGTTTCATCTTATCAGAGCATCATTCAGAGCAGCATCGGGAGTAAGATGCGGGTTCACCTATCTGCGGGTCCATTTTACTGACTAGCACCAGCTACATTGTGATGCATACATCATGCCACTGCTCTATTCTACATTACATGACAGGCTGAGAATATACAGTATGCTATGGGATCAGGTGTTTTTAGGATTAAAAAAAAAAAAAAAAAAGGTTGTGGTGGTCTACTCTCTGGGGTGTTTTGTGGATGGGAGATGGTAATTGACCCTGTTAACAGTTTACTTTTGCATAATAGTTGCCTATATTACCTTGGTAGGTTTAATCTACTTGTCACTCACCCATCCCTCGAAAGTATCTCCTGTGTTGGAGGTTTTGATGAGCTCCTCAAACTGGATGATGCAGTTGGCAACAAAGTCATCATATCCGATCGGCGTGTCGTGAAAGACTGCCAACTCGATCTGTTTCCCGTTCTTCACGTTCAGGCAAAACTCCTCGTTGTACGTCGGCGTGTTGGTTTTCTGTTTGGTGTGAGTCTGTCCGATTTTAAAGTCGTCCACCTTCACTATGATGTAGGGGTCCAGACCTGGAGCGGCTTTGTTAAAGATGAGAGAGTGGCGGAGGGAGAAAGTGGTCGGTTTCAGGTCCAACGCCTCACCTATCCGCAGCTTCAGGTAACCGTTAAACTTCATCTTAATTAAGTTAAGGTTAAGCCTCACGCGCAAGGTAAAGGACAAAAACGCGTCATAAAAGTGACCTATTCACATCGGCTCAAAGTGCTGTCATAAGTTAATTGTTAAAATCTTCATACTGTTTTGGTGTCACCTCTCGCGGTCTGAAGCGTTCATCCCGAATTAAGGTTTCTTTCTTTTGCGCTTCACCTTCACAACACGGACGTAAAGCTGTCAGTCAACCCCCGAAACGCGTTTTCTGTCTCAGCTAAAACTTTCAGTGAGAAAGAAGGAAGCCACAACAACAGACATGCCGAGAAGTTCCGCATTACTCGTCTGAGAGCCGACACCACACTAAAAACACACGAAGCCTCTCAACCTGTCACTGTTGGTTTGCTGTGTCACATGGGTGCATTTGTAGTTCTTCTTTTAAAGTGTGTTTCCTGTAATTACCATGATGCATCGCTCTGTTCTCTGAAGGTGCTGCGATGGCTCACCTGACATTGCTTACTGGGGGAAATACTGCCGTCAAGTGGCTTTTTCTTAAACTACAACATGAGAACGTTCATATTATCGGCTAAAAGAATATATGCAAGTACATTTTAATCAATGATTATTATCAAAACTACTTGAGGGCCATGATGTGAAGCTGGATGTCTCTGCAGAAATGAAATATCCATTTAATGAAGGGATTCAGTCCATTCCTACCAGATTCAATTATTCCCTGGTGGAAAATAAGAGGGATGTCATCCGTTTTGGAAAATAAGCTCTGTGGTACATCTACTAGTCTACTGGACTACATGTAGCCTGCTATTGGCTCCATACTGATTATGGCTACTGAAAACTCATGTTCAACATTTGAGCATAGACATTAAAAAGGGTTTTGGATTCAACACGTAGGCCTAGTCTAAGTTTTTTTTTGAACGAATGTATTTAATCTCAAAAGGGTTGTGTCTGAGTAGTCAAAAGGAAATGCTGTAACTGATCACAAGTCATGGACAACCCACTGATTGGATTCGTTGTGTGCTGGCTTGATTTGTAAAATTATCCAGTCAATCAGCAGAAAAAGTAGGAAATAATGGAAGTCCATTGTAAACCTTGGTTGATTTAGTTAAAGGGCATTTAGTTTTAGTTTTGCTGTGATTTTGAGCTCTATAAATAAATAAAAATCAGTGATTTGAGATTTGAGGATATAATCCTTTGATTATTTTTGAAATTGCAAAATATTTATGGTGATTTGGACCTCTTTACCTCCAAATCAAGCATCTGTTTTACTTTTTTTGTGGTGAAAACGAGGCAAAAAAAAAATCTTCTTTTCTGATATTTACGGACCAAAATATTTTTGGGATTAAAAAAGATGCAGAAGGAGAGTTCCAGTTGCTAATAGAAATTCTGTGGAGGTAAAAGTAGACGATTTTTGTTAATGAAATAGCCTTTTCTTCTCTCTGTGATATCGTTTTCTTCTTCAAAATGACATGCTGTGTGTGTGTGTGTGTGTGTGTGTGTGTGTGTGTGTGTGTGTGTGTGTGTGTGTGTGTGCGTGTGCGCGTGTGCGTGTGTCTCCTTCTCTTTCTCTGTCAGGGTGCCGTGCCCGCTCCATTCATAAATGCCAAGATCAAAGTCTCCACTTTATTGGTGTTAGACTTGACCTCTCACCCTACTCTGCCAAATGTCAGCGCTTCACATCTCTCTGCTCCAGCTGTTATAAATAAAAAGCCGAGATCGCAGATCTAACACATCCCTGGGGTACATACCGTCTTGTAGACAACATCTCAGAGTAAGAGGTGACCTTACTGACCAGAGAAGTATACACAACAAATATAGCTACACTTAGTTTTATCAGCAGCAAACTCTAAATATTGTCTGGTTAGCCTGATGGATTAAAGTGAAACATTTTATACCAGAAGTTTAGACTAAACAATCCCCTCCATCACCAACTAAACATTTCAGTAAAATTCCGTAAACACTCAAAACAGTTGCAGTGTTTTTAATGTTTTTTTTTTTTTTTTTTTGTGCCATAGGGAAAGACGTTGTGTTTTAAATAAATGGATGAAATGTGTTCAGTGTTTCATTATTCCAGCAGAGGGCACAATAAGACTACATGCTCAGTGTTTTTCTCTTCACTTTTCACCAGCTCTTCTCTCCCTACCTCTCTCATTCAAAATGTACTTTAAATTGTATTTCTACACTCCTTCAGTCGTTTTCCATACTCAAAAGCGGGCATGTTTAAAGTGAGTGATGATTTGTTTTGTTACTCTGTTTTCTAAGTTGTATTTTCTTCTCGTGTCTGTCAAATGTGTGGCTCTTTTCCCTGCATCTTATCCTCCTTCCCTCTTTGCCCCCCTACTTCTATCAATCATATTTCAAGCTAACTTTTCCTCTGTAAGTGGTTGTCACGGCTTGAATTATGCACCCGTGGGAATAGTCTGCAACTTCACATGAACTAACACATAAGTCAAAACACAAAATTCTGACATGCACATGTACACACATAAACACACGCACTCTTGGACACACTCACTCTCACACACACACACACACACACACACACAAACTTATATATATCCATAACAGTAATTTCTTAAGGTGTATCTCCCCAAGTTAGCAAAATGTGATTGCACACAAGCACAAGGCTGGCTTACCAAAAGCCTCCCATATTTCAGAGCTCTCACAGACTCGATCTCTGCATAGAACTTTATTTCAGCCACCTGTAGAGTTTCCATATTCGATTTATTTCCGTGTGACCCAGAACAGCTCAATCCTCTGGATCCTTGCCCAGGTATACACCCTATAGCTGCAGCTAATGAACCAAAGCATCGCTGCCAAAAAAAAGGGCAGCGGGGAATAAAGAGTGTTCAGCCCCGATCAGGAGTAGCCCAGTCCCAACTTGCTTGACCCCGGTTAGAGAACTCCTGCTGGGCCAGTATACACCCCCCACTAAACTACCCTCTATCCTGCAGTCACAAGACCCCAACCTTTCCTCAGGTAAGTCTGCATAGAAACATATCAAAAACACACATGCAAACACACACACTTGCACTTAAATCCCTGTGGCTGTCTGAGGTGGAAGTAGGGTCGCTCCATAAATCACACCTGTAAAAGCTGATTTGGTCCCAAATGTTCTTTATTCACAAGTGGTGTTTACGGTCAGCGTTCCAGCATCGGGGAAATGATTTATGTTGTAGCTTATGTTGTGGAAAAGTCCATGAGATTGTTTCATATTACTATTTAGAAAAAAAAACTCTTCTTTTTTCCCTTTTTGCTTTAAATAGCACCTTCATCAGGAAATCAAGGTAGAGAGATTGGGTGAAATACACCAAAGGACATTATAGACTTGAAGCTGTAGATCAACTCCTCTTCTGATTGGTTTAAAACAAACAGCATCGCTGAGAGAGAGAGAGAGAGAGAGAGAGAGAGAGAGAGAGAGAGGATACTGACAAAAATAGGTTGTTGTGAAAGTGGAGGAATGTGACTGTCTGAGTTGGACAGCAGAGCAGCGCATAGTGTAGTAGAGGGTGGTGGGGGGGGGGGGGGGGGGGGGGCTCTGTCACAGCCCCTCCAGGGTAATTGGCTCCAGATGTGAGGCAGCGTGGCCCCTGCGCCAGCAAGGCGTCAGGGCTGCATTAAAAGCTCAGCCCGGAGCTGATGGGATCGCAGAGGGACAAGCTCACCCCTACACACCAGCCCCAAAAAAACACAGCTTCAACCTCATACTTTGCTGCTGAGCACTGACACTCCATGAATGCCCCTCCGCCCTGTTGCACATCATCAGCCAAAACAACCAAGCACTGTAGGACAATCCCTCTTTTTTTATTTTCCGTAATTCATGACCTTGGTTTCGGCTTGGACAAATAAAAAATCGTTCTCCAAGGATTGTTAAGTCTTTGTGACTCTAGTGACAGCAATCTTTGGGTCAAATCGATGTCATGCCATTGTGCTGCAGCATTTGTGTTGGCTGTTGGCTGACTGGCAATTTTTTTTACCCTGAATGCTTTTCAAGACAGCATTATGTTTTCAGCACACTATGGTCAGGTACAAGGAAAGTCAGCGGTGCTCAGCCGTGTTCTGGCATCCACAATGAAAGTACAGTGAAAGACATTACTTGTATACACAGGAACATCATGTAGGAATAGCGGCCGAGCCATATTCATTAAAAAGAAGAGGCGTATGTCTGTGTCAAGATTATGGCTTTATACAGAACAACTAAAACAAACCTTGGCATGTTGAACTGTTTTTGTAAGATATAATACTTTAGTCCAACCTCTATAGCTGATCTTTTTTGAGTGGGAAGTCTGTACTTCGTAGTATTCGTGTGCCGTTTTTCTTATTAAATCTCTAACAAAGAATGGAGAATGTGAGTGTAAATGGATTAAATTCCACAATGTCCAGAGGATCCAATGTGTAAAAAAAAAAAAAAAAAAAGAGTCCTCAAAGCGGGAATGCTCGCACTGTGACACAAGGAGCATGTTTACTGATAGAGTGTGGAAATCGATTAAAAGCAGAAAAGCTGCATGCAATAATGGTGAAAGAAGGGACTGGAAAGACAAAAAAAAAAAAAAAGTTAGATTGAAAGCACTTCATCAGTGATGACATTTACGTATCGATGGCATTTGCTGAGTTGCAGTCCACGACCATGACTAAATGAGAAAACCACTCATCATGCCAGCCTAGCATTAAAAGGCTTATGTGAGAAGACCCTTGAAGCACCTTTCAGCCAGGAATGCCTGTTGAACAAGATCATACGGATAAACAGAAAGCAGATGTGCATGTACTGAGCTCTGACTTCCTCTACCTGTAAAGGCAAGTGGATCTAATGTTGTTAAAAATACAAACAGGAACATAAAGTGGAATGCTACAATGAATCTGCTTTCTGCCAGTACTAAATTGTAGAGCCTCAAAAAACTAAACAATCAAGACTGTTAGGTGCTTAATGTGATATAATCTAGTGACTCCCAAACGATTTATTTTTGTCAGACATATTCCCACACCCCTGTCAGATAGGATAGGTTTTTGAAACTAATTTTGAAGTTTAAAATGTCTCTACCTCACCTGCCTCCCCTGACCGCATGTCTCTGAAGGAATTCAGTGGAGGTAAATGTATTAAAGATCATCAATACACCAATGTAATTTTTCATGTCTTTGAAACAAATCCTTAATTAATATATAAAAGTGAATTCTCAACTGAAAACTCCTTTATTTTAGTTGAAGCAGTTTTCCCCCCCGGCAATTGCAGATGTAGGCCCATCAATTTATAGGCTGGGTGGTATTACTGATCTAATATATGAAACCAAAAATGTCAAACTGTGTCAGGGGTCAAAGCAGCGACATTTGGATCAAACCCAGCTGTAACCCAAAAATCCTGTTCTCCAACAACAGAAATGATTTTCAGAGAACACAGCCCACACCTCTAAAAACAATACAAGAGCGATGGCTGCCAGCAGGGGATTAATTTCAGCCCACCATCGTTCCTCCGCCTCATTCTATCCTTTTACCCTGGGAGATGGTGTTGTCATACTGCTGGACATGGGCCCAGGGTGTGAGTGAGTTTAACTAAACAAAAAACACTCCAGCCTCAACCGGGGACTCATGCCTCAGTCAGACCTCCATAAAAACAGCTCTGGTCTCTGTTCACATGCTTGTTTCCAACACAAAATAAAACGAGCATCTGGTTATCTCTTACTAGTAAGGCTTTAATAAACCAAGCGAGGAATGTCAATGAAACTAGGAGGACCTGGACTGTTGTGAGCACAGTCTGACACTAGGTGGTAATCTTGTGTTTCAAATGAGTTTCATCAGTGTTTCCCTTCGTAACCTATGAGAGGTTGCTTCAATTGAATGGGCTAATGTTTCAACAGACATGGTGAATGACAGCTGATGGTTGACAGTAGTAATCTACCACCTGAGATGAATCAGATTTAACATTGTTGTAATGATCTTTTTACGAGGGTTAAGGATCAGAGTATTTCTCTCAACAGCAACTAACAAATACCTTTTGTATCGCTAAGAAGATGTGATGCAATTTCCCCTCAGGAGTATCCTTCAGAGTTGAGGGCAGAGAACGGGAACTTTTCCTCGTGTGGAGAACCTCCCTTGAGGGAGTGTGAAGACCGAGCAGCCGCTGCTTGCTGCAGGGTCGCTCGGCCTAATTCCTTAGATTAAAAGCAGCAGTGGGTGGCTGTAGGTTCCTGGGCAGCATGAAGACAATCTAAACAGCATCATGATTAGAAACGTACCAAGCATGTGGCTTTCATTAGTCACAGACTGAAAACACAGCACAACACTGTAGAGGAAGTCTCAATGTGCCTGCCAATCAAACACACAGTCATAAATGTGACATGTTAGACTGATGAGCTCTCCAACACACTGGTAGAGACATCTTTGTGGTTAAATGAGTAAAATGGACAACATTTCCCTTTTATTAAATGGATGTAATTACAAGTTGAACATCAACAGTTTATACAACACAACCAGGTGGAGTATTTTATAGTTTACTGGTCCAAACAACCTGATCAGTTTCAAAATCTATGACCAAACCGTTCAGCTTTTGTCACATTCATTAAAGTTACCCAATATAGTAGCAAGCTTAAAATAAAAATCAAACAAATAATAAAGTAAAATGAAAAAACACTTAGCCCTTATTCCAGGAGTCAAATGACTCACTGGTGGAACATTTGACGTAAACATAATCTGAAGTGGTAAACCTTGTACATTTATGGTTCAGAGTTGATCAGCAGTTTTCTCAATAAAAAAATCAGATTGATCTACATAAAGTGAATGATCATCCATATGGGGCAGTACAAAGTCTGTCAGAAGGTTAAAATGGAAAAATATTTAAAAACAACATAAACAGAACGAAGTTACTGACCCACATGACCTGTTCTTGCATTGCTGTACATTAAACCTCTCCTATCTCATTCCCTAGCAAAGATAAAGAAGAAAAAGACGATTTCTTTGAAGTGTGCATTGTATTTTCCCAACAGCTCATAAGAGTCGATTTTGGTATAATAGTGAGATAAAGGCAGTGAAAAAAAACAAACCCTTTTAAGTGTTGAGAAAAACTTCTCCATAAACAAACTGCCCGAGGTGATGCAGATTAGAATCTGGCTAGTTCCTTTCTTTACACAGTACCGAGTATACTTGGCACAATTTTCCCTTTCTTGTCTTTAGTGCCGAGTTTTGGGGGTGGGGGTGGGTGAGGGGGGTGGGTGGGTGGGGGGGGGTCAGGAGCTCCTTGCCATTGTGATGACAATGACAGAGAGGCTGATGATACCCATGATCAAACCGAAGACCACCAGGAAAAGAGCCTAGAAACAGAAAGAGCATATCAAACAACTGTTGTAATCCTGTTAAATAAATTAAAACATGTAACCTTGAGTTGTTAAGTCAAATAGAATAATATTATTTTGTTGCTGTAAATGAACAATGTTCCAACAGTGTGTAGTTACCCCAATGGAATCAAAGGTTCTGAAGGGTCGGCCGCTGATCTTGAGGTAGAAAATGCCAGGGAAGACAAACAACAGGCAGCTGGATGTGGTTGATCCTGGCAAAGAAACAGAAAAAAAATGTGTCTTAAAATCGCAGATTCTTAAACTGTTGAAGCAGCGACTGCACCATTAATAATGTAAAAGTAGAGACTGTGAGGTTAGCCAGTAAAATCAATAATTGTGAACAATGATATCTGGGCTGAGATCTTGAGCACTTTCAATGTCTGCTGTAGTCAAAAAAAAACATTCACAGCCAAGCAAACTTACTTACTGCCCCAAAATAACAAGTATATTATTCATAAAGACTATTAAATCTCTTCTTTATACAAATACAACACCTACCCACTACACCAAACACTTCTCTGATATCTGGCACAAAGATAGCCATCAGCAGGACAACACCCAGAATGATTAGAGTTGTGATGATGTGGATCAGCCAGGAGAAGGGTCGATCTCCCCGCAGGAGCAAGATCACAGCTTTACGTGCCTGCAGCACACACACACAAAGTTCAGTGTAAAAAAAAACAAAAAAAAAAAACATACTCAGAGGTAAAGTTAGTTACTTTTATCTGATCCAGTAAGAAAATAAGCATCTAGAGACATTCATTTTATTTAAAAATAATAATGTATTCCGTTCACACACACAAATAACAATAAATTGACTTCATTATTCGAAATGATCAAGTTAACTACCAATAAAAGCTGTAGAGCCAGGATTAAATATACTGAATTTTACATTAGAGACTAGTCAAACAACTTCAAACATTCAGGGAACTATATAACTTCATTTAGAATATCCTGTGATCAGTGAACTTACAGGGAATTGAATGAGCGGCACAGTAAGCAACACGGAGAGCAGGATGGCCAGTCGGACTGTCATCACCATGATGTCATGATGCAAATATGTGTCGTAGCTGAGCAAGAGCTGAGAGTCTACATGAGCTGTGAGGAGGAGACAAGACAAGAGTGAGGGTACAGGCCAGCGGACAAGAGAGGGCTAAGTTTAGTCGCTATAGTATTTCAAATATGTAGATAAAATGTGAGTGATTCAAAAACTATACAAGAATATCAATAAAAGGCAGAGCAGTAAACCTGTACAACATTGGAAAGAGTGTCAAAAATCTGGGGGAGAGAGAGAGAGAGAGAGAGAGGAATGACATCAGGGAAAGGAGCCACAGGACGGATTCGAACCTGAGCCACCCACAGGGCTTCAGAAAAAACAAAAAAAACAAAACGATTTTGACAGTGTATTGAGGATCACTGTTGTTTTCAAACCTAAATATCCAATCAATGTCAATAGCAGAGAAACTAGCATTATTGCCTTTTCTCTTTAAGTATTTAAACATTTGCTTTGTTTCAGTTCAAGATTCAGACAGTTTCATAAATACACAAGAGCACAGTGTTTAGTTATAATGGTGTTTGTGTGCGGGCTTACCATAGAAAGTGAGGTAGCCAAAGAGTGCAGAGATGAGGTAAAACAGGAGTGTGAGGCTGATGCTGACATTTGTAACGTTCTGCATCCTCTTCTTAGTGGGTCTGAAAAATCACAAAGGACACATTCACTGAGCAACATGATAACAAAACAGGTGAGGAGTAAGTCAATGAGAAAGTGAGATCTGACCGGTCCAGTTCGCAGTAAATTGGCAGGATGGTTGTGTGGCACAGGAAGGAGAAGGCCATGGTGGGGATGGCGTAGGCACTCTGTAAGACACATGGGATGGATCACAGCTGTCATTTACAAATTATCAGCTCATAATGTTACAAAGGAGTGAGAGGACTGGTGCATCAAGGTGAGGTTTTTATTAGGAGTGATGCGGAAATGTCAGTAAGTTTGGAACTTGAAGGAACGCTTTAGAAAAAAATAAATGATAAAGTTTTGAAAAGAGGATCAAATGTGGGGTTTGGACTATTCTACGTACCATATGTATGTATGGCCTTCACATGTAACATACATAAGAAGCAGCTGCACACTGCATAGATTTCTTATGCATTAAGAAAGTCAAACTTCTACAGCTAAACAACTTCTCACTTCCCACCTTGTAATGTTTAGTGTGGAGAAAAGAAAACCTTGTTTCATAGACATACCTTACTGGAGATGACAAAAAGCTTTGGTGTGCATTCTGTGCCAGAAGAATTTGATGCCTGGAAGAAGTAAGAGGGAGAATGTTACGTGTTAAAACTTCTGTAATTCTAACCTGTAAATGAGAGAAGAAGAAAGCTGGTTTGCATCCCCTGGCTTTGGAGCTAAATCTAAACAAGCGTCTGAGAAATCCATGTCAGATCTGAAGCTCTATTAAGGTCGGTATAATTCCAAGAGGCCAGAGGTCATTTCCAGTCTGATGCAAGGTCACATGAACTTCCTCCACCCTCAGGAGGACTGGCACCGTTCAGCACGCAGCCTCCTCTGGTCCTCATCAGCCAGTTTACACAGTCAGTAAAATCAGGTCTCCTGGGTTTCCCCTTATAATCCTGCAGCCATGACCGCCTGGTCCAGACTACAGAGCTCCATCCTACAGTTTCTGATATGCGTGTGTGTTTGTGTGGACATAAGTGGTTGTTGTTACCTGGAATGTATCTTCAAGTGTGGTCACATTGTGAGGCAGTGGGCAGGGGATAGCCCATTTCTTCACCACAGTCTGGAGAGACGTTAACACAGCTTGTCAACAACAGCAATATATATTTTTTTAATAATTTTCAAAGGCCAAAAAGGGATATACACTGGAGACTTACCACAATTGCAAAGTACAGCATGAATAAGAAGGCAATACCACTGGTGTAGCCAAGAAAGCCTGCAAGAGTCAGAGAACAGATCTGTTGAGAAACAACAATTTAAACCAGTCAATCAGAAAAATAAAAGATGCTACTTGAAATCTCAACTCACCTATTTTAGGTGACATAGACAGAGGTAGAATAATACAAAGTGAGACGAGGATCAGAAGCATCCTGCCGTCTTGATACCAGGCATCCCTGCAAAACAAGTACACGTGAATTATTAAAAAGGCTGAAGCTGAATCAAGCAACATTTCCCATCATCATCATCATCTTCCTGCTCCTGCAGTGGATGTCATGGATAGCACAGATTAATCTTCAGCGCTTTAAAACGGACCTGCTCTGGAAAATGTGTCTCCATTTTGTGCTCAAATACAGAGCGACAGATTCATCATGTGGTACGAATTAAGGGCTTTAGCTCTTGCAAACCGTAACAATTATGTAATTCACATGCAAACGTCGTGTCACTCTGTCATTTGAGACCACATTTCACTTTTCGGGGGGTTTTTTTGGAGAGGGGGGAATAATATTTTCCTTTGCAAAGGGATCGCCTTGACGGTTTATTTGGGATTGGGGAGCTAAAGAAGGAGAATGAAGAGGAGGAGGAGGAGGAGGAGGGGTGGCGTTTGGAGGTGACACATGTGGAAGGCATGCTGGCTCCGCTGGGGTCGGGGTCGGAGTGCTGCCTGGCGCTGCTGTGGGCTGGACGGCAGCGTGGGGGTCATGAGGGACTGGCTCCAGCTCTCTTTATGGGGCTCCCACAGTCAGCAGCACCTGCTCCGACCACATCAACACCCACTGACCCCTGTTTGGCAGTTTCACAGCTGTGGCGTTAGCAGAGGCGCGGATGGATTTGTCTGCGTCTACACTAGTTTCTGCCCCGTAACTAGATGTCACCGTGAACTCGGCTCTGACCTTGATTCCCTCTTGTCCTGCCACTTCAACCTCAACCCAAGTTTAGATGAAGCGCTCGACCACAGCTTCGCTAACCCTCTGCTCCACTTGTACAATTCGTTAAGCAGACACAGGGATGTAAGAAAAAAAAATAAAAAATCTCCAATCCCACCAGGATCCGGCTCGAGGCTTACTGTAAAGACACAGGATACCTAGACGACCCATGAAATGTGGAACATTTCACGCTATAACAAGATGCAGGATTGCTCTCGGTTAAGTTTGACTGCCAATGAGTCAATCTGCACATAGTGTTGAAGATCAGCATAAATCTGGCCAATGCGGCGCATAAACCAAATCCACAGCTGTGCATGTATTGGGACTTGTAACAGAACTGAAACAAGACGGGAGAACTGAAACAGCACTGACTAAGAAAAGATTGAGCACAACTTGTGTTTTCATTCTGCCATATTGTGATAAATTGGCAAGAAAAGAAAGAAAATATAAAACAACTCAATTTATTTATGCTTTGATGGGATTGAGTGTATGTGTCTGTTAACATCCCAAAGCCGCTCATTAACAGAAATGTTGTGTTTCCCCTCAGCAGTGGGCTGTAATTAGGATGGCAAAACTGATATCCCCTTGTATCAGTCTGATTCCGGGGAACATGTGCGAGAGATTTAGGGGTGAAAGGAGAGTGCTAATAAAAAGCAGCTGTGTGTAGAAGATACAGATGTTGACAGATCGGCTGAGAGCAGCTACATATCTTTGCTTAAAACCAGTGTGGCCAATAATAATGTGATAGAAGTTACTTTCTTGGCCTCGGCCTACAGGCTCGTCCTTGTAGACCAATGAAAAACAGCGGCCGCTGATGATGCATGATGAATGGCTCTCTGTTGTACATTTCCTCTGGGTAGGCTTCAGGCTACACAACATAGAGTTTGCTTCCACATCTCAGACACAAAGTAGTGCACTGTGGTTTTGTTAAAGAGCTTCTTCCTTGCTTTATACAAAGATTTCTCATTATTTGAACATTTTTGTGGAGCCGATGTGTCAAGTTTGACTTATTTAAATCACAGGTATAATCTACAACATCATGGGAACAGGAATGACTCATTCGTTATCTGCTAATGCAGCTAATCTAAAACGGATGGCTTGGTTTTACCCGCAGCTGTGACAGATTTTCAACCAAATATCCTTATTGGCAAAGGACTGGGCTCAAAGTGATGAATATACCTACCCTGTGCCGTGTGAGCTCAAGAAGCTGTTGATGGCTGCAGGGAGCTCAGACTTCAAGATGAACAGATAGGAAGACATGGCTGAGGGGAAGAGAGGAGAAAAGGGGTCAGATCATTTCTTTTGTTGTATATAATAGAAGGCCAAAAAAAAAAAAGAAGCACATAAGCCACCAAACTTTGAAATCATAAACACAACATATCATTGCATGATTTCATGGTGTGTATTTTCCAGTGCAGGGGCGAGTGGGGTTTGGCTGCTCTGAGTTAATACAGATGGGTGGGGTAAAAGCTCAAGGGGATCACTAGAAAAGCCTCCGGAGTGGAGGAGCAGACGTTATGCAGATCTTTCGACTGCTGGAGACCCAGAGAAGCATGAAGAGGTGAGGAAGTTTGGGGGGGGGGGGGGGGGGGGGGGGAGGAATGCTAACAATAATGATCTCTGACGCTAATCCAGGTATTTCTCCCTCTGCTCCACCTCTTTAGGAAACAGGATATTATCAGCCTCCGACGGGCTCCAACATCCTTCCAGAGACAGCCAATCAGAGAGGGGATCAGGGTCACTTCCTAAGGTTCATACCAGCCTCAATAACGTCAGGAGGAAAACTTGAAACGGGTGTCAAAGGAGTCAACCAATGGGGAGGGTGTTTCTGGTTGAATGGGGATGCAGATACAGCGTGTGGTCAGTCATAAAGGGAGAGTGTGTTAAGGGATTTAAATTTGGGGAAGCCAGGCAAAGCTAGCTGGAGTTAGCTGGGACCTTATAGCCTCAGGGGCAGGTCTTGCACTCGCCGTCAAATAAGCCTAGACCATAATCCCTCAGATCCTGTCTTTGTTTATGAAAGAAAATTCCTCCAATAACCCTCCCAGCCCACACAGACACTCACTCTGTGAAAAGCTAATACCATTTGTGAGCACTTAAACCTGTCAAAAAGAGGTTATTTTGGAGGTGGGAATGGCTTTGGAGTTTTTGCTGCAAAAGTTCATCCATAAACTTAAAAATAAAAAGCCATAAAAATGAAAATGATTTTAACCACGTAACCACATTGGAAGGGATCACACAACAGGCATGATGCAGTGGTTTAGTCTCAGGCAGTTTGTTAGCCACAGCACAACAATGTTTTTCATGGGAAATCCTGGAGGGATCATACTTACATCTCTAAACAACAGAAGGCCCTTGAGTGAAGAAAAAGGATTGTTATTGGCCAAAGATGGAGGAAACCATATTCTAACAGGGTGCATCTATGTACACATTTCATGAACATGTATGTGTGTGGTCAGCACATAGGAAGAGAGAGTGTGTCATAAGACAGAGCCACTTTCAATTCATTAAGATGGAACAGAGGGGCGGGCTGAGTAAGCCCTGGGCTGGTCAGTAATTAAGGTCAATTGGCCCATCAGGCTTTGGCAGTGCAGATGAATGTTTAGCCAGAGTGAGGCTAATTGCACTCTTATAAAAAGGGGAGGGGGGCCCAGGGTGCAGACAGATGCATGCCGGAGTGCCGGCTCTCACACTCTCACACATACTGCCCCATGCTGGGAAAACCACAAACATACCAGAGGGCAGGGCAGTAATCCACTCAGGCAGGCCGCTAATGACTGCAGAGGAGCTATCACCTCAGCTCTGCACTGTATGACGAGAGCAGTGCGTGGCTGAAAGGACAGTGAAAGGCAGAGAAAATTGTGGGGTTGGGGGTTTCACCATCAGTGACCAATTAGATGAGAAGTCAGGTTTCATGCCCATGGGGAAGGGGCCGAGGGGACAGCGGCTTCAGAGTCAAAGGTTATCAGGGAATCTGGATAATAGCCTCACAGAAGAGAGGAGCCGAGTTCAGGTTTCTGATCACCAGTAGGAGGCACTATAAGCCTCCAAAATAAACTTCTGACCCTGCTGTATTTTGAAACCTCTTCACCACTCTGTTTCTGTAAAAACCCCAAAATCACTTTATGTCCAAAATGTCAGAAATAATGTTTGAAACTGTGCAGTCAAATGGGAGCTGACTTACCACCAATGTTTTGGATGAGAATCGCAATTCCAACCAGGACCTACAAGGAATTTCAAAAAGGCGGTTAGGAAGAATATTTGGTTTGATTCTTTGTTTGACACTAATCCAAAAGACAAAAACGTACCTTTCCTGGTTTTTGTAAGGCTCTCTCGCCAAGTCCTTCATACGAGTTAATACCTATGGGAGTCAAATCAAAAGCAATCAGAAATTCTCAATTGAATAAAGGGGCTTACCAATTTAATCCCACCATGCAAAGTTTAAAATTAATAAAGCACTGCAGAAGAACACAAGATGTTATCTTTTTCCCCATACATTCCTCTTTTTTGTCACAACACTGTGCCTGCCTACATTACAACTCAACAACCTACAGTTTAGTCCAAGAATTAGGCGTGTTATGGTGGTTGAGGCTAATGTGGTCTGTGGCTTGAAGCAGCTACAGTGAACTCACTGCTGTCTAACTACACCCCACATTTGTTTTGTCATCTGCCCCAGTCTACACTGACTTAATTGACATCACTTGAGTCAGTTTTATTAGATTTAGCAGTAGTCTCTGTAGCAATAAAAGACCACTTAAACATTTGACTAGGTAACTTCAAAACCTGAAAACACACTTTATGTGTTAAACAGGTGGAGTTCCTTTCAAAGAGGATAAAATCAGAAATGGAGGGCCCTATCCCCCCCCAAAAAAAAAAAAAATCGTATCAGTATTTTGCTGGTAATTCACAAGAAAACAATCCACTAGAACATCATTTTAATCTGTTTTTTCATGTCTCTCAACAACATTGAAACATCCCCCAAATAAAAGACAACTAGGAAATAAACAAAGACAGAAAACAAAGACACACAGGAAAACGTGGTCTTGATGATTTTTTCTATGCTTTCTGTGAAAGGCAAATTCCTCTAGGGGCAATAAAGATTTCATTCATTCATTTAAGATGGCTTTCCAGTACACCAATCTAAACACTAGTTAGATGAAGAACAAAAACGGTGTACAGTCAAAAAAGGGGGATTAAAGCCCCTGGAATAGGAATGTGCTTATCTAAAGTTAGACTGTATCCACAGTCAGTCTCTCACCTGTTTGGTCACATAGCTTCAGAAGGAGATGTATAGAGTACGCTGCCAGGCTGGAAACTACTACCAACAGGATACTAGAGGGGAGAGGAATAACAGAACAGAAAATAATGTCCATGTGGTTTTACGCTGTTTTAATTCAAAGGCAGCAATTTATTCCAACAGCATTGTTATAGACTGTGTGACAAGATCCTTCTTACCAAAAACCAACTATTCCAGTGCTAGCCATGGCATAAGCTAGACCCAGTATACCGCTGCCCATGATGGCATTCATCAGGTTAAACACAGAGGAGGCGAAGGAGGCTCCTTTAGCTCTGGTCTGCACTGATCCCTGCATATACACAGGAGAGAAAACATTCAACTAGAAGATAAAGAGGTCAACAATAAATGTGAGGATAAAGCAGTAGGAGAAACCTCATTATCTTTGTAAGAGCTTGCACAGAATTTTTCGTGACAGAATTAGGAACAACTGGTCGGCCCTGATGATGGATGTCATGAAGCAACACTGCTCTGGCATGCGGGATCAGGGAATGGGAATGGATGGGGTGGGATTTGAGCTGCTGGCTCTGGGACAGCTGCCTGAGCTCAGGATAAGGGGAGCTGCCCAAACTGCTTGACCTCTGTAATAGGGGATATCCTGGAGAGAACGAGTGGCAACTCTGGTGTCAGTGTCACAACAAGCTTGGATTGACCTGCTAGCTGCTGAATCTGAATCACCCTGAGTCACAGTAGTGGAAGGACTGGCAATAGAGTATGTAAAAACAAATGTACACTACACTATTAAGAAGTATATCTATTCATATCATGGAGGCATTAATCAGCAGATTTCTGATCAAGGAAGGGGGGGGGGGGGGATTCATTAAAATAGAGGATAATCAGTCCTTTCATGAGTCATTTGGTACATGTTTAACAATAAGTGGTATAATCAGTGCACTTAATGTGACAATTGCTCCTTTGATGAAGTAAATTGTTATATCTACTGTATCCACTTCCTTTGAGTGTGTGAGAACGGCTCTGATTAATCAAGCAGACAATGACCTGGAGTTTCTTTCATTCACCTATGCAGGTCAGAGTAATCGAAAATCTCTGCATGAACCCTACATGGAGCCAAACTTTTCAGAGGGTCTTTTAAGACAGAAACTAACCTAAAAATAGAAGTACAGGTCGCAACATATACTGTTCTTGAACGCTTCCTTGAACTGATTTGTATGTCCGAACTATTTTATTTTCGTTCTAGATCTGTGGAGACAAACTTAAATCCAAAACCTTCACAATATGATACCAAAGCTACTGAAAACCTGATTCATTTCTAAGACAATGTGAGAACACAATGGCATTGCCAAAATAGATTTTCAAGAAATGTGCCTGACAGTTTTATCAAAGATACTGTTTTATTAAGCACTAATTTACCAATAAACTCTAAAAAAAAAATATCCCCATCCACATTGTACTTTAGCTGTTGTTGATATTCCTCTAACATAATGAGTCATTTGTATCATGGCCAGAGGTGTCAAAAGTATTGACATTCATTACTCAGGTAGAAGTATAGATACTAGGGTTTAAAAAGACTTCTGTAGAAGTTGAAGTATCAACTCAAGCTTTTCACTCAAGTAAAAGTGTAAAAGTACTGGTTTCAAAACTACTTAAAGTATAAAAGTAAAAGTAATGCAAAGGAAATAAAATGCCATTAAGGACAAAAGCTTAGGCCGCGCCACTGGGGCCTATAGTGCACTACCCCACCTCCCCAAAAAAACATTTTTCTAAAGGCCATGAAGACTATAATGCTATATGAAAATGTTAATGTTGAAACATTTTGTATGCACCTGTTCCAGCCGCATTTATGCCCATTGAAAATGAACGCATTTTAGTACAATGCAAATACATTAAAGAACCATATATGTGTACTACTGAGCATTAACATGTGTTTCATGGAGAGGAAGATATGATGACTAGTTGCCTTTAGTGTGATGTGATTTGTGTCATGTGCAGGTGCAATGGAGCCGTACAAACCAATAGGGTGTTGGAATGGTATATGTTTATACTTCTGATCCAAACAAAATCAAATTCACTCTATCCGGATGGCGCAATTTATCTGCATAGGTTTTTTTGTTTTTTTGAATGATGACAAGCCGGAAACAAAACAAGCCAAAATGAAAGGAGTACAGAGGCTATTTTAAAAATGTAAAGAGCAGAAAGTACAGATAATTGCGTGAAAAAGTAACGAGTAGAAGTAAAAAGTCTGCTGAAAAATAATTACTCCAGTAAAGTATAGCTACCCAAAAATTCTACTCAAGTAAGGTAACAAAGTATTTGTATTTAGTTACTTGACACCTCTGATCATGTCCAACATTTAATCAGATTTTACTCTTGTTGTCCTTGTGTCATTCTGTGTGCTCCTGCTGAAGAAAAAAACCATACATAAAACATATTACTGTTGATGTAGATAATCTGAATCTGTATCCCAGTCAGTTTATTTCTGATGATGATATAATAATGTTAACATCCTGAAGGGATTCAATTCTCATTGATTGATTTTGCTTACTCATAGAATGCATTTTAAGCTGGTTCCCATTGGACTTTGTCAAGACATCTTTAAATTTGACTAGATTTAAGCAAACATGCAAGTTAATTCCGTTCAAATGAAGGTGAATACGTATGAGAGAGCTACAAAAATGCCATTTTAGGGCAGAAGAACATATTACATAACTGATTTATGAAGATCAAGCTTGTGTAAAATGTGCAAGTACAAAAAGAGATATGTCTAATAAATTATCAACTGCATAAAAAAATAAATACATCCTCATTGCAATAATTCCATTGAAAATAACACAGTTCTGCTTTTAGACAGAACTCCCATTTGAGTGCTGACATCTGCAGAAAGCAGAGGACACGTGATGACCATGAACTTAAAGGGAACTTTACTTGTTAACGAGCTGAAAAACACATTGTCCTTTCTTTAATACTTACATTTCCTAATAAAGGTGAAGTCTCGTCGCGTTCTGTGTCTCCGGCGGTTATTTCACTGTATGAGTCTGTGTGTTTGTCTGCATTGATGCTCATTTTCTACAAAAAAAAGACACAAACTAAAAGTAACAAACCACCGCTGCTCCGGGTCAGACTTCAAAAACACTCCTGCCAGCGTGGCGACGTGAAGCTGCAAAAGTTACGAACCCATCCGGTCAGATAATCACTTTTTAAAACTCTCCTCTAATCAGCCGGTCAGCTGCTGGCTGTTGTTGTTGATTACTCACGTCACGTGTTGCTCTCGTCCGTCGCATTTGTAAAGCGTCGGGAATTATACTATCCAATCAGAGGCGGACTCTGCACTCGTCTGACCAATCAGCAGTCGGCTCTTGGTCGATCACTGATGACGCATACGAAGCATGCCCGAGAGCGGAGGATGTGGAGGTGAGTTCTACTCATGAGTTTTCTTGATAAAGAAAGGTTAATTATTTTGTATCCAGCCTCTATTTTGTTAGATGTATTTCTTATTCACAGTTAGAATATGTGTATTTACTTTTTCAGGCTCACGGCAGTAGACTTTGTTGTCATTTCAGGCTCCTTATAAGAGTCTTTGCATCTGTACAACCTCAGAGAAACTTAAAAGCTGCTGTTGTCCACCGGAGCCACTTGTCTGCTTCTTCAGCGCCAGCCTCGTCGGTTCCTGGCTTTGTTTTGAAGCCCACAATGGAGCATAAACTGTACCGACCCCCTCCAGATGTTCGGGGTATGACCTGTCTGGACAAAGAGGCCTTCACACAGACCATCTCTGTCCCTGCTCTACGGGTGCCCACTCGGGTTTTAAACAAAGTGGTCAAGAGCCTGAAGAAGTCCACCATCCAGCGCCCTGGAGTGCCCAGAGTGCTCCAAGAGAAAGAGGAGGGTAGTGACTTTCGGTTGGTCCTGTTGGACCCTCACAGAGTGACTTCGCCCACCTCTTTCAGTGAGGCAGAGGCCGAGGCTCTGAGGTCTTTCAGTGTCTCTCAGGAGCTGCAGCACTATGATCTGAGGCTCACCTACGACAACTTGAAGAGCGAAGAGGTGCTGGAGGCTGTGCTGCCTCAGGGTCAGGATGTGACTTCTTCTTTCAGCAGGGTGGGACACATTGCACACATGAACCTGAGGGACCACCAGCTCCCTTACAAGAACCTCATAGGTGACAGATTTATGTTTCTACGCTCATTTTATCGAGAACCTTCCTTCAATTCTGCACCCGGTTGTATATATGTTTTATTAGTTAGAAGCTTTGCGATTATTTATTTGGAACGAGAAATGTCAAAGTCAGTATTTTGCAAGTGAAGTTTGATACAAAGTTGAGTCGAGGTTTTACACTTCTGTGCCCTTTACACCTCATGAGCAATGTTTTGACCCCCCCCCCAAGAATCATAAGTGTGAAGACAAATCACAGCATTAACATTTAATTTGGCAAATAATCCCTTTAAAAGATTTGACATGTTATCAGTGTCCTCGGTCCAGTTTTGTGCTAAAACACTCTTTTTTTTTAAAATCTTCTTAGGAGAGTTCTTGGTTTAAATTTCACATAATTTGTAATACAACAGCAGTTGTATTACAAATTTAAAAATGTGTTCCTGTGTACATTTTTTTTATTAATGTAAAGTATTTTATTCCTTTTTAATTCATGTTCTAATTAGTCTAATTTTAAGGAGCATAATTGAACAGATAATGGATTTCAGAGTTACAAAGTGACATTGATTGTTGACTTCTTGGCTGCTTCCAATGTAGGTCAAGTCATCATGGACAAAAATCCTGGCGTCACCTGTGTGGTAAATAAGACAAACACCATCGACTCCACTTACCGCAACTTTAAGATGGAGATGCTGGCTGGAGAGGAAAACATGGTCGCCAAAGTAGGTTTAATCGTGAATCCTGGTAGAAAAACCATCAGGTTAATGATACTGACTTAGAACGGTTCCTTTGTTCTCATGATTAATGGTGGATAAACTCTTTGTGCTGCAGGTAAGAGAAAATGGGGTGGCATATGAGTTTGATTTTTCTCGTGTGTACTGGAACCCCAGGCTGAGTACTGAGCATCAGCGTGTGGTGCAGCTCGTCAAACGTGGGGACACCGTGTTTGATGTGTTTGCCGGCGTTGGTCCCTTTGCCATCCCTGCTGCCCGCTCCGGTGCCAACGTGGTGGCCAACGATCTCAACCCAGAGTCCTACCGATGGCTTCAGCACAACTGCAAACTCAACAAGGTGGAGAGCAAAGTCCGAACCTTCAACCTTGACGGACGAGCGTTCATCCAGGGACCTGTGAAGCAGGAGCTGCCTGCACTGCTGAAGAAAAAAGATGTAATCCACGTGGTGATGAACCTGCCCGCCTTGGCTCTGGAATTCCTGGATGCATTCAGGGGCCTGTTGCACAGAGAGCATGTCTGTGAAGAGAGCCTACCCACAGTGCACTGCTACGGCTTCTCAAAAGATAATGAACCTGAGACAGACGTGGTGAAGAGGGCGTCCAGTAGCCTTGGATTCCCTGTGGAGGAGCGGTGTTCAGTGCATTTTGTGCGCAATGTAGCACCAAACAAGGATATGATGTGTGTGACATTCACACTCCCCAAAGAGGTCCTCTTCAGCAGTGATCATGAGCAGACAGGTGAGGGTTCATTCATTAAACCGTGGTAACTCAAGTTAGACATCAAAAGACAACAAGGTGTCTCTAAGTACGAGACGCTTAACTGTGGTGTGCTGTAGGAAGCCTTTGGCCATGAAGACATTTAGAGGTTATTTATCCTACAGATAGTTTTCTCAGTTCTTAAAGATGGATTTTTAATCCTTTTCAACACAATCAACAGAAGATCTCTGCATTTCAGACTTAAAGTCAGTCAAAAACTAAGTGATATAGAAATATAACCATCAGCTCTGAATCTTTTCTATCTTCTAGTATCATTCACTCCTCTGAATATTCACTAAAAGTGTTTATGATCATGAACAGATAATAGTTATTGAAAGTGTTTTTTTTTTTTTTTGTACTGCCAGGTGGACCAAAGACTATTTTCCCTCTTGAACGATAATAAAGTTGTATTTGATTCTAAACACATTTTATTTGTCCACAGAGTCGTCAAGTGAACCACCACCAAAAAGACAGAAATGTGAGGAAGCTACAGGTTCAACGTGATGATCATATTAACCGTGTTCTGTAAGGAATACAAGAACAAAATTAAAGTTGAGATTTTTTTTTTAACAAAGTCATACTTTTTTTTTTTTAATGTCTTTGCATCTTCTCGCAGAAAGAAAGTTGTTTCACTTCAAAATAAAAATGTAAAGACAGAAACATCTCATTGGTCACTGTGATTTATTTGAATGTTAAAATAACACAAAATATAAAAAAAAAATAAAAATCATACAAACCCTGACACAAATTCAGAGAACTACCTTAGTGGCATTTGCCTGCTCCCCAGTGGCAGCAGGGGCTTTTACAGTCCTTTTTTGTCAAACTTCTCACCAGTGTCTGATGTGGATGTGTTCATTGTTTCAGAGGGAACAGGCCACTGAATGCGTCCTGAAGGGCTCGATGACAAGCCAAAGCTGAGTTGTATCCTCCAGCTGTGTCCTGAGGCATGGCAGCCCGCACGTGGTTCAGATACCTGAGAACACACAGAGAGAGCCCTGGTCAGGAACAGCAGTGAACTATTTTGTAAATAAAGTGACTGAGTGGCAGCCTGAGCGCTGGTTTAAAGAGCAGTTCCTGTGAGTGTAACTTGAGTGAAAGTTTATTCTTCATTAAATCCACACTTGAAGTTATTTTCTCTGGCTCTCTGTGACCCTTTGGCCCTTTGATGAGATCAATGAAGACAGACGTACCCATACACTAACACTGAAACACCTTGTGCCTAAAAGCCTCTCCAACATGGCTCTATTAAAGTATTATGGGTATCTTTTATTTTTTAAGTGCTTACAGATGTAGCCTGCCAAAGCCTCTTTTCAGGTTCTCGAGCGAAGCCAACAGTCACTGTTTATTTTCATAGTCGTGCACAGACAGAAAAAACATTCGAGCTGCTAATTTAGTCTCCACATCTTGTCCCTGCATTGAAAGATTCCCCTCTACTTATGACTTGTGTTTGTACAGAGGGGGGCTGACCTGTGTCCCCCAACCCGGCTAATCCTTCCTCCACTGTTTTGTGCCATCAAAAGAGTACAGGAAAGTAGCACACATGATCTGTGCTGGGGTTTTTTTTTTTTTAAAGCATTTGACTGGAGAAAAAAAAAAGGAAAGAAGCAAAATCTTCCAAGAACTGAGACAACACGTAGCTCTGCCTGTCAATACTCCCCCCCCCACCACCACCCTGCAGGAATCATATAGTCCTAAAGCCCTCACACGAGTCTGGCTTTGTGGCCCCTGTTCCTGTGAGCCGGGGAAACTTCAAAGTGAGATGAAAATCAAGAGCACAGACAGCCCTCTGTGATTTCTGTGACCATTCAAGCTGCTCTACAGAGTAACCCAACACCTGTGGGGAGGCTCAGTGAGAGCGAGAGTTGAAGTATGTGTGTGTGTATGAATGAGAGATGGGCGGGGGGGGGAGGTGTTGGGCAGACTACACGCATTATAGATTGTATTTGGCAATTAACTGTTTTAGGATTTTACAGCATGGTGTGTTCGTAGCCCAATGAAACCTTCACTGAAAAACGGAACTTATTTGCTTACATGAATGTGATTTGAAATACAGAGAGACAAGAAAATGAAACATGACCTTGACTTGTCTTGCAGTAAAGACAGTGAAAGTAGAAAGAAGAGTGGCACGTGATGTCAATCAGGTCTTGCACACAAAGACCACTCATCAGCCACTAGAGAAACAACACACAAGTTCAAAACAGCAGGCCCAGTGATTAATAATAACTTCATTAGGCACAAGCTGCTGTAGCCTGTCCTTCAGAGCACTTGGGGGAGGTCTTCTCATATGGCTTCCTGCATCAGATGAGTGCTATCTATTGATTATATTGTACTGGGGCCTTTTTAATGGTGAAAAAAGTGGGCTATTTACAGCCTGGCTAAGTCTGCTCTTCCTGCTAATCTAATCCCCAAGCTACTCATGTGGTCATTCCTTCCAAGAAAGCTGAGAGCTCTGTGTAACTTTATACCTGCCTGCCCCTGAGGAGAGAGAGAGAGAGAGAACATGAAGGAGAGGGAGAGGATGGGGGAGGAAGAGGGTGGGAAGTAGAGAGAGAGAGAGAGAGAGAGAGGAGGGAGGATATGAGGTGAAATCACCTTTGGGTATCATCATCCGAACCCTCTTTTCTTAAACCAACCCGTCTGACCTCTGCTCACCCCTAACGCCTGAGGTTAGTTCAGTTCTGCTCCATTAACTCAGCAGCCATATTTTTTTGCGTCGTCCTGTAAAAGGCCGGCTTGCACACATGTACATACACACGGCCGAGGGTGGATGCTGGTGAAGCTGAAAGATGAACTCCTCACATGACTGTACTTGACAACGCTGAAATATTAACAGTGGACTAAGACGTGCAGCAACATGAAATGCGTTAAAATGTGCGGCACACTTTCCTGAAAAAACAACCCATTTCTTCACTTCCTCCAATCATAAAACAAGATGCATCACACAAGCCACTCTCAAACGGATGCTACGAGACCCTCTGACGCTACTGTTTCACACTGTGTGCACTCACACTGCACCCCCACCCCACCCCCCCGTCTCCCTTTCTCTCTGAGGACTGGACTGCCTTTTGTTTCTCGGGGCCCTGAAACCCAAGCCGTTTCGGCCGGTAACATCTTTCACTCTCCGGGCCCCACTGGAGCATTAGCTGCAACTCGATATGGGTCTTTTCAAAGCCTCGTATTATTGGGTAAATATGGGTCACTTTGGACTGGCCCATTATGTTGCTTGGTGGTGGTGGTGGTGAGGGGGGGGGGGGGGGGGGGAGTGGGAAAAGACAAGCACAGGTGATAAAGACAACTGAATGACACAGTATGACTGTGTGTGAGTCAGACTGCGTTGCCACAACGAAATATGACAGGGGGGTTTCCATAAGTATACACACTAAGGAGTGATATAGGAAGGATGCTTTTTGCAGATTTGTTTTAACTTTTTTCACCAAATCAATTGGCATGAATAATTCATATTCACTTGGAGTAAAAACAACATGATGATAAGATTCAGAATCTTTTTTTTTTTTTTTTTTTTTTACAAAGCAAAAAAAAAATCCCCATTCTTTTCAGCCATGTGCAGCTGGATCAAACCTTTTCAAAGCAAACAACATTTTTCCACTTGGGTCTGGAACTCTGAATAACTGGGCAATGTCTCCTGCTAATGCTAATAACACTCAGAGATTTTCCTGACAGGACTATGAAAGTATTCCCTGCTACCGCTGCCTGGAAATCACAGCACAGCCCCATCCTTAATTCAAAGTGAAAAGATAAGTGGGGAAATGTTCAGGATGGTTCTGCGTGATTTCCAGCAGAGAATGTGCGGCTCCTCTGTGTTTGGATCAACGATGCTGCAGCGGAAAAAAAAAAGGGTGTTTGGGTTCTTATTGGATATAGCCGAGAGGTCGGGGCTCTGGAGGGAAAACAGCAGATATCAGAGTGAGGTGCAGGCTGTGTTGGGTCTCCTGTCTAGACTCCATGTGTTGGCTGGAATTGGATTAAGAGAAGATGTGGAAGCTTGATGTGGAAGCTTGATGGAAAAGAAAAGAGGCCTGTAATGCTACAACAGCTATTAAAGAAAGAAGATACATAATCAAAATAAAAAACAGAGCTGACCAATACAATACTGGAATCTGTCTCAAACAACGCTCACTGTAGAAATACTGTTTGTAACGTGTGTTCTTGCACACAAAGAAGATAAACACAATCTGAAAATGGAACAGAAAACATGGAACAAAATCTGAAAGTTTGAGGAGAATTCATAATATCTGAAGTTGTTTTTTTTTTTTCTTCCTTTTGGCTTCAAAGCACTGACTTGTGAGCGGGCCTTAGATTAGCACCTGTCTGCTTTCAGAGCCCTCTCACTGATCCAGGGTCAGCTTTTGTTTTTACTTCAAAAGATCAGAGGGTGTTTGGATTCAGCTTGTCGTCAGCATGATTCATGGACAAAACAGGGTACGCTGTCTTTCATGCAGTTGAGGAGACAAAGTGTTGTTCTGTTAAGTCAACACGAGTCAGAAAAAAATGACATCTACAAAGACAAATCAATAAAACCAATGCTACCTGAGGCTCCAAGGACTGAGGTCTCATTAGCTATGTTTATTAAAGCACAGGAGCTTATACTGGAGTGTTGAGTGCACATAGAGGGCAGCTGACAAGCACAGGGCAGGCTATATCTGAACAGAGGCTGCCCCATACTTCTACAAGGCTGGTCATGAGGCTGCAGGGCGGCAGTGTGGATGTCCGGAAGTCTTCCTTTAGCGCTCCGCTCCGGCAGCAGTGGAGGATTTCTGGCCGGGAAACGATGGGGCTTGAGGAGGGAAGGGTGGGGAGGAGGGTTGGAGAGCCACACACCTGCCAGATGATTTGTCATTATAGAAGGGTCAGCACTCAGCTGTCACCCCCTAATCACCCATCCTACCCATTGAGGCCCCCCCCCCCCCCCCCCCCCCCCTGCCCCCGCCCCCCCATATACTCCACTCCAGTCTTCCAAAAACACCCCCTGCATTCCTAAGGCATCTCTGGTTACACTCACAGCACCACTACCCCATCTGCCCCTCCTTCTTACACTCTACCCTGAGAGAAAATGTACCCCTGTGAGAGACACACACACACACACTGAGATCATTGTGTAGATGTGCCGCTTGCATTATGCCTCCATGTGTGTAGATGTGCAGTTCATAGAAGTGTGAATATATGTTTTTCTAAAGGGCAGAGTTGTTTGTATCCATTCTGACGGAGAAGCGATGGCGCACAATTTATACCAGTATAAGGACGTGTGAATTGGTCCAGGCTGCGGTCCAGGAACAAAAACCCCCCGCAGACAAGCCAAACACTGAGGACTCTCACAGGTATACTATATCTGTCAACAGCGTTCTTTCATCACCATGGGTCACAGGTCACACTCTTTTCCATTGAATGCAGCTTCCTCTGGGACGTGCGAGTGTGTGAGACAGATCCTCAGCCATTAGCCTCCCCACTGTCCACCAGATTATCTCAAGTTGAGCTCTGCGAGTGTTTCTGAGGGGGGCTCAGTGCGCTAACATCATATCCTCATGGACCCCTTTGTCCATTATCATGTGTCTTATCATCACCACCGGCAGGCAGAGTCTGAGTCTCTGCATCCCAAAAGAGAGAAGGAGAGGGGGAGGCGGGTATCACTAACACTTAGTTAAGGGGAGAACATGTTTAGAGTGTTAACAGAAGCTTTGGGTGACACTTGACATTAACACTATAGAAATACATTCTCTTGCAGACTGACTGACAAGCTGTAAGCTTTCCTCAAGAAGGCAGCTTGTTGGCAGAAGTGATAATGACTGAGAGGTACGCTTGTTTTCTGTCTATAAATGAAAGCATTGTGGAGTTCGCTAAGATAAAGGCCTATTGTACTACTTCACTTCCTGGTCCAAGCATCACCTGTCACTTCTTATCCAATGCTTTCTCTTGTGTCTTGGCCCTGCACCTCCTCTGTCTGACCTGGTGGGGTCAGTAGAGGCTGGCTGACAGGCTGGGCAGCTGCCTTCACAAACCAAACCACAGCAGCCATGAGGCTTGGAGAGGCATCACACAACCCGCTAGCCACTTGATATGGAGAGAGAGCATCTTTCTCTCGTCTCCTGAGCTGCCACTTGATGACTCTGCCCCCTGGAGAGCTCAGGGGAAGGAGGAGGGAGGGTGGGGGCAAACCAGACTTGAGTGAGAGGATAATGACATGACATCAGTGTCATCGTTAACCAAATGGGGCTGTAAACAATGGAAGGACATATGCTGTTCAGTGAATTGCTGCTAGCACCAGACACACCCATAAAGGAACATAGGCAAAGGAGCCTTGACAGTTAGATGTCACATTCATGGAATAGAGAAGTGATACATAGAGGAAGAATAGAGTATTCCCAAGGGGTTGGGTTGGGGGGGAGGGGGGGGTATCAGTTACTGAAGCACCTCAAGCACTGAGCAGTGGAAAAAAAGATGTTTCAATTAGGAAGAGAGATGGGATAAGAGCAAAGAAGGAGGGATGAGGAAAACAAAAGTGCAGGGAAAGCGACAGCAGTGGGAGGCTGTTTATTCATACATCATTAGTGGAGGAGTACCTCCTACCATGAGGTGTGGTGGCAGGTCTCTCCAGTCGAGACCCACATGACAAGAGTTTGTTTTCTCAGTGCAGCTCTTAAGAGGGGAAAATTAGCCATTTAATCCCCCAGTACATTGCCGGGCCCTTTTGCCCCAGGGGATGAGAGCAGGCGAGAGGCACAGAGTTCAGGTCTGAAGGTGTTTAAATGGAAACCACGAAAACAAGCACCCTCCCACTCAAAACCAAACCTCTACACAGATTATTGTGTGTTAAAATAGTCAGAAGACATCACCTCACCCTCCGCCCTGTGTTGACCCTGTTGCCTCTCGGCTGTGACACAAATAAACTTGGAGGAAGGAGGCACTGTTGTCCTCGGAGTTCCCTGCCTGCCCGTGTCTTCTTTGCTGGCGATGGCCTGGTTTGGCCTGGCCTGGGTTCATCCCGGGAGGAGACTGCTGGTCTGTCTGGCACATGGCCACAAAGGGAAAACAATAACACTAAAAGCAGAGCCCTTTCAGATGACCAGAATACACACAAGACAAATGTTTCGCCCGCCTCTGTCGTTCTGTAATGCTCCCTCTGTTTCCTCCTGCTCTTTGGGTCACGAATGACTCATCCACGAGTAAAAAGCCTCCAGTCAACTACAGAGTGTGCTTATTTTGACTCATACTTCAAGAGAAGATCAATATTTGCACAGATCTATGGGAGGGAAAACAATAGTGATCTAGCCCCCACCAGCTCTGTCTGTTAATGGTCTGTTTACTGAGACAGACGGGATAATGGCCTGGGTGGGGGCTGGTGGAGAATCGGACAGTGGCGGCGCTCCACTCTGTTTCTCATCTACTCTGTAACGAGGAGAGCAAGCACATACAGTACAAGAAACTAAAGCAAGGTGGTGGCTGTATGCTGTCAAAGAAGATCAGGAATCCTGTTGACACAGAGTGGTTTGCAAGTCAAATAGCTGGACCTGAACCTCCACACTTTTGTTCTGCCTGCACTCTCATTTTGCTATGCAAATGTTTAAATCTGGGAGCTGTGGCTGCAGTCAGACTTTTAGATCTGACCTATGGAAACACTTAAACGGTCAAAGAAGCACTGCGCTGATGTCTATAGTTACAAGCTAGGCTGGGTCTAGCAACACAAAACAGTGGCACGCGCTATGAGTGTGTTGTGAGGAAGAAAGGAGGATATCAGATATCTGAGAAACAAAGTTCAGCTTTAGGTCTTGGTTATGGTGGCACTCCAAAGGACTTACAGGAAAGCCCTTCTGTTTTGCAAGAGCCAAACAAACCATCTTCCCACGAATGGTAATATTTGGCAACGTCATAGCATAATAGAATACAATTTTAATTGGCTGAATGAAAGCAAAATATGGACTTTGAGACGTTATCTAAAGGTAGTAAAAGTAGATCAAAGGCGGCCACTTTTGAGGGAGTTCATCTGAGGTCATGCTAACCGGCGCCTCAGTCTCCAGCTCATAACTTAAGCATCAAAGCCATGTTTGTGTGAAACACAGAGTGCGTGAGTGCATGGCTATTTGAGGCCAAGAATACGAGGCCGGTCTCTCCAAGGTGCCATCACTCTGCTCCCGTCAGTTTCGGCACTCTGACGTCTTGGTGCTGCACCTCGGCCTCCCCGGGGTCAGCGACCTCTGATCCGTCCCTCTCTAGCCCTCCCAGCCCCATCGGGCCTATCAGATGGATATGCTCCCTGTGGGGAACAGAGAACCTGGGATTCACGGCTGTTTCTCAAGATTTCTCTGGAGCGGTTGATCTTTGAGTGAAAGAGAGGAATATCACAGCTCACTTGCACTTTCATTGCAGGTGAGAGGGGAAAGCAAGGTAAGGAAAGAATGATATGTATGCAATTTAAACCTCATATTCGCTCATTTAGTGAGGGCAGAAATGGATCCAAGAGAACTCTATGGACCATGTTTAGTGATCCTGCTCCCTTACAGAGCCAAATCAAGGGTCACTGGTAGTGCTCTTGGCCAGCTAGGCCTGAGCTGAAAAGATGGAGAGCTCAGACCTGGACTCAGGCCAAGCAGGCAGGGAGAGGCTAGCGAAGCCAGCTGCCAGGAACAGAGGGCTGTGATGGTACCACTGACTATTCTAGATATCTCCCTACCACCAAAGCACTTAACATGCAGTATAAGCCAACAAACAAACAAACAAACAGAACGCTGAGGAACACAGGCAGGGAGCATCACTTAGAGACCCATTAACCCCTGGCTCTCAACCAGAACAGTGGGCAGGCATCCTTTAAGTAGCCGTTAAACATAGCTAGTCTACCTAAGTGATTTATACACTACTGCTGTATGTCTATACGTTTTTACTTGTGTCCACAATGTGGATTGAGTCAATTTCACTGAAGACTGTAGGAAGTTTGTAGGTGATGAAAACAATGATTTCACTCTGTTAAAAAATGGTCAAAGAAAACGACCCATCTGTATTCAACCCATCGCTGGGTCACTTGTCTGTTTTGCCAAAGAAAGTGCTCTGAGGAATACTTCCTCCAGCACAGAAGTGCATCCCCAAGAGAGGAGCTCCAGACTAAACACTCTGCTCTTTCAGCTGCTCTCCTACACCCTACCGACAAGAGACGGATGCTTGACAAGCGCTCCCAACAGAAAACCTAACTTTTTCCACCAATTATAAAAAGAAATGCAGAGAGGGGGGGAGGAGGCATGGCTTCACAATATTATACACACTGGCATTTGGTGAAGCACATTGAGCAACCTCTGTCAGAAAAAGATGGGCTAATTTCAGGGCGACCCTTGCCAACACAAACAACTGTTCTGGCTAGCTTTCATTGTCAGCACTTGAGGTTTGAGTTGAATTTTTCAGCGCTCCGCAGCCAATTTCTCTTTCCCCTTATCCCCCCCACCCCATGCGATTTGTCCTTGTCCAAGATCCCAGTCAGTCTTTCAACGCCTACGCAGCCAGGGTAAAAAAAAAAAAGTTTGAAAAAGTGTTCTTATAGAGGGAAAACTCAGATCCAGATGCTTTTCTGCACACGTAAACAAAACATAAAAGAAAATCCAACATACATTTTTCTTACAGGGCGTCAGCATGTGTCTTAATGAACTCATGTGCATAAACACAGACCTGTTTTTACTATTATGCAGTCATGACTTCACTGGTACTGTGTATTTTGATGTATGCAAGAGTTTGGTTCAGGTTATGTCCATCGACAGACATAGGTTCAGTGAGAGGAGGTGGGAGTTAAAACAGCTACTGCTTTTTTTCGATTCATATCACAGCCATGTCAACGTAAACATCATGTGTTTCTGTTTGTGTCTCCACAAGTATTTACTTCAACCTCGACTTTGTTTATTAAAGGCTTTTACTGTTATACATAAAAGCAAAGGAGCCATGGCAAGACATTTTGAATCCTGGCTGTAATGTTACATTCATAGCTGACTCATAATTCTTACGGCTCACGCATGGTTCTGGGTACTTGCCATTCAATAAGATGGACAGCACTATATAGAAACCTCACACAGTCAGGGTCTTATCCTCTGTGGCATATCATACGCACCTTTACACATCAGAGGAAGAGAATTCTGGTTATGTGTGTGTGAAGGGGGGCAGATGTTGAAGCTGAATGGGCACCTTTGGAGACCCCTGTTGCCTGAACATGCAGCCTTTCCTCTGCTTCAGTATTGAGGCAGCTGTATTTAATAAAAGAGCTCGGCTCAGCCCATATTTATTCAGGTACAGCTGACGGCGAAGGAGAGACAGTGAAAGAGGAGTGGCCCTTCTTTTTCCTGGCAGCCGTGCAGCACTCCTGCGGTTTTTTGGGGGGCAAAGGGACAAGGCGAAAAAGACACAGACACAGACACAGAGGGAGAAGGAGAGCAGTCCACTGAAATAAAAAGACACGGCTCCATGTCATGTCCTCACTGGTGTGCAAGAGTCCTGCCCCAGAGGCCCCCGGGGGCCACCAGAGAGGGGGTGTGTGAGCTCAACTCTCCAGTCATACTTGATGGCTATGTCAAAGACAAATCACCGGCAGTGGTGCTTTCACCCTGGGCCTTGACCAAGACAAACAGCCGTGTTTTAAAATAAGTACCTACCCCTTCACAGCCCCTTTCACCTCATCCACACTCAGGCACATCCATATCTCCTAACACATTGGAGCATATTCCCTTCACAGGTCATAGGACTGGAGCTGCAGTCCAACGCTCTACACAGGGGACCCACTTTTCACCCTCTCAACGCTGTCTGCCTTCTTTCTGCTCTGCACACACTGAATTTTTACCACATCACACAAGCCCTATTGTAGCAAAAAATGCCTAGATTGCAATAACAGGGGTGAGAGTGAGTGTGTATGACACAAAATGCATAGCACGTTTAAGGGACACCGTCTGTGAGCATGTGCAAGCTTGATCGTCTATGTATATCTGAGCTTGCATGCACAAAACCTCAAATTTAGCTAAATCTATAATTGCCAACTGGGCAGAAGTGTCAGCACTATGCCTTTCTTTTACTTAACAGAACGTTGCATCTTGGGAGTTGTGGTTTGTCTGAGGGGGCCTCTCTGTGTCGCTGCCTGCGGCCTGCAGCAGAGGGACTGTTGTTCCTAACTGAAGTGAACCTCATTTATCTCTGTAGCAGAGCCCTTCCTCTCAGCGTCGGTCCTCCTGGACCCCTGAACTGCTGACACCGCCCCCCCTTCCTTTCTACCCTCCTCTGAGCTCCAGCATGCGGCAAAAATTGTGAGATGTGTTTCATCTGCATATTGATCAGCCTGGCCAAAAGAAGTAGGACCTCAGCACTATACTGAATACATAATGTAAATAAGTATCAGTTATTCTGCTTAAACTATCCTGCAAACCTTTAAGGAAAGATGTTTCACCTTATGCAGGTGATTTTCCAGGAAATTAGGAGCACAGGATGTGTAACTAAAGTCAATATCAACTTGTATCTGTAGACAAAAGAAGAATTAACTGGATAAGTCTTATCCTTTACATGCTGACATTAAGTTCCAACCTGCACATCTCAGCCAATTCAAGGTTATTGTCAGGGTGAAGCCACGCTGAGAGTCAGAGAGCTCGCCCAAAAAGAAAATGACCCCGTTTTGCTCTTGTCACCCAATAAAAGCAGGCTGCTCTCAGTGTGTGGGCAGGCTTTAGTACCAGCCAGTTGCAGTCCAGAAGGCTGGGCTGTCTGATGGATAGCTTATGTTCGGCGAGGACTGGACCAATGGCGTCGTGGATTGATTGGCCCAAAGGGGCTGTCGGGGAAAGCACTTCCTGTGTGTGTTAATGGACACTCCAGCAAAGGCACTGTGGCGGCTTGTGGCAGAGCGACGGTTGTTACTAGCTCTCTCTCTCTCTCTTTCGCCTCCTTCTAATTAGAAGAGTCAATAGAGCCGAGCCAGGCTTTCCAAGCAGTATCTTAACCGACTCCAAAATGTTTACAGTAAATTTGTGTAGCTATGCCCCATAGTTTCCCATGATTTCCAAGAAAAGAGCTGTTAGTTGAATTCATTGTAAGCCTCTGAAAAGAACCTTTTCATTTGGTATTAATTAAAATAAAACAGATATTGTGAAGTGTTGCTGTAGTTTAAGATGTTTAGTTCCAAAGAAATGTTGTGATAAATCAGTACTCTGCAGGTTAGTTAACCTGAGCCTGGCTACGTTGGATGCATACACAGTGTGTGTTTTTACCCAAGTCTGCCGAGCTGCTCAAGTTCAGGCACTGGGGGTCCATAGATTTCAATGTGAAGGGGCTTGTAGGTGTACAGAACTTCCTCTATCCTGGGCACAGGCTGAAGAGACACCGTCTGACGCTGAAAAGAAAACAGAAACAAAGTTTAACACAGGACAATTTTCTTCATTGTCTTATTTCAGTATGCATAGCAACAGTGGAAACTTCCGATGTGGAACATGACACAAATGGAAAAACTATTTGGAAAAGGCTTAAAGTCAATCAAACTGCTGCATTTACCGACTGGTTTGGCAATTGGAGTTATGTCATTTTCCCCTGGCACTGCTGGTTTGGTGGAGAAACAATTGAGACAATGACTGAGCTCTATTTTTATTGGTCAACTGTTTGTGATGGAAACCTCATATCAAGAAGAGGGGGGTTGATGAGAAAATATAATTCCTGAGTACAGACATGGCTATGGGAGTTTTTTTAAAACCTGAAACCATTAAACTACAAATCGACTGAAGTAAAACAGAAGAAGAGAAATGGAATTATCGATTTAATCGTATTTGGTAGTACAGAAATGTGAGCCGCTTTAGCTGTGATTACGTCACCTTGAACAATGTTTAGCCAACCCTGGTGAATCTCAGTCGTGTCAAAAGTAAAACTTTTATATTTCTAGGTACCCTACAGTCATAACACACGTAGTGTCAAATAAAAAAACGATTTTTTGATCCACAAACAAGTTCAGAGTTCAGTCAGGCAATTGAAGTTCCGAATTCTCCTGACCATAGTAGTGATGGAGAGGGAAACATGATACTTCTTGAGGACAGTGTAGAAATGTTCGACTTGGGGCTCTGCCATCAAAGGGGAATTTCCACAGAACATCAGACCGCTAGGCTTACTCCAGCATTAATGTAATAAGACTTGGAAGATGAGCCAAAGTCATGAAACAAACGTGGGATTTAAAAAGATGATGTCTAAACAAACACTGACTTTTTTAAGTAAGTAGCAGAGGAACTGAGAGACAAAAGAAAGATTCAGAAAAAGATAAAGAGAGAAAGCAAATAAAAGAGTAGTGGGGGTGTATAAACAACAGCACACAGAGGGGAGCTGATGAAAACCAAACTAAACGAGTAACATGTGCCCCGTGGCCTCAGACTGCTTGCCCTCACAACATGCTTTAGCCCTTCCTAGTGAACACACAAGGAAATAAAGCAACCAAAGCTGAGCGGCAAATTCCTGAAGCACCAAGTGAGGCACACTGAGACAGCAATAAGTTTCTTATCAAAACACAACATGGTGGTAACTGTCCTTAGCAGGCCAGCGTGTGAAAACACTAACGACACACAAATAAATGTGTATTTTGCTTAATAAAGATAGAAATTATCAATCTTAGGGTTGTCATGATACAAAACTTCCATATGATACCAGTGAAAATGTAACAATTTCAAATCCTGTTCCAGTATAACTACAACAAAAAGAAAAGTCTTAAGCACCAAATACTGGGTGGTACTAGGGGGCATGAGTACTTGTTGTTGTCTTTGTTACTCCAGTAAAGTTTCAGTTTCTCGCGCACCATCGATGAGGGACACAACGCAGAAAACAAGCAGGCCACCGGGACATCCGTTTCCAACGTTTTATTTACGGTAAAAATATATATAACCAGCAAGAACCTGAGTATTTAGATGACTTCAAATGACCATCCTTGGCAGTTTTTTTGTTTTTAATTACCGAAGATTACGAGCAATCTCCTGCAAACTGCAATTGCAACGTTGGCAATATTTCGGTACCAACCATAATCTATATGTAGTTTTAAAAGCAGTCCAGTCATTTGTGTGTTCTATATCACAATATGTAACTACCGTATACAGCAAAGTAAAACTAAAAGACCACTAATTGAGGGGCTGAAGGCTCCATCGATTTTTAACTTGTTTGGCCGTGACCGGTGACCGACCTGTCCTCACAAATACGAGGTGCCCATCAGCAAAGGCCAAAAAGCATAGACACACAAGCATTGAGTACAATACTACGGCAGATCCGGCCTATGTATGAGCTCCTGCTGTGGAGCGCAGAACATTTAAATATCATTTAATCAATATTCCCGTGATGTTCTTTGGTTATGGTAGGACATCTTAATGATAAGACCTCAGCGTGTGAGCATGTGACCTGCCGTGACATGTATCACTTTGCAGGAAATATAGTAGATGAATGCATATCGATAATTAACGGTTAAAACAAGATATTTGCAGCAGTAAATGCTGTTCACTAAGGCAGCTAGAAACAGAGAAGCAGACAGGTAACAGACTGCAAGCAATAGCCTAATGAGGTAGTCCCTTAATATAGTTATTAGTTGAGTAAATCATAATTCCTTCAGGAGTCAGAGAGAAAGCTGCTGAAGAGAGTGATGCAGTAAACTTCTCTCTTACTGTTATTTGATTTATTTATGATTTACTGTACATTAAACAACTCGGGATAAAGACTGTTAATAGCAGCTGTTTAAATCTTTCTTGAATGTGAACTTGATGCAGAAAATACAAATCCCACATTATTTAAAAATATAATTCAGTCATGTGTTGGTCCAAAGTAATTGCCAATATCAGTGCATCTCTGATTACAAAAATTGTTTTTACCAGTATCTCCCAGGCCTACTTCCAAGAATGACTTTCTACTACTTTAACAGAACGAGTCTGAACCTGTTGTATAAAGCATTGGTTTAAACATGCAGGTAGAACAGCAGCAGGGATAGCAACAGTGGGAACATAACCACAAAAAGTTGGGTTATGGGGGCGCCAGTTTAACTCAGCGGATAGAGCGTGAGCCCAACGCTCAAAGGCTAAAGTCCTTGTAACAGCGGCCGTTCAAATCCCTCCTCTGCCCTTTGCTGCATGTCTTTCCCAGCTCTCCTCTCTCAACATTTCCTGTCTCTCTTCAGCTGTCCTAGCCAAAAAAGGACCAAATGTAGCCCAAAAAGAACAACTTTACAAATAAAGAAACGGTGAATGATGAACTGTTGCTACTCAAAATCAGGCATGTCCTTTAGGAGCGTATGTTATTCTAACGAATGAATGAATAATCAAAGATTAAATAGTGAAAATGAGCTATAACTCACATAACATCTATCTGCTGTTCTTCATGTTTTGCAACATGATTCTCCTTAACCCAAAATAATTCCCAAAATAATTTATTTCACCACTTATAATTTGGAGCTTGTTCTGATTGTTTTTAAATGGTGTGATGATTTTTATACCCAGGCCTCCATCCAAATGGTAATGGTTACAGCCAACTTTAAGTTGCTGCTGCTAACTTATAAAATAGTAAACAGCAGTGCACCATCATACCTGCCTGACCTAGTGAACACATACGTGCCTGCATGGACACTGCATTCCCAGGGGAACGGCCTTTTCAGTGTCCCGCGGTCAGAAAGAATGTTTTTTTGATTACGTGCTCCAAAATTGTGAAACAGTTTATCTTTATTTAGGCAGCCACATTCAGTTGAGGTTTTTTTAAAGCAAAGCTATAAACCCACTTGTTTACTGTTGTGTATGATCATGAGTTGTTTGTTTCCCTAATGTCCTGTCATATAGTTAAAGTGTGTGTTTAATTGTTTTTAGATTTTTCAATGTTTTTAATGTAATTTTTAAAGCCATGTACAGCACTTTGACTGAAAGCGCTTTATAAATAAAGTATTATCATTATTAAAAAAGTAAGGAAAGCATTACTTGTTTACTTAACAGCCTTCGTCCATACCTCTTAAAACACAAGGCACCCCACTTCTCCACGGTTTTTCAGTCAACCTTTAACACCAAGGTGCCAGTGATCCGCTCTCCTGTCTCATCCATTCACTTAACACAGTGGCGCCCCACCACAGGCTAACGAAACCCAGACCCACCGACCCTAACCAAGTCACTCTCCCTCACTTTCACACTTCTTCACTCTCTCCATCCATCTTCCGTCAGACTTTCAGCAGTGTTTTGCTCCCCCGCTGCGCCAGTCAAAGACATGCACCGGGATGAAGGGGTGGGGGAGAAGCAGAGGAAGAAAAATCTACAGCAGTGGAGTTATGGAGAAAGAGAGAGGCAAATTGGGAGTTGCAGATAACTAAAGTGCAGTAAATCAGATTTTAAAGTGACAGACAGACAGAGCAGGGCCAACCCCCGGTCTGGAGACATTTCTGTTGCATTCCTCTAAAAAGGCACCTTGAAATCTGGCAGAGGCACATCTTAATGAACAAACACCGCAGAAGACGTGCATACAGAGGAACAGACTGTGCCCTTCAGAATATATTCACAAAAATGTCTCAATCAACGCTTTGCTGTACTGAACTGCTCTGAGCCGACACAGTTTATCTAACCGACTGTCCATCTAACGCAGCGCTGTGTCCTTTCAGACCTGCACTGTCCTCCACTCCACCTAATAACACTGCTGAAACTTTCAATCATAATCTTATCACGTCCTATTAAAAGCTCGTGTGATTTATGGCCGATGAATGTTGTTTTCCAAATGCTCCGTTGGTAGAAAGAAACCGAAAGGGGGAGGGGTCCAGCCAGGCCAGGCAGAGGAGAAATGGCTGAGGAACCAGGGGCCACTGAAACAACACGACTGAAAGAGCCAACACAAACATCTGCTTTTAACATCACAGAGGCCTTTCTTACTGCCTACACAACATTATGTCTGTCCTCATGGCACTTTCAAGTTTTTGTATACCTGGTATTTAAGACTTCCATAATACCCCTGTGACACCGAAATGAAACTCTGGGGGCTGTCAATCTTAATAAAACCACAGGGGAGGACGATTTGAGGAAATCACCATCGCGCCAGAGGGAGTAGTCGTCCTTCTCTTGGTCTTGTGATCCTCCTCATCCTTGCTCAGACCCAGATCGTGTAATAGTGATCTCGTAATAACAGCTCAAATGTCTGGGAGTGGAACTGTTTGAAAAGGTCAAGTAAAAGCCGTCGCTGGTGCCTACCCTTGTGTTGGTGAAGGGGACAGGTGTTCAGGGGAAACCTGTTAAGTACTCCGCACCCCTCAGAGGGGGGCTGAAATCAGCTTGTGATTTGCTGTCACCTTACCCATTCTTTACTCTGCTGTCCATCTGGGAAAGCAACAGGGTTAACCTATCAAACAGAGTGATATGACAGACATTCGTGTGACTTTTATGGGACAGGGGTCTCATAAAAGTCATTTTAAGGTTTGAGAGTTCTGCCCCTGAGGTAAAACACCAAAGAAAGCACACATAAACAACAAGGTGATGGATGGGCTGTTTGTCAGAGGTGCTCCTTCATTCTAAAACAAAGTGCTTAAAAGCCTATTTTGTCTTTACACACACTTAAATCTCACCTTTATAGATGGTTTATGCAATATATATTTACCTATCCATAATCCCCAATGCTTTGCAATTCTTCTCGATAAGAATTGAGAAGAACCAGATTTGACATTTAACGATGCAAAGTGCTGGATGGTGCAGGTCTCATTTTATATTCACAATAAAAATTTGTGACTAAACGTTATTGATTCATCTCCAATCATGGGTCACCAGTAAGAGAGCCACCAGAAACACGTGCCACAAGCGTGCACCCATACTGCACGATCATCAGCAACCTCCAGCCCCCCCGTCTCTCCTGACTTTGCAGCTCAGCAGGACACATCAAGGACATTGAGAGACCAACCTCTCCATCAGCACCTACCCACAACATATACAAAAGCACACATACAAAACCACCTAACACTTGTTTCCTAGGGTCTTTTTGGAGCCACATCTAGCCCACGCTGAGCTCCAGAGGCAGAGAAGCCCTTGTCATTAATGCACAGGGTGATAATGAGGACAATGAAAAGGGAAACAGCGGACAGTTTTGTATGGGGATAAAATTAATCAGCTTGTTAGGGACCAGCCTCATGCCTCATCCTCAGCTTTGACTTCCACCTTCTGCCCTGGCGCTGCCAGCGCTTCTGTATGGATAAAGAGCTTTGGGCTGCCCACTGGCCCACTGAGCAGCAAGTAGCAAGTGTAAAAGCTGCTGCCCACACAGTGCCTCCCCTCGCCTTACACGTTTAAATATAACTGCCTGACCAGTGGCAGCTGCCCCAGCGCAAAGCCCCTAAAGCTGACAACTCCTTTTTCCGCCAGTCTGCCCCTCGGGCAAGGGTTGCTGAGGCCAACCTAAACAGGCGAAGCCAGGGGCAGGGGCAGAGGTGTGAATGCCCACATGTGCTTGTGCCAATCAGGGCTGACGGTTCTCTTTACCTCCAGAGCTGACCCCCATCTCTCAGAGCCCCTGCAGCTATCTACCTACATGCCACCAGTCCAATAAAAAAAGAAAAGGCCGAAGGGATATGATCTCGCTTAAGACCATCTGGTGCTTTCGACACCACAATTTTCAAAAACTAGAACTCATTTACATAAACATCAATACAAATTTGTATCTTTTGTCTCCTGAGTGTGAATAGAGGAAATAACATTGAAGACAGAGAAAAGAGTGAGTGGGGGTTGGGGGAGTGACAAAACAGGTTAGACAAGTCTGCCAAAGGAGAGTACAGTTTGATGAGTACATCTACTGAGCAGAGGCCACTGTAGAGGACAACTAATCTAGAAAAACTCGCCCAGATCTCACATCATGAGCGTGTGTGTGTATTTGTATTTTCGTTTTCTATGCTACTGACATTTCTCTCCTTAAGTGTAGAATAGAATAAAGCCAAAAGACCCGGGGTTATATCAGACAGCTACACATCTATGTTTAGGGGTAAACTTTCCACCCACGTGTGTGTGTGTGTGTGTGAGAGTTGGCCTTTGTTTATGTGTATGTGTCCTGCTTTCATTCAGTGCCCATGCCGGCCTCATCAGGTATGTCAGCTGCTCTGCTGTGGATCGGACCCAGCAGCGCTGGAACCTGGGACCTTTCATTTAAGATGGCGCTGAAAGCTGCTCCAAGGTGGAGAGATTCCCCATCGGTCAACTGCTTTCAGGAATGGGACCATACAGCAGCTGAGGACAAACACCAACCTCACACAAACACTTAGATATGCACACATACAAAGCAATCATGCTTTAATACGATGAACAACTAATACAAACCAACTTACAAGACTCATGCAAAGGTTAAACAAAAAGTAATTTATATGCTCATAACCCTCATCTAGTGTTTCGCACAGAGCAGGTGTCAAACCTGATGACTACACAGCATGCCTCTTGTCATCAAACTTGGCACTGCAGCCACTCTCCTGTGTCAGACAACAACAAGCAACCTGTTTAAACAACGGATAGTCGCCTCCCTCCCACACAGCCAGTCTCTTTTGATATCGGCAGACTTCTATTTTAAAAAGACACTTTATTCTTCAAAGGATGTTTTTTCAGACTGGGTGAGGGGAGTGTCGTTAATGTGTATGCGTGTGTGCACCCGCACATGGATATGTGTGTCCTGGTTCAATAGAGTGCCTACAAAGTGAGGGATTAGTGAGTGATTCCAGACCATTCCTCAGGCAAGACCGGGCCCATCCCACCTCACATCACACCTGGACCAAGATTACTTTCCCCTAGGATCGACAAACTTCCTCAAGCATCCGTTCAACACAACAAGTTAACACACAACCAGATTAACCAGACACAGGATGGTTAGAATACCCTGAACTCACATTTGGAAAATCGCCCGCGCAAAGAGTGCCAGGATGGCTGGGATGTCTCCTCGCATGTTCCCAGGAAACACCATGACACAACTAGATGCAACATTAGATCACTCTTTAAATAAAGACCCAAGTCATTAGGAAGCTGAGCAAGAGTTAGCTTCCTCACGCTCCATGAATTGCACAGCTCAGAGACACGCAGATTTGTCATTCCATCAGTGAGGCTCACCTTGGCCCGGGGTAAGCAGCTGGCTGAAGTGCTGGTGGACCACGGTGGGAGAGAGTTAGGGGCACCGTGTATTTTTGCTTCTATGACATGTGAACTTGCACATCAACAAAAACAAAGATGTCATAAAACAGCCTCACGGCCATTTATCACGGTCACAAATAGAAATGTTCCTCTTTGTGTACAGGCTTCGCAGGACAGTTCTGATATTGGGCATTCTACTTCATACTTTGGGGCGGAAGAAGCTCAGATTGTAGGGCCTTGGGTTGGGAATGTGAGCGTTGCCGGTTTTGAGTCCTGGTACAGATCAAGAGTGGAAAGTGGTCTGGTTGCAGGAAAGGTGCCGGCTGACTTCCCGAGCAATGCTGAGTTGCCCTTTAGCAAGGCACTGAACCCCTTCATGCTTGGGCCCTCTTACATGTGCAGCCCCTCTCTCCATTAGTGCCTGTTTGTGCATATGTGTGTATTCCTGGCACGTGTGTGTGTGTGTGTGTGTATCGTAAAAAAAAAAAAAGAGCAGTGTAAAAATTTAATGTTTAATAAAATATATCTTACTTTAAAGGCTGATTTAGTTGTCTGTTATTCTTTTTATTCACTAACTGAGATAACTGTTGTGTGTGTGTGTGTGTGTGTGTGTGTGTGTGTGTGTGTGTGTGTGTGTGTGTGTGTTCCTACATTGAAGGAAACTCAGTCTGGAAATAGAACAGAAATGGTTGCCAGATCTTATAAAACTTCTCGTTGGAGCCTCGGGTCGCATATTTAAGATGCTCGAGCTTAAGGTGGCACAACTAGTGAGCAAGTTAGTCAATGCTGTGACCTCGGCCTGACAAGGTGTTAGTGTTTCTTCAGTCGGGACTAAACCAAACAATGCAGTCAATGGGTTAGGGTCAATGACCGTATTACACATATATGACAAAGTATTGAATATATCGGTCCGAAATGGAGTACGTTTGGGACATATTAAAAAAATAGGACTGAGGGGAGCTGGGGTCTGGTTGCACCTAATGCAGGTTGGATTTAATCCGGGTTAGAATTTGGCTAACTTACTAGCAGATAGATGTAAACTATGCAGTACTTTTAAATTGCAACAGCCTATATGTATATAGAAGATGACTGTAACTGCTGCCTGCCATGTCCTGTCTGGTATATTGACTCTTAAATGCCTGAGTGCTGGGGATGCAGTCCTCTGAATTCTTTTTCCATATAATACAGACACAAGGCCTCTGCCAGTCGGATCCATGTTCAGGCATTCATCTAACCAGTTCCTCTGTGGGGTTGTAAGAGAGACATATGTTCTGAAGTCACTACATACTTTTAAATAATAAAAGAAACTAGACTGGAATATTAAAATCTTTCTTTAGCTGCTCAAAAGAAATAAAACTGTTCTCCTTTAAAATACGTCTGAATGATTGATATTTAATTGACAAAAAAAATTCAGCACTGATTCATATTCCTGTCACTGAATAGAAGAGCCTATATCAGGTTTTATGAGGTTGAAGTCATGTAGTGTAAATGTTGCCACGCTTTAGAAATGTGTTTTTACATTCGCCTTCCTCAATTTATCCTGAAGAAAAACTGAAACCTTGCATGGAACAAGGGAACAAAACCAAGCAGATAAATTAATTCCAGCAATCTGCAGGAATCCACCGCTCTGTGCTGAATCACCACCAAGTCAAACAGGAGTCATTCTTATGGACTCTGAGAAGGAGGAAAATCCAAACCCACACTTTCCCTTGATTTCAAGTCTCTCGGTCCAACACGGCAGATGCATGGGGGGAGCTCTACTCAACCAACAGCAGCTCAGGGATAGAAAGATGAAGAGAAAAGGAAAGAAGTGAAAAAAACAGCCATCGAAGCAGCCAAGAGAAACAAAACCGTGCTGTTTCTCTCTCCATCAGCAAGTTTAACTTAAGGCTGCAGATCGAGGGGGTGAGATTCAGAGAACCACATCCTCCATTTGGATCAATTCAATGCTTTCCCACTGATGTGGATGAGACAGTTGACTCTTTGAGGTGGTTATTGAGGGAATTCGTATTTTTGTTAAATCTCTGATTATGATGGCATCAGATCATTTAATTAAGACTTTTCATGACCTATTCCAGTGGAAAAAGATTGAAATAGACAGGAAAGGCAAAAAAAAAAAAAAAAAAAAAAAGGAAGTCTGGAAAGACATGTGTATGTTGAAAGCTAGCTTCAGCCTGAGCCTAGGTGAGTCCTAAGCACATATCTCTCCCACGCACCACTGAACTGTGGGAAGACAAGCATGCCTGATGAGGGCTGCAGGGAAGGAGGTGGGGGTGATGACGCAGCTTATCTCCATCACAGTAAAATGAAAATAAACTACTGAAAACCTGAAAAACGGCCAAAGAGAATGTCTCTCCAGGCTCGGTGAGCACAAATCTCAGAGCAGCCAGAGCCCCCATGCTCTCTCTGTGGGTCCTAGTACTCGCTCAGAAGGAATGTGATGACACAACTGAAGGTTTGAGGGTCTGTTCCCACACTGAAGAAGAACCAGACACAGAGGAACATCCTCTCTTTGAAGGTCTGGACTGTTATCACCACTCTATTGTAAACAAGCAATACACAAGAAGTTTGTGTATCTGTTTGTTATTTGTGGATCCGTAAGTTATTTTGTTTCACTGCGCTCGCTCGCCATGCTTTTCTTGACGCTGTAAAGCCCACCCGGACAACTTTAAGTTGAAGTTGTGATTTAAAAAAAATTGCAAACAGCTCTTTAATTGAATGAGAGAACTCTATGGATTTTGTGGTTGTGCCAACGCTCAGAGACCAGGCAATAAAAAGTGTAATTAGCCAAACACTAAAAAGCACATTTCATTACTTTGTTAAATGAGTGCTGTATTATTATTTTTTTACATCATAATTACGGCGGAAAATGTCATATTTGTTGCCATCGTAGGTTTTTTCAAGGTTTTACAATTGTTCCTTATACTAAAAGAAACCTTTGTGATGTGTTCTGCATGATAAACCTTCAAACTGATGGATTTTGTCTCAAACTCAACTTACTGGTCGTTAACTCGTTGACTCCCGTGTGCCTTAAAGTACAAGCTCTTACCAATGAAGCTCTTTGCATGTTTCAGATGAAGGGTAGTTTCCAGTCAGAACATCCTCGACAAAGTTAATATTCTTATCCTCTTTACACACATAAAAAACTGAAGACTCAAGACCGAAAAGCTAAAAAAAGGTGAAACCTTTTGACGAAGGTTCAACTTTGAAGGGTAGTTTCCAGTCAGAACATCCTCGACAAAGTTAATATCTTTATCCTCTTTACACACATAAAAAACTGAAGACTCAGGACCGAAAAGCTAAAAAAAGGTGAAACCCTTTGACGAAGGTTCAACTTTAGTCAAACATCTTCAGACACAAAGAATTGGCAAAGTGGCAAAGTGCAAATGATGGTGTTTTTAACAGCCTCAGTTGTCTTAAGAAAACGTAAAAAAAAAGATGGTGGGAACGTTGATTGTCATGGTCATCTACTTCCCATGATAAAGCAATGAAAAGACGTCAGTGAGCTACTTGGACTTGAGCAAAACAACAACAAGGAAATGAACTACTTATATGTATTCTAGTGCAAAATAAAAGGGTTAAAAATAAATAGAAAATGCAAAATTGGTAAGTAAATAACAAACAAACTGTCACGTTAAATGAGTTTGATTATGAACTGATGTTAAACAGTGAATAAGTGTTGCACTTACCATATGGATTCCAGTTGAAAATATATTTGTAGGTTTGACCACTTGTTTCTGCTGCTCAATCTGGGTCTCCAGTTGGGCAGCACGCACCTTGTGCTGGGCGAGCAAGATGGTGGCAGGAAGTCTAGACTGCTCCTGGTAAAATAAATGGATTTGGGGCTTTTATTAGAAAGTACATTTAGGTGTCGATACATGCAATAAAATGCTTCATCAGTAACTTTTCACTGCTGCACTTGTTGAACCCTTTCCCATTGTAACTGCTGTAGGTTGAAAAGAGGGGAAAGCACATGCGACTCCCACCCACCAAGACTTCTCTTGATAACAAGATAACCATCAGGGAAGGGTGCTTTGCTTTCAGACTAGCTGCCACATTATTGATGCAAGCCGTATTAACAAAACTGTGGCACTGCAGGGGACGCTACTTCAAGTGCACTGCACCGCCTTCACCTCCATTAAACACAAGGTCGGGCGTTTCAATTTCTTCAGTGGAGTGCTGCCAAGCACAGAGGTTTAAGAACACAAGCCTGGACGGACTGTTCACTGAAGACGTGGGACAATTTTGATGCTGTGGACAGCCGCTTTAGGACAGTCTAGAGAAGTCTTAAGCTCAAACAATCAACACAAACTGACTTTAAGAAAAGTGAATTACATTTCTTTGGGTTGTAACTGTTTGAATGTGCTTGCTTGATTTGGATGTTTGGTTAAAAAGCGTCTCATTTCACAAAGATAGTGATGACAAAGACAAATATTTCAAAATGTAGTGGTTACATTGGTTAAGACCAATCATGTCATTTATTGATAAGTTAGCCCAGTTCAGCAACAAGGAATCAGGAATCTGTGTAGGGATGTACAGATGTCAGAGCTCAGGATAGTTCCCTCGAGGGGGGGGCTGATCTCATCTGCCTACAGTCAACAGGCCCTGTGCCTTAAACAAACAAACACACAGCTTAGCCTGCTATCTCTGATGGTCCTTCAGCAGCCCGCTCTACAGGAACAATCACTTCCAAAGCCTGCAGGTTAACACAATGGAGCCAAGAGGCTTTGGAATCACAGAATGAGAACAATGCAGCCTGCAGCACAATGACTGGTAATAAGCTCTTAATGATCTCACAGCCATACAACCATGAACCCTCAGGCCCAGGGTGTGTGTGAGAGAGAGAGAGAAAGAGAAAGAGAGAGAGAGAGAGAGAGAGAGCGTGTCAGACCATTTGCATCTGTCATAATGTGACAGCTTTTTGCTGCACTAGCCTGTGGAAAAATGCAACATTTATGTTCCTCACCAGTTCATCCAGCAGAGCTTGCTTGTTCTTCCTCTTCGCCTGTAGCTGCCTCTGCTCCTCCTGCAGCACATCCAGTCTGCGCTGCTCATTGTCCCGCTGCTCTAACAACAGAAGCTCCTCCAGCTCCTCCTGCTCTCGGGTCTGAGGAGCGCAGGAAAAAGAGCAGGGACGTTAGAGAAACTTGTGTACATGTAAATGATGCTGAATTGACATCCAGCTCTACTGATGTCATATTGTACTTGCCTCTGGCTATGACATCTCAGCGACAGAAAGTAAAATCAGTGTTATCTTGATGATACGTACAAGTTTAGCCTTATTCTTCTGGATGACATCTCTGTTCTCCCTCTGGTACTGCTCCATCCGCAGCTTGGTGTTCTCCACATCAATGTTGCTTGTCAGGTTATACACTGCACACAGAAGACAAATACTAGGTTAAGGGGCCAGCATACTTCAAAGTTGGAGAAGCTTCTGAAACCCCATCGGCCCACACTTCTCTGACACATCCCTTTCAATCAGACGTTGAACCATTTGTATAACTTTATTCAATGAGTGGTAAGCTGGGTAGAACTAAGGAAGAGACGAGGGTTTCATCTTCTCCATCAGCTTCATTCTTTGTCCTTTACACAAGTATTTTTGTCACTGTACATTTGAACAACCAAGTGCAGCACTATGAATGTCTTTCAGGAGAGACTGAGAAAAAATGTGAGAAAAAAAAATGCACCCAGAATTTCTCTATTTCATGCAGGCATTGTAGATTTTCACTGATACACTGGAAAAAGCAGATAGAGAATGAATACGTATCAGCTGATGCTAAAATGTGAAGAAGAAAAAAAACCTGTCTTTGAGGCTGTTTGAGGTGGAATAAAGAAGGTTTACAACAGCGTACAAAGAAAGTACGAGTTAAATCTTAGCATCAAACCTATGATGTCCATCCCTGGAGCCTTTTTCTGTTCCTGTGTCAAAAGGTAGAATTTGTTATTGTGTTATGGAACTAGATATGTCAGATTTGCATTATTGTCTCTCAGACTGCCCCCTTCTTTGCTCATCCACTCAGCCTATATAGACTTTAAACTGGCCTGATGTCTCACTCAAAATATATTTTTTCTAGTAAAGAAACCTAAATATGAAAGCGTCTGTGGTTTAAAAAATTTAAACAATGAAAAGTAATCTTGACCTTAACTGCAGTATTGTAGATACCTCTAAAAGTCTACATGGTAAAAATGGGTTTGCCCTCCATTTGTGAATAAGACTTGAGTTGCTCCTACCTATGTCCTCCACCTGCTCTAGGTAGTCGTTATATTCTCTCAGGCTCGGGAAGTCAACATCTCTCTTGTTGTATCTGCAGAGGAAGCACAGAATGATGATACAAAAAATAAAACCAGATAAAAGCAAGTATGCACCAACATTAATAGCTTCCATTAAATCAACCATTTTATAATACCAAGTCTGCATGCTGCCTAATAGGCACCCATTAGATGTCAATTAAGGGGTTATTAAAGGGCTGATGAGAGGGAGAGATGGGAGCCAGGGAGGGGCTGAGAAGTAAAAACCTGGCAGGGAAAGAGCCTTCCAGTTTGAGCCCCCCCTTGGGAGACTCATTGTCTACAAAACAAACAGTGTAATGGGAAAGACAAAGGTGGCTTAAGAAGTGGGAGGAGGTATGAGATGACACATAAACACTCAGGGCCCCACCCCTCACCTTCCCAGTCATCCCCCCCAACCCACCCCCTCACTCACATCTTCAGCACCTTCTTGCGAATCTCCACCTCCTTATCTACAGTCGGGTCTTCGAAGAGTTGCACACGGAAGTTGCTCTTCCTCAGGGGTGTGTCGCACTGCACACAGTTACCCGAGCCGCGCACAAACAGCATCTCCACACAGTTCTCGCATCTGTGGGGCGAAAGGAGACAACAAACCGAGAATACCATCAAGCTAGGTTAGATGTTTCCAGAGGTCCACACAGCATGTGTGGGCATACATGACAGCTGCAGAAATACAATTTTCCTAAGAGTAAGCAAGTTTGTGTTTTTTTTGTTCATGTCTGTAAGTTATCATGAGGCACAGTGGGTGATAATGGGACATATTAATGTTTCCTCTGAGTGCTCAAAGATGGCCTGGATTATGATTGGAATGTCGATTAGGCTGCCTCCAACTCTCAGACAAGAGGAAATTAGTCTGACACCCCATCAGTGGAGTGTCTGTCTGCAATGGAAAAACATTTGCGTTATTGTTATTTCAACAGACCTCAGTCATTCTGCCAAGTTGCATAATATGATAAAATCCAGCAATTCACAGTACACCCTATCATTATAAGAACGGACTCTTACGTAATTTAAGAAAAGCAAGAAACCCAAATAGACAATCCCTTCATACACACTATATTGGATAATATAAGTGCTGAGATTAATTCTTTTTTTTTAAGTTATCATTTGTATGAAAACATAAGTTAACCATTAAAGCAACAGCATGGATCTCTCTTTCACTATCATAATATATTCTTTACACTAAATAAAAAGATAAATGCAACTTTAACCTAAACTTTTAAATACAGTGCAAGTCTACGTTGATACTGTATTGATCCAAGTATCAACTGTAAATCTGTTTAATGATGATGTGATTATTTTCCAAGACTACGTATGTAGCAGAACGGAGCAGTCATGATGAGATTTTCAGGCATCCTTTGGTTCCTCATATGAATTACAATTCCCTTCAGCAAACAGCACGTCTCTCCAGCCGTGACCAATTTCTGAACAAAAAGGCAGAAACACTTTACAGACACTGTCGGGGCATTTTAAGGTAAAGCCCTGCTTCAACCAGTAAAGTTTAATCTCCGCACCTTCATGAAGTGAGTCCATAGCAACTGTCAAAGTTACCTGAGGGCACAACCCTGAGCTTAGCCATCAATCACACCTTCATGCAGGTAGGCGTTTACCCATCTGTCACACTCAAATGAGGAGTGGATGTTTAAGACAATGGGAATGTTCCTAAATCTCCCCTGATGGAGTGGAGGGCCTGGATAAACGTTTGCACAGTACGCTCTTTTAATTAAGTCTCAGCGGAGCTTTATTTCCACAGGAATTCACCTTCCTGCTTCTGACCACCTTCACGAAAATGGGCAACATCTGGTTTCCAAATGTTACTATCTGCTTCTGAGCACTGACAGATTTTATAATGAAACACAGCGAAGTTGACGGGAAAAGGCAAGATTTCTGACTGTACGTCATTGATGGTACGGTATAGTCATTTCTTTCCAGAGTTAAGTCCTGGGCTTGAGACTCTGGTGTCTCAGGGGATTGAGGCTATTAGAAGAATCATAGTCAAGTTATCCTGTAAGACATTTCTCTCCATCAGCAGGATTCCAAACAAAAAGCAGTTGAAGGAGAAAGTGCAGAGCCATGTAGTTTGGCTGTTTACCCCTAGCGTCTCACATATGGGTCAAACAAGCCCATACTGCCAAGTTGGACACCAAGCTTTCACAGCCTTACAACAAACACAAAATCTTTGATGAAGCATCGCACGGCAGTATCTTAGCATGGCTTTGATGAAGCATCGCACGGTAGTATCTTAGCATGGCTTTGATGAAGCCACAAAGTAAAAATGAAAGCAAAACGACAGACAGAAACATCTGCGTTGTCCAGTTGGTGCTTCAGAGCATGAGGAGCCCCCTGCTCAAGTGCACCCTGGTAGAGGCAGATGTTCACTGCGGCCCCGGGCTACAGGAGATGTATAGGCCTGGCCATATGGAGGTAGATGGAGGATTCAGCTTGTTTCCACAGGCCCACAAAGAGCCCATTCATCAACACGGAGTAAGGAGTGGGGCGTAGCTTGCCCCCTGCCCCATAAATGGACCACACAACAGAACTCTCCAAAGGGGAAATCCTGTGTAACTCTAGAGCAAAGAGGGTGAACGTCAAAGAGGGAGGGAGTAGACTTTTAAGAGTCAATTTGCCAGATTTCCCCTGAAACAAGCCCTCTCTTAGTGACAGCTTTCAGATTGTGCCTGCTACGATTTGGAATCAAAGGGGGGGGGGGGCTCCAAATTTTTTTTGCCAAGGCATACTGAACAGGCTTTAAAGTGAGTCGACAGATCTCTAGCAGCTTGCCATCTCTGTGTCCCAAGGCTGTTGTCACTGAGTGCTACTGACTCCTCCCTCGCTCACCTGTCCTGCTCACAGCTCCAGGCTCCTATCTCTCCCATCTGCAGCTGTCAGCAGGTCAAAGAAGGGGGTGGTAAGAAGAGGGTAAACACTGTCCTGGCTCAGCAAAAAGGCCCTTCCACCACCACCACCACCACCCCAACGCCCCTTGGTGACATTGCCTGCATCTTTGCCTCCTTTATATGCAAGAAAGAGCTGAACAAAACAGCCCTGTTAACAGGCAAGAGGAGGTTTCTTTTACTTCAATCACAAAGTCCATCATGCTCACAGAGTCCAGACTGAGCTGAGCTGAGCTGAGCTGGCTTATTGTCAAATTCAAACCTGCTATGGAGCTCTGTCCTGCCCTGTGACCTACAATACCTGCAGCAGCATGGTGAAAAACTGCTGAGGCCAAGGAGTGTGACTGCTTACACAGGGAGCTTGCATAGGCTTGTGTGATCTTACAAAAACAAAGCTTCCATTTGGTGTACATTATTGTAAAGGAAAGTGGGCACAGGCACAGGTTCCAAAATGTTTACCCAAAAGTTGTTGTTTTTTTAAATAATTATTTTAATGTTTCTGAAAATTTGAACAGGGGTCTGAAAATGTGACAATACTGTGGAGAAATGCCACAGTATTATGTAAAGTGAGAATTAAAAGCTAGATGTAAACAAGCTAACTCTGACTGTTGTGAGGTTCTTTATTGCAACAAAGACGCCAAAAAAATCAAGCTGGCTAATGAACTGCTGATTGGTTAAATAATTCAAAATTTGGGGAAAATGCACATTAGTTGTCTCACAGACACAGGAGAAAAGATTAAGACCACCCTCCTGACTATATATTCAATATAAGACTACAGACAGGGGGCAGCAAGATTAGCAAGGAAATGAGATTGAAAAAAAAGCTAGCCTGTCTACGACAAAAGGTGAAAGAAACCTGCCAACCTGTGCCTTCACAGCTCACTATTTCATGTGTAAAATCTTCTTCTCTTCCTCTGTATCCAGTCTTTATACTAAACTTAACTTTTGCAGTGGCTACGCTGGTGTTGACCTTCTCATTCAGTTCTCTGGAAGAGAGCACGTAAATCCATCTTGACTTCTGTATTCAAACCTAGCACATGAAACCAGACTTTGCTTAATGAGCTGTGTTCGCTCATTCTCTAATCCCCGCTGCATGCTTATGCTACTATCTTTTGAGCCTGACCGTGCCCAGTGTCAAATGCCAAAGGACACTTGCCTGGTGTCATTGTGCAAAAGGTAATAAATAACAAGCATCAAATGCCCCCCAGTGACAGGGATACAAAATGTGCAGAGATGGGGTTTATATTTAGCTGCATGCTAAAGGAGGAGAAGCTCAATGCTGCAATGCATCGGCGGGCAGAGGAGCCCGCTCAGCATAGATCAGAATGAACGCTAAACAGGGAAGATATAAAGACAGAACAACAGCTAACTGTATGAGTGGAGCAGCGCAAGAGACTCTGACTGAGTTGAACAGGTCAAACAGTTATATTCAGCATTGATAATGTTGCTAATTATTTTTGGATTAATCTCTTTATCCATATAACCCTGTTCACAAAATACAGAAAAATCCCGTCCAAAAGATTTTAAAACGTCAACGTAACAACGTAATTATCAAATAGTGATTAGTAGAAAGGTCAAAGGTAGAAAAAGCACTGTGAATGGATGAGTAGAATGAAGAGACACTCTTGACCATATAAAGGTTGTTATTTCAAACTTAAAAGATTGCCAATAAAACATGCTAACAATCTAATAACGCATGATTTTTAGTGTTTGCTTTTCTGCAACAATGAAAAACCATAAACAGAGGTAAATCACTCCGACTGTTAGTGCAATGCATGTTTTCTACCTAAGTATACCATATAGGGACACATGGATTTTAGTACAATAGATGTTACCTATTCGCCTTTCTTATGATATATTTTACATATTTATTTTGCTTTCTTTTCTCCCTGTTTTTAATAGAGTTGTTGAATTAACCAAATGGGAAATCGGTGACTGTGAAATAGTAACAACATTGCTCACTCACTCGACAGTAAAGGCCCGCTGTATGTGTCAAATCTTTAAGATGCCTGGCTGCAAACAAAAAGACAGAATGGAGCAGTTTCCAAGTGGTGCATTAATACACAGTCACACCGGCTCTGAGGCACAATCCAAGGTGACCTGGGCTAGGACATTTCTCCATATTGCTTCATTGCAGAATCATTTTAATTTTCTGTGTGTGGCCCTGCATCCAGACACAGGCGGTGAGTTATGAGCTCACGGACCTGATGACAAAGCACAGCCACTTCCTGACGGTACGGTCAATAAACAGACAGGGTCGAAAAAAAGATGTTCTCAGGATCAGGATAAACACTGTTGCTGCATGATGCTTGTGTAGAACATGTCCCGTTCATTAAAATGGAGCAGGTTCTATTGTGAGATGATCAAGATTTAATAAAAAGTATTGACATTAAGTATTGACAAAAAGTATTGACATGGCACAATGAAAATAAAAAAGGGAGAGTGTTAACTCATGCCTAACAATCTGTTTATTAAGCAATCTAAATTAAATTATATATATACACACATGATCTACCCTTAACAAAAACCTTTTAAGAAATCTGGGTTCTATGTCATTGTAATTTTATGTTATTCAACCTGTTTGAAACAACATTTTAGTCTTAATAACTTGTGGTGGGCATCTTGGGAGTTAGACTTAATGAAACTTGGCAACATAAAAGGATTTTACGTAAAACTGCTGTAACTGAATTGGCAAACCCGACTACAAGAGGAATAAAATATGAATGTTTCATAACATTTTAGGTCTTGAGATTATCAAGTTATGATTACATTTTGAATGTTGTAAACTGATCTGCTGGTGATGCAGAGCCAGAGAGAACATCAATTAAGCACCTGAATAAGTGTTACACTTTAAACTGTGGTACCCTTTTTCAAACCACTGGAACATGTCATTTTATGGTTCAAATTTCCGCACACTGCTTCCACACAAACATTATGCTCTTGAAAATCACTCTTTCCCTTCCTGAACTTTTTGTACTTTCTAAAAAAAAAAAAAAAGTCCTATATTTCACATGACATAGTTACTGGAAAAAAAACTACAATTACTGCAGCAAAAACTCCTTTCTAAGTACTTAAACTGAGAATAAATAGCCCTATTTATGATTTATTGTGTTAGCATGTGTGTCCTAATACCCAGTTATGTGAAGAAAAAAAAAAAACTGGTTTTGCTGTCAATTTGCTTCCCTGTATTTTGCAGATGTAAAACTCACAGTGTGTGACCGCAGACGTTCACCATCAGCTTCAGAGAGGGATTCCTGTACTTGGTCGTTTTGCATCTCGGACACCCCTGGTCGTCCATTTCTGTCGACGCAATTTAAGATAATAAGAGTTTGAGAATAATGTCAACAACTCGCAGCTCTTACCGTCACTTCGCTTTCAAGGCTGCGAACCGCTGCGTCACACAGAAAGCGGTCCGACGGGAAACGCCACTAATAAGAGAAGTTCCTACTTGATGATCACCTCTACGGGTCACTGTGTAGTGCGGGCTCACTCGGGGCTCCCAGAGAGCCAGAGGTAAGAAACTTAAGTGTTTAATTTCACGTGTACACACATGGGTTGTATTTAGAGTGAGAGAATGAAATATTTGTTATTTCATTAGGTTATCTCATCCCTAGCAACATTACTTCTTTACATTCCTTATCTAAGTCTGCACTGAAACATAAGTCAAACCAAAGTCCTCCACAGATCTTCCACAGGGCCTCTGATATCATATTGTGTCTAGATTAAAGTGTAAATATTTATAAATAAGAATGATTTCTGTGTTTTTTTCAGGCCCACCTTCAATCAACAATGCACAATGACGAGACCAAGGGCGTATAAGTTAGAGTTTGAAAAGTAGCCTAACTAAATGAAAGATCATTTCATCTAGGCTACATTACAGTTAACAATCAAAGGTTAAAAGAAAGAAAACATCCACTCTATCACAATAATTTAGTTATTATGCTGCAAGAAGAAAACAAATACTTTCGTGTGGCCATATTTTTAGTGCATAGTGGATATTTAGCCTACTCTTTACTTTGGGTTATTTAGCATTGTTGCAATGTGGAAATTAAACTAAAAGCTCAATTCTGTTAGAGGACAAAAATATTAATGCACACGTATCCTGTATGTTACTAAGGAAATGGTTTGAATTCGCTATTACTAAATAATCTATACTTAGATGTGAAAAATGAATCGGTCATAGGGTTTTATGTGTAAAGTAATCAAATGCCATACCAACTGAGAAAATGTACACCTTATTTCATTCATAATAGGGACTTAAACTATTATAAACCTGTCATGAAAATGTCAGACTGCCACTGATAAAATGAGAACCTTGGAGGCTTATGACAGTAAGTAGTATTGCCCTACTACTTTTGAAATATAATGTAAAAATGGGGTTGTATGCTGCTCATTATTTCATATTAGATACAGTCTGGGTAAATGTATTCCCCCTTGTGTTCCCACACCTTTGTGGGAATAATGACACTTTTATGTTTCACAAAAGGCTAAGTCAGCTCCTGACAATGCAGACAACAAGGATATCCCGTTCCCACGATCCTAGCAGCACTCACCTTGCACAGGTGAGCAACGGGAATCTACTGTAAGTTATATGACTGACAGCTGGAAACCAAACATTCGAGCCTGAGTCCTGCTCGCTCCTCCCAATGGGGCCCTCTGTGGCCAATAGCGTGGCTCTCCTACAGATAGACCCCAGCGTGTCTCCGTCCAGCTCCAGTCCCCGCAGAGTAAAAGTCACGTTGGAAGGAAAAGGGGAGAGACATATCTACTTACAGCTGCTGTCAGATATCCGATCGCATTCGCATGGCGAGGAAGTAACCTGATCAAGCTGGGAGGAGTGACTTTACAAGGGAAGGCTTGAACAAAAAAAAAATGTCTTCTTCTTCTGCCGGAGTAGTCACAACAGCAAATGACATCAAGAGGGAAAATGTGAAGGAGGTGGATACGCGGGAGTGCATCAAGCTTGTGGGGCTGGACGCGGCGGAGTTGTCCATGGAGCGCACGACTCCCAACACGGACGCGGTGCGCACGGAGCTTCTTGTGAGCGCCGCTTCCTCCCTGGCTTTCTCTCCGGAGCAAGTGGCGTGCGTCTGCGAGGCGCTCCAGCAGGGAGGCAATGTGGACCGGCTGGCCAGGTTCCTGTGGTCCCTGCCACAGAGTGACCTGCTCCGCGGCAACGAAAGCATCCTGAAAGCCCAAGCCCTCGTCGCGTTCCACCAGGCTCGGTATCAGGAGCTGTACAGTATTCTGGAAAACCACAGTTTCAGTCCGTCTAACCACACCTTTCTGCAGGATCTGTGGTACAAGGCCCGGTACACCGAGGCGGAGAAGGCGCGGGGGAGACCCCTGGGCGCCGTGGACAAGTATCGGATCCGGAGAAAGTACCCTCTCCCAAGGACAATCTGGGACGGCGAGGAGACTGTATATTGTTTCAAGGAGAGGTCCAGGAACGCGCTGAAGGATCTGTATAACCAGAATCGGTACCCCTCTCCAGCAGAGAAAAGGAATCTCGCCAAGATTACAGGACTCTCCTTGACCCAGGTCAGCAACTGGTTCAAAAACAGGAGACAGAGAGACAGAAACCCGTCCGAGGCACAGTCAAAAAGGTGAGGAAACAAAAGCAACAAGCTATTTCAGTCACAAACATCATATGAAACAAAATATCAATATATATTTCTGACCGTGTTGTGCGTAAAAGGCGCATTAAATTAGCCCAAGGATAATTTTAACAACGTATTTAAAGCTTCCTTGGAGAAAGGGCGCCTACATTTTTAAACCGACACTGCAAATACTTCGGGTTTTGTTAACTTCTTATTGAGCTCACTTTTCACAATTAAAATCCTTTAGCTCAGAAGCAAAAAAAAGAGTGCGTAAAAGGGTTAGGAGCACGCTTTTTCTGTTTTGAAATATGAAGCGGTTGCCACTCAGATTCGGTTTCAAGTGTGTTGCTGCTAAGGGGCATGGAAACAATAAGCAACTAAATAACATCGTTACTCCCACAGGCGGTTGGTTTGACTATCAGGCACAAAAACCTCTAAACGGCGATGAATCATTTAGCGTTTAACTTTATTTCACTTTTAGCCGTGTACAGTTAGTGTGTGTCTGTGTGCACGACGTCAAAGAAGAACACGCACATAAATCATTTTCAATATCACTTTTTTTTTTTTCCCAGACAAAATTGGGCCTCCATCAGCTCCTGCGTTTCTTTTCATAATCCTCCACACACACAGAGAGCAGTGTGGCTTCTTTCATGTTTCTCTCTTTCTGTGAACAAAGCTGACGCACACCTGGTGGAGGTGACCCCTCTCTCTCTCTCTCTCTCTCTCTCTCTCTCTCTCTCAAACACACACGCGCGTTCTATTATGTTTGTCTTTTATTTGCTTAAAAAATAAAAATAAAAATTAGAAACGTCTTCTTCTAAATTTATAATCTGTTGAGATGTTGATCATATCTGTGGTAACTAGTGTCCTTGTTTCTATGTCTTCCTGGAAGTGGGGGATGAGATTGCTGGCGTGTGTGTGAATGTGCGCGCGTGCGCGTGCGCGAGTGCGTGCTGGGGAGGCTGCAGCTGTTTGAATCAATCTCAAATAAGATTGGTTCATTAATAAACTATAACAACTAAATTGTGATATAATTTCAAAGTCTTCATGAGAACAGCATAAAATAGGGATTTCAAATCGCAAAACCATTTCAAATTAGGGGAACAAATTCAAATAAATACCCTGAGCCATTTGTTGTGTCACGCCACCAGTGCTGGCATTTTGTCACACCAGAATTTATTGCGCCAAATGGTTGCATGGTTGTTGTCAGAGCAGCTCTCCATGAGGTAAGAGAGGGCTACACACTGACAAACACTGACAAACACAGCCTGCTCTTCAAAGCTGTGTCATAACACAGCAACAAATGTGACACTGTCTGCTCTGTGTTCACTAAAAGACAAGATGAGGGTCAAAGGGAAGTAAACCATAAATAAAAACTGTGTCATATTATATTTAAATGGTGAATTTACTTAAGAGGGTGTCCTCTTAACTAAACTGCTAAATTATACTATTTTACAGTCTTATTTGGGGATAAAAAAAAAAAGTGGAACAAAGTTATCTTATAATAACGTACCACTAATTGCTCCTATGTTTTCCTGCTTTTGTGACACAAAATTTATAAAGATTGTTTTTTTTCCAGTGAATCCGATGGAAACCACAGCACAGAGGACGAGTCCAGCAAAGGCCAGGAGGAGTTGTCTCCCCGGCCCCTCTCTAACTCCTCCGACGGGGTGATCACCCATGGGACCCTTCCCATTCAAACGGGGTCTTTGGACAGTGGGGTAGTCATTCAGCAGATTGGAGACATAAAGCTTCCTCCTGGATCCAGCAGTGGTGGTCTCTACAATGGCAGTCTAGTAACCAGTAACAACTCCACCGTGTTTCACAATGGAGGCTCGTCTTACCTCCACACACCCGGAAACATCCTCTTCAACGGGCTCAATTTGGGCATCCAACCCTTAGCCTTCAACCCTCTGAGGTCGTCTGGAGGGGTGCTGCTGGGAGGCTCAGGAGTGGACATGCAAATGCAAACAGGGCAGGAGAAGGGACTGAGCAGTTCTGCGGAGGATTCAGCCCTGCAGTACGCCTCCTACCAGGGCTGTGTGAACGGAGCGGAAGTGAAACTGGAGGGCATTCACACTATGGCCGCCCAGAATGGAGGCTCCTCTGTGCTCACCTTCAGCTCCTCATCAGGGCCACTGCAGCTGGGGGGCTACAGTCTAGTCCAGGTACCGAGCGGAGGAGTCTCTGACAGCGACAGCGGCACATTACTCAACAGTGATGTAGGTCTACCTCCTCTGCAACTCTCGTCTGCCTCAACGATCTCACAACAAGGTGGGTTCACAAAACTATAACATTATTTCACCTTCTATATAAGGTAGTCTTTGTAATACTCTTAGGCTCAATTTAATAAAGATTATGATCATTTATAGAAAAATGGGCAAAAGGGACTTCAATAGTGTGATAATTTGATTATAGACAACTAAAACAACAGCTTTCAGTGGATATTATCTTGTATTTCAGATAACTGTTGATGATTTAGAAGCATTCAGAGTTCATTTTCCCCTTTTCAGCAGTCAGATAAATTCAGTGAAGTTAATCACTCTGCTTTATTGTACTGTTGCTTTGTATTGTAGCAATGGCGAACAGGAAAAGACCAAATTAACATCAACTACTCTGTTAGAATAACCAATATATAGACATATACTCCTCTATTCCTATTTTAAAATAGAGGTGTTTTTATCCTTCACCTCCCATCTTGAGAGATGATGTGAGATGAGCTTTGCCCTCCTGAAATGTTCCAGTGCAATACTGCACCTACAAGCCAGTTTGTCAACAAGTCTCTACTACGTCTACCCGAAATATATCTTAGCTGCTATATTCTTGGCATGTCTGGTGTTTGGGCAGTCGTCCAAAGGGCCGATACTACACATAACACATGCAGAGCAGAAGAAATAGGGCCACACACACACACACACACACACACACACACACACACACACACACACACAGACATAAAGAAGAGGTGGTCCTTTGAAAACCCCAGAGATGAATAAAAACAAGTTCTGGAGTCACCATCACTCATCATCATTGCACTCTTGATGTGCAGAGCAGGAAGGAGGAGAAATATGTTTCAGACAATCAGAGGCCGTGAAACACACTAACAGGGAGTAAGACGTTCCAGCACTCACTTTGACAGAAAGCAGAGAACCTACACCAGCATGAATAATAAGGAAAAAGAGAAAATTACAGCATGCTGTTGAGTCCTGGCTCTCGTTCTCTGGGGCTCGACTGGGTCCAGTTTCAGGAGCTCAAAGTGTGTAAAACACAAAACGGCAATTCTGGGGCCAAGGTCTGCTCTAAATTAAACATAAAACACTGTGCAAAAGGTGTAGATAGACTGCGTGTATTGATCGTTTGTTTTACTCTCTACAGGTTCCATGCCTCTGAACAATGTAGCCGTGACTTCCTCTGGTGACAACTCGTTCCAGCAACAGGACAAACTAACCATGTCGTCGCTCCACCACAACACTGTCCTCTACAACATGGGCAACCAGAACCATCCCTCCATTAAGAAGGAGCCTCTGGAAGGGGTCATCTACTCCTCGTACCACCACGGGCTCCACCTGGACCCCAGCGGCCAGCTCAGCTACACCACCCCCAACTCAGAAGATGCTCCCTCCAGCCGGGGTCCAGTCTCCACCTCCGAGGTCCCCTCTGTCAACTCGTCCAGCCCGGAACCAGAAGTCTACACCACCCTTACAGTCAGTACACCCCTCATGGCTCAGACGGACCCCAGTAGCCACCACCTCCAGCCTGCACAGTATCTCAGGGGTCCCCTGTCCTCACACCTGATCGGCCCCGGCATGCACAGCAACTTCATGAACCTTTCGGAGAACAAGGTCGGGGTGTCAGGAGGCGTGAACGAGATGGTGCGAGCAATGTGCGGGGAGATGGAGGTGGTGGAGGGAAAGGATCTCGCCAAACTACAAACAGTGCAGATGGAGGAGGACATGGCCGACCTTTAACATCTCTCCTCGCGGAAGCACTCGTGCAAAGATGCGGTGAATCTTTCAAATTTGTGTGAGCGTGTGTTTGTGAGTGTGTGTTTTTTTTGTTTTTTTTTACCATTTATTTCCTTTAAATGTTAAATTATTTGTGTTCATTTGACTTTTACAATGCACTCTAGTCAGAGAGGAGCCCCGTGGGTGGGCTTTATCAGCTAATCATAAAAATAAAAAAAAAGTCTGTGACAAGTTTTTAAAAAGCCACTCACTTGTAAGAAGAAACATTACGACTGTTACTTGCTCGCAGGAGAGGAAGTTGCTGTATGAGTTTGAGCCGTGTTTAAATGTGCATTTTTATAGACAACACCTGCTACTTCCAGTTGAGTGGATTTGATCCACAGAAGCAGGTGCTGGAATGCCTCTTGTCATGTGACCGGGATGTTCCTCCAAAACTAAATGCGTCATCTGGGTCAAACCAAAAAGGTCATTCTGTAGGGGGGGATAGAGAGAAGGACTGTGTGAAAATGGTCAGTTAAAGAGCGAGAGCTTTACTCAAGGACTGCACAAATACACACACACACACACACACACACACACACACACACACACACACACACACACACACACAGAAAAGGTCATTAAACACACCCAAAGCTGCTGATTTAGGAAAAAGTGTCCTTCAGAAATCAACTTAAAATCTCTGAACGCCTCTTGAGTTGCTGCAAAACTCTGCTTTCTATGCTTCATACAATACCAAGTTGACTGGTAGCTAAGACTAATGTGCCTTTCTGCTTCTTAAAAAACACCACAGCATTGGTCTGTTTCGGCGTTTGCACTACGACAATGTACATGTTTCAATCATTTGGAGGGTTTGTCATGTGTCACACACCTCAACAAATGCCCACTATTTCAGTAACAACTCATATTTCAAGCCTTATCATCAATCAGTGGGATGAAGATGTGACTGAAGACAGAAAGGTCTCATCATATGTTGTATATACAGCTGCAGCTTAGAGTATGTTAACTTAGATGTGATGACGCTATTCTATATCCTGTTTCATTTTGACATGTCTCTCCAAAACGTCACATTTCATGGATGCTATTTTTCTATAAAGGGATTGTGGTCATTTCTCTTTGCATGGACACTAGTGCCTTTTACTTTGTGCTTTGTGGGTAACACTGAAAGTAAACCTGTGATGCCGCTGTTGCTGACGCCGCCATCACTTCACTGGCACATTTGGGTGTCAGTGGAAGGAAAGACGAGCGAATGTGGAGCCCATTTGTCAAGTGTGTCTGGTGCATTTCACAACAGGGGCCTAATTCCTCACTGTCGTACATGACCATAATAGCACATTTCAGCCTTGCAGCCAACTCAGACGGTGCACATCTCTCACCAAGTCGAACACATGGACATGTAATACACAATCCCATCAATTTGAATGGACAGATCTGTGTATTCTCAGTGCTTTAATGTCAGATACCAAAAATGAGTCGTGGGAAAATAGAAGAACTGTGGGTCATTTGTGTTTTTTTTTTTTTTTTTTTATCTTAGTTTGGATTATATGTTTGTTCTATGAAATTATGTGAATGTATTTTTCTAAATCTCAATACTGCAATAAAAGTTTATATTTATAAAAACATGAAACCGATATATTTTTTTCATTCTTTCTAGCAGTTTGATTTTCAATTAATGTAAGTGTGTTCTGAACAAAAGCTTAAGTCTCCCAAACATCTAAGAGTCCTGTGTAGCCAAATTGTGAAGGAGGGCAAGTAATCCAACAAGCCTGGTGCTGCTCTCTGCAAACCTGCGGTGATCGTTTGCACATGCCTGGCAACCTGGAGTTCATTAGCCCTCCTTTCTCATCTCAGCCCCTGTAATTCAAATAAACAGCAATGAGATTTCCAGAGGTAAAGCTCCTTTTGGGTGGGGGGTCTGCAGCTCCCCATAGCTCGTTCCAATCCTATGGCCCCCCCCCCCCCCCCCCCAGAGCAAAGGCCGGACTGGCCCTACTTTAACATGTGGAGGAATCAATCTGAGGCACTGTCACTCACAGATACTGGGTCTTTATCAGGAGCAGTCAGAGAGTCTGAACTCCTCTCTTGGCTCTATAAAGTCATGAAATTTCCACCCAACACTTGTTCGCTCAGTGGGCACCCAACCAAACCAGCCAGGAAAGATAAGACTGGAGACAAAGTTTGACAAATGGATGAACAGCGGGGGATTTTGTTTTATTCACAGTGTGTCTGTGGTGGATTATAGGAGTTGTCCTCCTGGCTGCAGGAGTTATATATGATCTAACCGATGACCTAAATAAACAGAGGCTGTTTGTCCATGCTCACTGTTGAGGCACAGAGGGAGAGAAGAAGAAAAAAAATAGAAGAGACTTAACGGGAAAGAGAGGGAGAGGCAGGCAAGCCGGGATAAAGTTACCTGTGCACAGGTGACCTCGTCGCCATGGGCAGTGGATTAGCTGATTGTTAGGTATCAGGTGACTCCTCCTGTAATATTGAAGAGGGTGAAAACAGCTTTGTTGGAGCCCAGAACAATATCCCATTCGCAGCAGGACAGGCTCACGGTCTGTGGGTCTCACGGGGAGGGGGATGCAGGAAAAAAAAAACTCCAAATTCCACCTTTTGTATGGTGACAATAAATTAGACAGAAAAGGAGAAGAATTGTTCCCTCCCAGAACACACATCTCAATTGTGAATGTCAGAGTTATATGTTGAATTATAAAATGTACCTCTGCTTTCTTAGTTTCGAAACGAAGGCCACCATAACTTAAAACAAGAGGATCATTTTTGTCTACATTTCAAACATGCAGTATAAAACATACTCGGGTGTAGTAAAATAAGAGGGAACTCCCCCAGAACTCTGGCCTTATTAAAAACACTGACCTCTGCTCTTTCAGATGGTTTCAAAGCTGACATTTAATGCGGCGCAGCAGACTGCAAGCCATATGTAACATGACCTGGGGAGCACGGTACTCCACTGCTCCACGTCCCACTAATGAGAGGGCAGGGGTCAGCGGGTACCAGCCCGCTCGCACAGACCCACCACTACCAACCAAAGCAAGGGAGAGATCTCCTTTTGGATTGTGGAAACTAGGTATTGTTTATGAACTGGAAATATATGTCATTGGCTGTTGTAGTTTTGTCTCTTACCTCCAACTAATATAAATGAGTTGTTGGTTGGCTGTGAGGTTGTCAGGTAATTGAACCTGCCCACTTTATCATGCAGGTTTGGAAAGAGGAAGATGCAACCATGAGTCACTGAAAAGAAAACATAAGGAGAGTTTTAAAGGGATAAACACACACACACACACACACACACACACACACACACACACAGGAGCAGCAGCTGGGAGGCAGCAGCATCACATCCACCAGGTTGGTCTAAAAAGAGAGAAAAAACAGCACTCTGTAACAGGAGCAGGGCACATGGCTCCATTGATCTTCACATAGACACACACACACACCTGCTGCTGCTCAACTGTGCCTCTTAAAAAAAACTTCATCAATTCTCTAAAACACACATGCATCAACTCACCCTCTCCTTGGAGTCATATTTGGATATGTATGACAGCATTGTGGTGGCGCCCCCTCTCTGCCAGCAGCAGCACCTCCTGTTTTTCAATCCTTCCTTTTGTTTGTTTATGTGCTTGACGGGCCGCCTGGTTTGTTTACTTACTCCGTCTCGGCTGCAAAATAAAGAAAAAAAGAAGAATTTCCCTTTAAACAAATGCATCGGTCTTTCGGCTCGGAGCGTGTTTACAAAGCAGAGCACTGTAAAAAAAAAAAAAAAAAAAAAAAAGCTGGGGCTGCATAATTGCATATTTGTGGAGGTGGTCCTCGGAGGAAATGCGTAATGATTTTGATGGGGAGGAGGGGGTTAACCCTCGTGCACTTGTACCAGGTCTAATTTTCCAACATGACAGGAAACTCTGTTAAGCTGATAATTGCAGCTCCAATTTCATTTAACTCACTCATGTCAACAGTTGTGTTTTGTTTTGAGAGAAGGAGCTGCTTTTTTTTTTTCCTCACCGCCTTTCTTCACCTCTCAGAATAAACCGCTTTTACTCTTAATTAAAAACACATTGAGGACATCCACAACTCACCACAAACTGTAAACCATTGACTAACTATTGATTGGATTAATGCATGTGTCAATAAATGCTCAATTAAAAGACAATTGAATGTAGTTTTACCACTGCTGCCTTGAGTCTATTAGAAAACAATTTAAAAAATTAGATAGGATTTTTGATCAATGCATTCAAAATCATTATTTATTTTATTTTACTGTGCAGAGATGTTGCCCTTAAATGTCCCCAAATGTCTCTCATGCCCAAATCAAATAAAAGCCGTCTGGACTTAACCTCTGACATTTTTCACTTAATTTAAACAGTATCGGCTTTATTCCAGTCCATACTGCTGGAATAGCATCTTTGGATTCTGACAGAGTTAAACCCATCTGGTCAACGAGGCATTCCTCTTTTTCATTTTCCTCCATATTTTTTTAAACCATCCAGTAAGAAATAGGCTTCATGCTTTTGATGTCAATTTGATGAAGTGCTTTGAGTATATTTTCCTGCACAACACGATATCATCGTTGCATTTGTCATCTGTTCTCAAGTAACAGATTACAATACATAATGGCTTCTTGTATTTATCAATGTCTTTGCACTTCAAAATGTATCGCATAAATTGGATTAATTGAACAAACAGGAGCCCACCTAACCCCCATTTTCAAACTGGCTATATGACACACAATCATTTTTGATGGAAATGGCAAAAAAAAAAGTTTCATTTTCTCGGGATGAAAACATTCTGACTCATGTGAGTTTCCTGGAAAAAGCAGTGACTAAAACTCTGAACATCCGTAATATTTAGCAGTCTTGATTTTCCAGGATCTGAGCTGTTGTGGGGTTTGGAGTTTAACGAAGAGGAAAAAGCTGGTAACTAGAGTAAGGAATCCCTGCTCCATGTAAATCCCATTTTGTATAGAGTAACGAGGGATAGTGCAACCCAGTATTGCATTACTGGTCGGGGTCTGAGGAGTCCAGCACTGGTGGAGGCGGAGAGAGTCCACATCTTGAAATAATCTGGCCCCCCGGGCTGCTCGGGTTAAAGGAGGAGGCGCGGCGCAATGTGGTAGAGATATTAGAGAAACCCGAGAGCCGCTCATCAGACAGCTCATTTACTGAAGCACTGAGCTTTTACACACAGACAGGGAGCAGTGAAGACTCGGGCTCAAATGGGCTGAGTGTCCACTACAGATACAGAGAACATTTAGGCAAGAGGATGCACTCATTTAATCAGGGTTTCGCAATAAGAGAGGCGTAAAAACAAGAACTTAAAACAGCCTTAAAATAGGCCTACACCTTAACTTAGAAATAATAATTGAAATATACAGCTAATTAATATTTAATTAGTTTTATAACGTGATTTTTGTGATTCCATTCTCATGGCAATTGTGGCATAGAATAAAAGCATTTACTTATGTTGTAATGAAGCCAATTATCTAATAGGCCTATTCTTTTTGCACATTTAAGTAGGATACATATTCAGACCAAAGGAACTGTTTGGACAATTGTAAAATGAAGAGTCATTCAAATTAGTATATGATGTCACGTAAATTGTGTTTTTTTAATATTAAAATGCGCGTTCATTGCTGAATGATCATCTGGCCGGATTTCATTTGGTTGTCCTGTAGTTATTATTTAGTAGTCCTATACAGGCCTACCTACAATCCCTAATACTTTGTAAATATCGATATTCACCATCAGTCCAGGGGCTGTTTAGAACAGAACTGTTTTTTCAGCATTTTCTCATTGCAAAAATGTTCAGAGTGTTTTACCCCTACAGTAGAAATCCTTCAGCAACGTGGTCATCTTGTGAAAGCGTTTACACTGAATGTGTTAAAGTTAAAACATTTTTTTTTCCAGGTCACATCTTCCCCTTTAACATATTGAAAGAGGGGCGTCTCTGGTGCAGATACAGAAATGTGATCTATATGGCTCAAACCAACAACTGCCCCACCAAGAAGTAGTGTCGCAGAGAACTCATTTACTAATGGATTGGTTTAGTGTTTCACCCACCAGAAAACACTGGAGCCAGTGCGGTGCCCGTCTAATCCCTGAAATATAAATGTGAGCTATATAGGCTGGAAGGAGCTCTGCAAAAAAAAAAACATGCTGTCTTGATGCTAGGAGAAAAAAAAAAGCACGACACAACAAACAAGAGAGGGTGGTTATCTAATATTTCCAGATCCATACGCTAAAGAAGATTAATCTGGCCTTGTAAAAAAAATATTCAAACACTACATTTTAAATTGTCCATTAATGTGTAAAATCTTTAGTAAATGTTAGTATTTGTCCGTAATCTCGCAGCTATTGGTCAAAAATGTTGTGTGGCACTTCCTATCAGTCTTTCTCCTTCTCCCTCTCTCTCTCTCTCTCTCTCTCTCTCTCTCTCTCTCAGACACAAACACACACACGCACACGCACGCACACACACACACACACACGCTTTTACGCTTAAGTGGCTGATTTCCTGTAGGTGGTCTATATGTCCCATAACACGTTTCGCAGGTAGCATAGTAAAGGTTTCTCACATAAAAAAAACGTGCGTAATGGCGCGCACGGAGTCACTTATCATTGGGGCTTATTAAATTATATCGCCTCATAAAATAAACGGCTGTGGTAATTAATGGAAAGTGGAGTAACAACAAAATGTTAAATCTGGGTGTAATTAAGGTGGTGGGCGTCACTCCCAATCAGCTGTGTGAGTGTAAGGTAGAAAAAAAAAATAGGCCCAACCAAAAGCCATTTAAGATTTCACTTTTTTTGAAAAAGAATTTCATCATACTATTCTGCACTAAAGTCAGTTTATTGAGTGTTATATTTTAGTGAGTCAGAGTTAGCCTCTAGAAGGGTCTAAACGTTCCCTCACAGTTAAAAAAGCCTTTTGGTGTTTTTGTGGGTTTACCCTCCATTGACTGTGATTACTGATAACGTTTGGAGGAGATGCACTTGTGTGGTTTGTTCCACGTGCGAAACTTGAAAGCATATAGTCCCCACCAGTAGATGATGTATATTCACAACATGTTAATACGGCTTTTTAAGAGGTCTGTAATAATTGATTAGTGTCTAGGTGCCGCTCTGCTCCCTCAGCTGCAGCGCGAGAGGGACTGTGGGGGCGGGAGGTGCATGGAGCGCTCCTATTTCAGCCCCTGACGCACTGCCTCTGGGGAGGAAACGGAGCCGCAAACTCAGTCCTGCTCTGCTGTACACGGTGCAGGGCAGAGGGAGAGCCAATCACTGAAACGCACAGGCTCCCTTTAAGCCTGACATATCTCCAACAGGAACAAATTGTCCCAACAATCAACATCCCAATCTGCTGCGCGCATCAGGGGCCGGAGAGGAGCGGAGAGCCTACAGGCCCGTGCTGCGCAGAAAAATTGCACTGGATTGCATCGCGAGAAGAAGCTCAAGTTAACGCAGGCAATACACTACAGCTTTCGCTTTGGATACCGACTTTAAGGGTGGAGGAGTGAACTCGGACATCATGTCTATACTGCCGTCATTCGGGTTCACGCAGGAGCAAGTGGCGTGCGTTTGCGAGGTGTTGCAGCAGGGAGGGAATCTGGAGAGGCTCGGGCGCTTCCTGTGGTCTCTGCCTGCCTGCGATCACCTCCACAAGAACGAGAGCGTCCTCAAAGCCAAGGCGGTGGTGGCCTTCCATCGTGGGAACTTTAGGGAGCTCTACAAGATCCTGGAGAGCCACCAGTTTTCTCCACACAACCACCCGAAGCTGCAGCAGCTGTGGCTGAAAGCGCACTACGTGGAGGCGGAGAAGCTGCGTGGCCGGCCGCTCGGAGCTGTAGGGAAGTATCGTGTACGGAGGAAATTTCCGCTGCCCCGCACTATATGGGACGGCGAAGAGACCAGCTACTGCTTTAAAGAGAAGTCCAGGGGCGTCCTGAGAGAGTGGTACACACACAACCCCTACCCGTCCCCGCGGGAAAAGAGAGAACTGGCCGAGGCCACGGGACTGACCACCACGCAGGTCAGCAACTGGTTCAAAAACAGACGGCAGAGAGACAGAGCAGCAGAGGCCAAGGAGAGGTACGACCATTCTCACACAGCTTTCACTCTGTGCTCGTTATTTACATAGAAAAATATGGTTATTTTTTTTTGTATTGTGCATAATTGAGGAGATACACGAGGTTCGGATTGGAAGACGTATTTCCAAAATGTGTCTGGAAGCAGCCTAAGAAGCCAGAGTGCCCCGAGTACAAAATAAAAGTAGGAAAACGGACGCAAACATTTTCTTGATGAGAAATATCGAATGTAGGTTCTCAATATTTTGTTTGCATTTGGTAATTGATTCCCGATTGACAGGTAAACCCTGCTAACGGTGCAGATATGTAAACAGAGGCTAGTTGTTGACAAATGATAGACTCTTAAGAAACCGTCCTCTCTAAATCGTCTCTATTTTAATCAAATCCCTACAAGTTCCTGCATTAGAAAAAGGGCTTATGCTAAGATCATTTATCAGGAATATAATGGTGCACGATGGAAAAAAAACAAAGTATTATCAATTCTTATTTGGAGCGAGTTAAAGGTCAAATTGGGTAACCGTGTACTACAACAACAAACTTCATTGGATGAAGATTTTTGTTTTAGTTTTAGGACAACAAATCGTATAGATTAGACAGAAATAAAAACATTTAAAGAGAAGGAAATAAATACCATTTATACAAAAACGTCCTGTTTTTTTCTTCGAAGGCCTGCACGTTCTGTTGTTCCTGCAAATGAACTATAAATGTTTTTTTTATCCCCAGGCCTCACGGCTTTAATGACATTTTCAAAGACAAAAAAGGGCGTATTTTCCTCTGATTTTCTCCCTCGTGTCATTTCCAGAGAGAACAGTGAAAACAGCAACGCAGGCGGCAACAAACAGAACCAGCTGTCGCCGCTGGACGGAGGAAAGTCTCTCATGTCCAGCTCGGAGGACGAGTTTTCTCCCCCTCAGAGCCCCGACCAGAACTCAGCGCTTTTGCTCCAGGGCAATATGAACCACCCCGGGGCCTCCGCGTACCCCATGTCCGGTCTAGGAGCCCCACAGCCGGTGCACAGCATGCACGGACACCCGCACCAACTGCAGGACTCCTTGTTGGGACCTCTAACGTCCAGTCTCGTGGATTTGGGCTCTTAAAGAGGCTACCAGATTATTTTATTTTACAAAAAACGTGAAAAAAGAAGACTGATAATCAGATTGAGTACATGTATGAAATAACACTATTGTAGCCTATACCTTATAATATAGACTGACTTATCTGTCGTTAAATTTGGTTAGATCAAAATTCCTTTTACGCGCTTAACCTGTGTATCAGTCCTGACAGGAGCTTTTTTCTGATCTCTTGCACATAAAAAAAAAAAAGAAAAACACAAACGGGACCTGACTGAAACTCTTAAACTCAACGAGACACTTAACTGGACTGGCCCTTCGCTTAATTTATGAGATTTTGTTGAGAAAAAAAAAGAATTATAGCAACATCCTGCGATGGAAACTAAGAGGTAACGTTTTCATTAGACTCATTGTAATTAGTTTCCAATAAAACAAAAGTCATACATTTGTCTCTGTGTAATTTGTGTACAAAGTGGAGAAATAGCACAGAGTTTGGCCCTCAAACGAATGGATCCGGGTTGTGGTCAATTACAACATAATTTAGTTAGGCTAACTAAAGAAAATAACGTAGATAATAACTTTTCTCAAATCCATTTTTTTTTTTACTTGAGAAAATAAAAACAACAATGCTTGAGAATGTAAATCGATACAAAATGCCAAGTCAGCAATCAAGTCCACACTGGTGGTATATGAACCCGCATCAAGAATAATATGAGTCATAATGCGGTGAAGATTAAAGCCTGCTCCACCAGTTCTTCGCCCTTATAATAATTACGGTAATTCAAAACATAGATTTCAAACACAGAGCCATAAGGGGAAATGTAATTATACAAATGTGAGTCAACATGAGCAGCTGTCTGTCAGGAGGCTGTTGTGTACACACGGAGCTGCCTTTAATATCGTGTCTGTACCATAATACATGTTTGACTGAAGGAGAAAGCTTTTTTTTTTTTGCTTTTTTTTTGCCCGAGTGCTGCGGATCATTGGCTTTTTGGTGCCGTGTTTTCTTTACTCTCTCACTGAGTTTGTTCTGTCGGTTCCGGGCCATGGGAAAGAGCCAGCACTCAACTTTTACCAGCTCTGGATATTCAGACAAAAAAAGAGAAGAAAAACATCCCATACGAGAAGAAAAAAAAAACAACAAAGTTCACTGCATGTGTAGATGTCCTTAAAACAACACAAAAGAAAAAAGAAAACAGCCCATATTAGAAAAAAATACATAAATAAATTCCCTGTGTAGCCCATAGGTGCCCTTAAAACACAACACCACAACAAAAGAAAAAACAAACAAAAACGAATACTTGTATATATATACTCCAAATCTTATAGACTTCATGATAATTGCATTATTAATAATAACAATCTAATAATAATGCCTTTTAAAATTGTTATTCGACTTCAGCTTATAATAACACTGATTATGACACTGGAACTATATTAATAGATGGTAGTAATAATAATAATAATAGAAATAACAATAATAAACAACAGATTCTTTTTGGGACAGGTTATGGGAATATTTTGTATATTGTGGTGAGGACAGCTCTTCTGTCCCCCGCCCCCTTCACTCTCTTTGGGCTCATGTCAGGGTAAATTGTTTTGAGCAGAGAGCACAGAGGATTTCCTGAGCATAATCTGAAACAGTCGCTGCTAGCATTACTGCCTGATTGCAAAGATTGCAGGGCTTCAGGACCTGGCTTCACTGGAGGGACCTTGAGCTATTCTGCATCATGGAGGCCTCTCCCTCTCTCTCTCTACCCCCTCTTAGTCTCTCGTCTTTCTTTTCCCCTCAGTATAAGAACCTCAGGTCAACTAAAAACACCAGTCCTGTACCCTCATGTTACCCCCTAAAGCTCTCCATATGCTTGTTTGAGTGATGTGTCTGTCTGCTTGTCCTCAGCAGAACTTCCATCATCAGGCTTTAGGTCATTTGTTTGTCCCTTTTACAAACTAAATATGGCAGTGTTAACATGTATGTAAAGAAGTCAGGTCACTGTCCTAAGTAAAAGTAACAATGTCACTTTATAAAATTCTTAAAACAATGTAAAAGCCATGCATGTAAAAAGTGACCTAAAATAATGAATGTTTGTTGCAAAATGTGCTTTAAGTATCAGAAGTAACAGTTAGCATGCAGGGAAACTAGCAGTCTTTTTGGTATAAGATTAGATGTGATACACTTAACTACTTTATGTTATGCTGTTTATTAAAATCACATCAATTATGTTTTATGTGAAATCTTCGTGTAGACTAAGGTGTTAGTGTCAAAAAGGAAAATACACATGAGAAGTGCAGAGGTTTAGATAATTAAAACAGCTTCTGATGGATTTAATTCATGTAAAGAAAAATATTTCAAAATTGATTTAAAGCCTTCAAAACAATGTGTTTAAATTCTGATTTATTTCTTTTTCACAAAAAATAGCTGTGACTTCAGTTTGAGTGGAGAAAATCCCAGTTTGGTAATATTTAGGGTTCCTGTCTGAAAATGTCAAAAGCTAATTTACTTCACCAGGATTGTGTTGATGGGGTTTGAATTGATTTGATTGACAGCTGCCTTCAAACCAGATCGAACAACAACACAACCTTAAACGGATCTGATTCAAATGTTGCAAAAGCACAAATACAGGTTATGTCTTTTGTGTTACAGTGTATTGAATGCAATCCCTCATAGCAAGAAGCTGGTTGGTACATCATAATAGCCGGGACTTTGATTTAGGTATTAGAGTATTCTCATTTGTTACTCTTTGTTAAACCCCCGGTGAGATCACAACCAGCATCTTCAAGCAGACAGTGTGAGGATTGACATTTAAAAAGACATCAAATTGTCACGACAAAACAACTAAAGTATAACACTAAACTTTTTCAAATTTGATTTGATTTTCAGTCTACAGATTACAAACAGTCACAATGTGAAAAAAATAACTAGTTGTATAGATAAATTATTCATATTCAAATCATTAAGGGATTTTTTTGTACTGAATAATTTTTCATATAGTTTCAAATTTGTTTTAACTTGCACCTGAGTTAAATTGTTTGCACTCTTAAGAAAAAAGAAATGACATTTTATGAGGCTTTACCTGAAAGTCAAACAGTATTGCCTGTATGTTATATCAGCAGAGGTCAGGAGAGAGCAGAGGTCCTGCACATCCCCATATAACTCGAAGCAGAGCACATGTCTCTCCCTGTTGGCACGCAGCATGGCTGAATATTCACAAATTAACAAACAGGTGATCACAAAGCTACCAAAGTGCCTCCTCATACCTGTTAATCTAATGACAACATGTCCGACAGGGTACATAGACACAGCGGGGATTAAACAGGCTCTGTGCCACATGACAGAGGGAAGCTAACAGAGTCACCTTCAGGATGTGCAGGAGACTAAAATCAATCCAGCACGGAAACTCTGACAGTGCTTTTAATCAAGCTCAAATCCCTGCTTTCCGAATGCGTCTGCAGCCATGAATCTATGTGCTGTATATGAGCCTCTGCCTCTTCCTCTCATCGGCCATGCAACAAGTGCTCCAGCGTATACACTACATGACAAAAGATGGAGGCGTCTGTGCCAGTTAAAGCAGCTGCTGATAGCAAACAGAGGCCCAGTCATTTCATTTGACATAAGTGGCAGTGGCTCTAAATCAACAGCAGGAAAGGGCCCTGACGTGTGCAAATAAACATGGAGAGTAGCCTGCATGAGTGCAAGCCGTCTGACTCAGCGTGCGTCATGTTTTCTCTGGCATCAGAGTCAAAGAAAATCTATCAAATACGGACAGAATCTAAAGCCAGGGCAACTTTTCAGTGGCCTGTTTTTGTGGTCTAGTGCCTGCAGGTAGCTTTACCCCAACATGGGAGCCGGGTGTGAGACAGTCCCAGGTATCCATAACCACAGGGCTGTATGAGGTGGGGAGGAGAGAGAGGAGGAGGGGAGGCAGGCGGGTGATGAGGGACAAAAGGATCTTTTCAGGTCTGCCTCAGAGGGGCAGGGCTGCTGGTGCAGGGAGGTGAGGAGGGGAGGGGAGGGGGGGGAGGGGGGGTGGTGGAGAGATTTTCTTACCGATGATGCATGGATCTGACAATGTTCCTGCCTGGACGTAGCCAGAGGCAGATGCAGGCTGAGTGTGTGTGTGTGTGTGTGTGTGTGTGTGTGTGTGTGTGTGTGTATATGTCTGTGTGGTTGCAAACTCACGTGTAGCAGAGAGAGGAAGTTCAACTGATTAACGTAAAGAAGAAAGTAAAATACTGCAGAGAGAATTAGGTGCTGCTATGACGTAACTGTGCAAAAATCAGAGGGATCATGTGACTCCACCTTAAAAAATGTTAATTATTCTGATGTTAAGTCAAACACAGCCTCCTCTCAGGAGTAAAGGAAGTCTTTCGTCCAACAGGAAGCTACCATGTGACAGAGCTGAAAGAAATATTTATCTCTTTCTCCCAGTCAGATGAGTGATGTATGACCCAGGGTTCAGACCCGAGGAGGAGGAGGAGGAGGAGAGGGAGGAGGAGGAGAAGGGGGAAGGGGGGAGGCTCTGCAGACAATCCAAAACTATAAGGGTGTTAAATAGCATGTTGTGTGTCAAATGAAGGACAGCATCATTTACGTATACCTGATAAAAAAGGGGAAATATTTTATGACATGTTACAAGAGGAATAGACAAAGGACAAGATAAGACTTGTGTGACATGTGTGTGTGTGTGTGTGTGTGTGTGTCTGTGTGATGGCTGCAAAAGAGGACGTGCATAAAAGAAAAGTGGCCAGAAGGCAAAGTCTCATATGTCGACATCTTCCACAGACAAAAGCCAGCTCTGGTTCCCGAGAATCAGATATGTATATTTTTGGAGCTGGGGGAGAAATGTGATAGTGGCATAAGTCTCATATGTTTGATCAGGGAAGTGACTTCAGTCTGGGATGTTTTTTGGAAAAAGTTTCGTAAGGACATAACAGATTTATTAGTTGGTATCAGAGTTTCAAAGGCAAATGAAGTGTCACGCAAGAAGAGACAAAGAAAAGATTGAATTGAGAGGAAGACAACTTAAAGGAAGGGGCAGGAGCTGTTGAAAACATCGTTAACATCTCCTTCATTATCGGGATGGGTTTCAATTCATACTTCATTAAAAAAGAAAAAGTGCGAAAAGTGTGAATATTCAATTCAGAAAACGTAGTAAGTAAAGCTTTACCACAGATGTAAGTTTGCTATGGAGCAAACTTTGAGCCAACAGTTGTGTTGAGCATGGTCCCGGCAAATAACCTAATAAATTCAACTGAACTTTCATCAATTGCCGTTTCACTGATTTACATTTCAAAAAGGGGTTCATCTTTTTTTCTCAGTGTGTAAAGCCGTATAGGTTCTTTAAACAAAGACAAACAACAGCTCTGTTGGAGGCTCTCTGCAGTCAGGGCTTTTGCTTTTGATTTGATTTTGAAAATGGCTCACAAATAGTTATTTTTTTTAATGAGTTTAGCATGCTTTTCCTTAACTGCTGGGTTTTATATTAATGTAAGTTTAACAGGGGGAAACTGTGTGTTTGCGTGGACCTCTTCACCTGCAGATGAACACACATTTGCAGCAAGTCACTGTGCAGCAATAGGTTCATTAATGTAGATGTTTCTGTAATCCTTTCGGGGTGATAATTCAGTTGATCACACAGCGGTATAAGATGTATCAGGGTTATATTAGGCTTGAGATTCAGCTTTAGCTTTTTAGTTTGGGTTAATTTATTGTTATTTTTTCTCCTTTTTTTTCCTGTATTGAAAAATGAAGACGTAACAAGGGGCAGAACCAAGGTGGTCAAACTTAAGTGTGGTTATTTTATGTTATCCGAGTGGGAATAAAAGCAGACATGCAAGAGTTCACCAAGTTAACTATAAACTAATTTGTACTGAAGATGAAAAGAAAATGTTCCATCTTTAAGAGGATGAACTTCAAAGTAAAAATGTCAAACAAAACTATAAATACTAAGAAAAAAATAAAATATCAGATTTAAAAAAGGACAGATTAATCCATTTTCCCTGACAGAATTTATGATTGAGTCTTGTAAAATGCTTCCATCGTTTTTTGTTGTCTGAAGCTCATGAAAAGGTCGTCACACTTGTTCATCATCAATAAATAACCTTGTAGCAAAGTCTGGTGATATTCTATGCCTTCATATATTGTATCTGTATTGTAATCAAATCCAATGAAGAGCCAACCATAGAAAGTATGTACAGCACACATTGTGTGTATCAAAAGAGTGATGTAGTCTAATCTTTGTCTGTAATTGATTTTCAAAAACTCTGAAATACTCATCAATGAGAAACACTGCTGCTTTAACATGTTCTTTTGTTAACCTTGAGCATGGGTTGTGTAGTTAAGTGTCAGCTGAGCCCTACTTACATTATGGTGAATGCAGTATTTATTTCAGTCAGAACATTTGATAATAAGAAATACAGTGATCGTCGTTTACAGTGCTTTCCTTTTATTTTACAGAGTTTCAAATCTACGTTTGTGATTTGCTTTGAAAGATTCAGGCCACAAACAAAGATATGACCTTCAGAGTATGAAGAGATGTTGATTATTATTGGCAACAGGAATACATTGCTGATTTAAAACCAGTTTCCTCTTTTTGCTTCTGTCGTGGATTCTAGGGTCTCCAGAGATAAGTGTGTTATTAGTGATGTAGATTAGTTGAATGTAAACCTGCCCTCATGGTTTATTTTCAGGAGCCAGACATAACAAGAGCCATGATGACAATAGTTTAGTTTAGTGTCATATAATGGACATTATTCCACAATAGTATTAAATATGTGTAATCCTGCGTAATGTTACTCCTGTACTGCTTGTTGATCTGAACTAAGAAAGATCCATGAGCCCAAACAGTCAGACACATCACTGCTCCAGTCTCGGGTTGGGGGAATTTTGGGGAGGGGCAGTGTGGCAGACACAACAGGAGGAAGTGCTATGGGATATGGGATAATGAAATTTACCTCACACTCCCAAAGGGTCTCCCTCACCTATCCTGGGGCTCACAAATAGCTCAAGTATCTAAGCCCCTCTATTTCACACACATGATCCACACCCCCACTGTGCCCAAACCGCACCACAGTGACCCTCCACCCGGACCTTCAGCTATGTGCAGTTTGTACTTTATTTGTTTGCCGTGGTTGGAGTGACAGCAGCCTGAATTTGAGCTGCCATCCTGCTCCCCCTTGCCCTTCATCTTCTCACTGCAGCAGAGGGATAGAATACCCCTCCTGGTTCCACACCGAAAAAAAAAAGAAAAATATTCAGGAAATGAAAGTTGTAACACGATCCTCTGTGTGCCAAACGTCTCCCTGAGCAGGGACAAAAGGCCCAGAGAAAAGCTGCCGGGCTGATTTTAGCCTGAAAGATGATAGAAGACGAGTGAGGGGATGAGAGAGAGGAGAGAGAAGAAAGAGAAAATTAAAGGTGTTTGATGAGTTATTAGGGTGCCGACAGTGGGAGTGGAGGAGAAGGAGGTGAGGGTGCTGCGGGGATGAACTCCTCTGTACAGAAAGTGAAGTGCTCCTGCAGCCCTCTGCGCTCAGAGCTCCACATCCCACAGATATTCATGCACCAAGCAAAATAAACTTCCCATTCCGGCCCTGCAGTGTGTTTTCCAGCTGGCCTCTCCTGAGAGGAAGCCTTCAGGACTCCTTCAGGGCTTATGATCCAGTTGAGTGTGTACAAGATGACAGAGAAAACATTTTTGATGTTCAAAATATTCATATTTTTTTTTTTTTCTCTCTGCTGTTTGGGTATCAAACCACCCATGAGGTATTGACGATCGCCATGCAGGGCATACTGGCAGCAGAGGGAGGGGAAAGTCTCCGCTGGTCCCCTCAGTGCTGCCCGGTGCATTTACAGCATGGTGTCAGCGGCTGGTGGTAATTACAAGGCTCGCTCTGAGTTACCACTACACCAATGTGCCACCGGCTATGGTATGCCAGCTAAGCTCTGTTATTAGGCAGAGAGCTGCCACTGGACTGTGGTGCTACTCTAGCATACACAAGCAGTCAGTCTACATATATATTGTATCCTGACCAAGATACTGTACTGATTAATTGAATGTATTATCAAGCTGATATAGGCCTTCAAAGGTATACCAGCATCACTGTATATGTTTCCCAAATTACAAATACATGCAAGCATTTCTGCAAAACATCCAACGCACACAACAGTTGATTGTAGAATTGTTTTAGTGTTTGTCCATCAGGAGAGCATTTGCACTCTTTACATTACTCCCAGCACTGTCTGCAGCATATGTATTAAAGCATCTGGCTGAGCATATATAAACACTAGAATTGGTTGACTATGTGTGATAATGTTGCATTTCATTTAATAAAGTTATCTGTTTAAAATTAATAGCTTCTGTGTAGATTTGCAAAGACAAATCAGTGCACAGTTCCACAAAGTCAAAAACACTTAAATCAAAGTTGTAAATATTCACTTTATTATCCACTGCCACATTGGAAATGAATTCATACCTTCCTGAATCCGTTTGGTATCTGATTGAATAACCCTTATATTGGTCTTGCTCTGTACTGTCTGTCTTGTATTACGGATCATTTTACAGAATATTTTACAGCTAAAAATTGCAGGTTGCACTGCTTAATTAGTCGGGTTTTGACACATGTGGAAAGCATGTAAGTCATATGTGGGAGCTGTAATGATGTGCAGGAGAGTTGCCAGATTACTCTCATATAAATTGACAAGAAATGCTTTCTGCTGCATTTGGAACAACCTATAAAAGAATATTTAAGTAAAACAAACTCACCATTCAGAAGCAGAAGCAGAAAAGGAAACCTTTTCATTGTCATCCTTCCCTGTGTCTTCAACACACTGCTGGTGACCTGCAGAGGTTGTCTTATAGAGGAACCTGGAGGAAAGGAGCAAATCAGTTATTGACACATGAAGGTTTCACTTAAGAGTTCATTTGGACTGTTTTGGCATAAATCTTAAATTAAATTGTTCTCAAAGCACTGTGTGAAATGCTAAAAAAAAAACATTGCACATTGTCTAACAGTGTGTGCAGGTTGTGATGCTTTCCAAGAGAATGTGTGAGTGAAAAACATTCATAAAGATATCCTTATAAAGCATCATGATGAAATAAGATGATATGGCAGTTCGGTTTGGCAGTACGCCATCATAAAACAAGCGACACATAGGACATAAAAGGATGACAACCAACATAGAACATGAACATGTAGATACAGGTGTAATGCACAAAGAGACATTGTATAAGATTTAAGCCTGAATGTGGATAAAAAAAAACATTTAAGTGATGTACAACTCAGACTATTGTTCCTGCGCTAACATGTAGTGATTTTCATCATAAACAGTATTTAACAAAACTTAAAACAGTAGTTAAAACCTATATCATGAAACTGGTTTAATAAAATGTTGAAAAGGAAAAGCCTGGCATGTATACTAGCAATGATAAGCTATTTACTAGCAAAAGGCTATGAGAAAGTGTACAGCAAACATATCAAGCTATGGTCTTAACTATAGGCAATCTATTCAACCCATGCAGAGTTACAGAGAAAGAGACAGGAAAACATAAACTAAAGTATTTCTCTTGATATGTATTGTCTGATTGTGGGCAAAGCATAGCAATTTTGTTTATAATGCACATTTCAGCAACAAGGCAATTCACAGTGCTTCACACTAAACATCAAAAGCATTATGACAAATGTATTTAGAAACACATTGAGAAAATTACATTTAAGAATTTAAGAATCAAAGGGAGGAAAACACTAAACAGAAAGTAGGTATTTAATAAGACAGTAATAAGACCGTGTAAAAGTTACAGTGAAGTGATACTATATCCTTAAAACAGGGATTTAGATAATTTATTAAAATGTATTCATAAAAGGCAGCTGAAAACAGGTGAGTCTTTAAGCTATAGATTTAAAAGAACTAAAAGAAAAGAAAATAAGATATTTTCTGCAGACCTGCAGTTTTCTGGGTGTTTGTTACAGATATAAGGAGACTATAAACTGAATGCTGCTTCTCAATGTTTAGCTCTGACTCTGGGGACAGAAATTAGACCTGTCCCTGATGACCTGAGTGGTCTAAGTGGTTTTACTGCATCTTTTACTGAAAATAAAAATATGGACAAAATTTTACAGGTCCTGCTGAGACATAAATGTGTTTTCTGGCCTGATAAGAGGTGTTTAATGTTCACAAATGAAGCTGCTTGATGATTTTTAATTGCCTCTCATTGGCTCAAAAGCCAAGTACCTCAGTATGTTTTTTATTCAACTGACACTCAATGCTCATAGGACCATGGTCCCCTGTTGGCATTGTGATGTAGATGTCTGTGTGTCGTCTGCATAGTTATTGGAAGTTATTTTGTTGTGTTCTATGATCTGAGCAAGTTGGAGCATGTAGATGTTAACAGAAGAGGTCCCAGGATGGAGCTTTGGGGAACTCCATATGTTAAATGAGTCTGCTCAGATGTGAAGTTATCTATAAACACAAAGTAGCCCCTTTATTTTAAGTAACACAAACCAGTTTATTAATGTGCTTGAAGGACGAACCCAGTTCTAGAGTTGGTTGAGAAATATACTAGGGTTAACTCAGTCCAATGTAGATACAGTAGTATTAACAATCTGTGTTTAAGCAGATGTCATTAAATGCCTTAACAAAAGCAGTCTCAGTTCTATAATGTGGTCAAAAACCTGACTAGAAAAATGTCCATAATTTACTTACCTCGATTGTTCTTAATAATGGCTTGGTAGCTGCTGTTTTTTTTAGAGTCTGTTGGAAGACACCTGGGAGAAGAGTCTTACCAGCTGGATTATATCTGAAGCCATGACTTGTTAAACAATTGTGAAAAAATAAAACTCTAGGTAGAATATCTAGACAGCAGAAAAAATAATTTAGTTTTTGTGTAAAGTCCTTAGGTTTTCATAGTCAAAGTTTATTTATATAGCACATTTAAAACAACTTCAGTTGACCAAAGTGCTGCGCAGGTTTAAAAAACAATCTAAAAGGACAACATGAATAAAAAGAGCAATCATTGTATTTAAAATGGCTTTAAATAGACAGCGCATATCCTGTAGCTGATATGAAGGTACTGTCTGACTGCTCATCTAATTATCTGAATTTGTCTTCTGTAAAGAATGAGGCAAATTCCTAGCTGGCCCTGATAGAATGAAGTTCAGGTGTTACTGACACAAGAGGGTTTGTTAACCTGTCGATAATAGCAAACAAGGTACATGTATTATTGTCCAACTTCAGTATGATGTTTTTAAAATGACATCTTTGGTAATGTGTTTCACTTACATATTTTAATTATCTTAAACTCAACTTTCACAGACTGCTGTTAGAAACTGAGGAGTGGATCTTTTGTATGAAAATGATAAACAAATACTGGAATATTCTGCAAAACAATGGAGTTGTTTGTATCCAGATTATTGTTTTACAGGTCACAATAAACACATCAGTGAAATCCCAATGGATGACTTAAAGATACCTTGGTGCTGCTTGAAGATTCCTTTTCTGTTGTTTATTATTTGATTCTACAAAAATAATAAAAGGTAAAAAAAAAAGAAAAAGAAAAAGTAAAACAAACAAATGCAGCAACAGGGGAAGGGGGACACTTTTGAGGAAATTCAGCATTGAGATAGTGATATTTAGTCATTTTATAGGAATGGGTTTAATTTGAATGACACTGGCACGATCTTAACTTGGAGGAGCTGCTGCAGATATGACCTAAAGGGCGAGCAAGAGTTTCTGCTTCTCTCTCCCCATTTCTGTTTGGCAGGTTCAGATCTACGACCTCAGAGCATGACTGAGAAAGGCTTAAGGTGCTGAACTTAAACTTGGCGACAGCTGCAGAAACTGGAGACCAGAGGGTTTAAATTTAGACCCTTAAAATCCCAACTGCTGCCCTCGCCCTACCTCAACACTTTCTTACACATGTACATTCACACCCTGCACTCAGTAATGCTGTACGCTCATTTACACTTAAATATAAATTTACCTGCAGTTAATTTGATGTCGATCAAAAAATATTTAAAGAACTCATTTTACACTTTGTAATTTTCCAATTGTTGGTAAACCTTTCTAATTCGATTGAACTTGAGGGGTAAATTTTACAAACCCATTGTGTATGTGACATTCCCCTCCGATTTTTATTTGTAAGGTTTTTCATGTCATGGTTGTTGTTGCATTGACTGTATATTTAGCAATAATCTAAGGCTTATAAACACTATTACAAACAATCTGGTTTTTATTGACTTGTGCAGTGATATATGACAGAAGTCTACAAAACATGCAGCCACAACTGCTGTGTTGTCTTCTCTCCACTGTGGATCTTGTGCGCCATCTTGTGTTCAAAATACAGTATCTTTTTTCCTACCTTCCTGAACTAACCTATGGAACTAACCAATAAAAACTGCTGGTATTTTGAGATTTATTTCGTTATTGATTATTTGTTAGGAAAAAAAATGTCTTCAAATAGTCCCCAAAGTGCTTAAATGAATGAAAGAGAACGGGATATAAGAATTTAGTTTACATATCATTTTAAAAGAATCCTAATTTAAAAAAAAAAGATTTTCAATTAACTTACAAGCTAATTAACTATTTAAAAATAGCCTGTATAAAACGCCTGATTATTAATCTTACTGCACTTCGATATTTGGGTTAGCTCTTTATAAAAGAATAACACAGTGTGTTCTAAATATAGCCAAATTATAAATGTAGAAAATGTACTTTATATAGTAATCCAACATGCTTCTATTTCTGTAAAAAAAAACAAAAAAAGGACTTTTCATACAGATGCACAATACAGGAGAGATGTATCTGAATATTAATGAATGACATTTCCGTTCAAAGGCACATTTTAGTTACACATCTTCTTTTGGGCTTTGTCTCCATCTAGTGGCCATATATTGTATTTCACTCACTAACCTGGTATAAATCCACATAAATTATTCTCATTCTTCTTTACTTTTTTTTCACTGACACAAAGATATGGTTTTATTCCAAAAATAAGCTTATGTAAACTGAAAAAATTCAATAGGCGGTCAACAGCTTTAAGTTTAAGATTAAAGCTTTATTGTCCCAGTGGGAAATTTGCCTTGAACTTCACAATGCTCTGATGCAGTAGCAAAATATCAAAATACATTCATTCATCAGTAAAACATGTCAGTTAAATAATCTTAATAATTTAAGGCCAGAGAACCACAGGGCCAAAGGTTCCCTCTGAAGGAACTTGATAATTTTCTTTTTATTATTTGACAATATGCTGCTCTACACAGTGTAAACTGACATGGTCAGGGCCTTAAGGTGTTAGACTGTATTTTACAGTAACCTCATCCAGATGCCCTTTTGCATCTGGTAATAACAAAAAAAAAGTATGTATTTTGACTTTTCATAGTCATTAAAATCCCAGTTAGACATGACAGTTATTCATCCTTTACATCTTTTACATCTGTTCTTTTGCATGTGTGACATGTGAAATGTCTATTTGTAAACCAGAACCACCTACCTTCAACATTTCAGGTTTACAAAGGGCATATTCCTGATTAAATGTCTGTTACATAAAAGCATCACAAAGTAGAATGGCACACAGAGGTTGCAGAACAAAAGTCAGGTCTTCTTTGATAAACAAATCAACAAGCACAGCTGAAATAGCTTTATCGACATAGTCATTCAACTTTTCACTTCACGCTCTGTGAAAGACAGTCTTTGATTATTCTGCAGACCATCTAACCTCTCTGGTTCATCTTAGATATAATCTATTGATATTAGGAGGACTACACACAGCGCATGTTTTCTCTTCATATTTTCATCTCCTATTAGTTACCAGCTCCCGTCTAAACAGAGATTTCATTCAACTGAAATAACAGGTCGACATGAGTCCTTTTGTGTGAGGTGAACAATAAGTGACTTCACCTCGCTCACATCAGCCTCAAAACTGCCTCACATTATGTGCATTTTAATAAGATAGCAATCTGTGGAGCGAAGATGACAGGCAAGGTTGGATCAATGAATTAATAGATAAATTGATTGCTCTGCTAAGATGTAGGGTCTGCACAACCTCAGGGCCTGAAATGGGTCCAATCAATACAAGACAGGCTTAAAGAGCCCTGTTAAGGTAATAACCAAACACAGATGGAGCATGACGAATAAGGAGCCTCGTATGCGGTTTCCTCACATTAGGGGCTATTAGGAAAGTGTAAAGTTATGAAATGTCGAACTTTAAAGAAAGCCTTAAGGGATCATTCTAATGTTAGTTTTTCTGTGGGTTCAAATAAAAAAGGTGTGTCAAAGTTTTTGCCATAGGTTAAAACCCTCAAATACATGCAGGACCTGCTGGGAAGTTACTAACGCAGTCGATTCAAGAAGGGGCCTTTTTTACTTGAGGATCTTCATTTTATCCTGATGTACACCGTAGAACAATTATGCATTTTTTTTAATTCACAGCATCAGTTTGATTGATTTACTATTTAATAGATCAGGATATAACATCGAAATAAAATGGCATACATTGAAATGACAAATCCTTATCAGAGTGTGGCTCTGCACAGATTCTGCCTTAAGAGTCTTTAGAAAAAAATACCAATGTTTGAGGTCAGACCTCTATGAGCTGTTAGAAGTATCACTAAAGGAAGATCCTTCCACTTAAACTTTGAAAGTGGATTCTTTTAAATGTGTGTCGTTCTTTCTTCAACATCTTTTACGGTCGTTTTTTGTTGAATGTCTCAAGTTGCTCTTATTATCCATGTGTGTATTGAATTGCTTTTTTTGATGTATAAATCTGGGAATAATCAAAATTACTTTGCATGTTCACCTTAAAATACATTCCTATGACTATAATCTGTTGATGGAGCTGACATTATCATACTCAAAGGATGTAATCTATGAGGTGAACTCTGTGTCATGTTAAGCATGCTTTATACTATCATACTGGTGACAATGGGTTCATGTAGTTGGCAGAGCCATCCATTTTTCACCAACATGGTGCCAAAATCATAGACTACAGTTTATTCAAGTGCTTTAGCACAAATCTGAGGTTCTTCTGCTTTATGTCTGTATTTCTATTCTAGTAAACTTCTACTTTCAATACCCAGTGTAAGGTATAGTATGTTTTACTCCTCAACAATTCATTTACTATTAGACGTATGCCATTAAGATTTAACATGGAAATGCAACATAACATTTAAAACACTGAGAGGGATAGCCCGGAATCATTTATGCTTGAAAAACTTCACACAAAAAAATCAAAGACTATGAGTTCAAATTTGACCTGTTGCAGATTATTTATTTTTCCAAAAACAGAGTGTAGACCAGGATTTCCCTCTACGATTAATAAAGAGTGTAAAATAAATAATATAATAAATAAATCATCCCTTGGCCCTTCAGATTTATCTTTTGACCTAAATATTTGGAAACGTTATCCTCATTCACCCAACTACTTATTGTGGTTAAACTAGCTCCACTTATAACTGCTTACACATTGCTGCTTCAGCAGATTTAACAATCTACTGAGAGTTTAATGTTTCATTCACCGGCACCAATAAACACACAACCAGTTCTTCTGCTCTTAACACTTTGAGTCAGTTAGCAGATACTACTGTATGTTCATACTTGAATAAGGGAAGTTCCTTAAAGAAGTATAACTTGTAATGAATTTATTTTAAATTGCTGTATTTGGGACCTTTACTCAGAATGAACTTAACTTGGTCAAAACATTCATGCAGGCTTATGAAGGTGGTTGATGTTTTTTAGAATAGAGCTCCAAATACTTTTGTGCATTTCTGCATTTTCAGGGGATAACACACATAGGTATCTTAACTCAACTAAAGGAATATGGTACTGCTAATGAATACATTATTAAGGTAATAAGACCCTGGGGGCTGGGGTTTAGTTTTCATTGAACTGTTTGTTATCTTAATGTAGCAATGACCTTGAGAAGGAAATTCACCAATTTATTATGACAATGTCCAGTAATGTTTTTTTTTTTTATGAGTTTGGAGAAAGAATTAATGGGATAGTTTAAACAACATGCCAATATTTGTGAAAGCCCTTACTAATGCTGTTATGATAGTGTGAGAGTCCCATCTCTGCAGCTGTTATGGGAACTGGTGTTGACCAAACTTTGTATCAATGATAATGATCTAATAAATGATTGAATATATTATTCAAAGATGCATTTGTGGAGAATAAGTAGAGGGCTGTGTCTCTGTCCATGGTGCTGAAAAATCTTCTGATGTGTAATGTAATGTAAATGTAACCATTCCTGTATCTCTGCCATAAAGGCTATATATAGATAAATACATAAAATGATGTGTAACAATGTGCAAAATAAAAACGAAAAAATGTACACTGTGACGAGACAATGATGAGATTATGATTGCATGCATCTCAATAGGTGTGTGTGTGTGTGGGGGGGGGGGGGGGGGTATGTGTAGTTTTACAGAAACCATGGACCTGCTAATGTGGAGAAAAAATTCTGCATTTAGTAGCTCCTCTTTGTTTGCTCTTGAGGTAAATTATTGGGAAGACAGCACAAGAGCTGGACTAACTAAGATCCCTCAGGCACATGTTATTACAACCACCGGGGGGCGTCAGTAGCACGCTGTTTGCACTTTTCAGTTGTGATGGCGACGCTGAGAAGCTTCTAAAGATGAAGCAGATAGAGTATGAACCATACCGAGATTGTTTCTTACTCTTTGAAAAAAACAAAAAACCTCTCACCTGTACAGAGAAGGCTCCATGGAACTCTTAAAGCCTTCATTGTGCTTAGTTTGGTTCTGTTTTTGCCTGACTCTTATTACGCACTCTTTGACATTGTGATTTATCTATCTACTTTATTTTCTCCTCATGATTTTGCTTGTTTTTATTTATTTGTGGAAACACTTTGCAGCTGCTTTGTGTTTTAAAAATGTGATATAAATAAAGTTTTACTCACTCACTTTGTTACATTGGTTAAGTAACAATAACCTGTTACGAAAAGCCCGCACAGACCGGCCATGAAAAAGCTTCATATCCAAGGTGGGGAAATGCTTTTTTTTTTTTATGAATATTTTGATATAAATCCATGGCCTTTGTAAAATGACCTGGCAGGGAAAAAAACGACCACTTTTTATTCATTTTCTCCACAGAGCTTGTTGATGTTGACGAGTCTTTGACAATATCACATAGTACCGGTTTGACCTTGTAAACAACAAGCAGGGGGGTCAATTTAAAGTTGTTAGAGTGCAGAGAGGACGCGTGTTTAGCCAGCGTGACGGATTATTATGATAAATATTATTTATATCATTATTATTATTATTATTATTACCTTAAGATTGTAAGGTGGAGTTTGGGTTTTCTAATAATCCATGTTTGGCGTAGTAAGTAAATGGCAACTAAACAAGACACTGGACATATGAAGCAATAGAATAAAAAAAAAAAAACTAACTTCCTCATATAGTGTAATGTATATTATTTTAAACAATGCAAAATTCAGGATTGGTCGATAGGACTGTTTGGATCCAGCGGGTCCAGAATAAGAATCTCCAGTCACTTAAAAACGGAGCCCTGCATGATTCAGTGAACTTTCTGTATGTTTCCAATCGCCTGTTTAAGGTTCTTATACTGCGGCAATGGAAGCACTACAGACCTGACGATAATATGAACGCAAGTTTGAAAGATCATTTATGAAGACAGCAGGTTGTTGAAATTAGTACAGTAGCCTATATGACAGTTATTATTTACAGTCTATATTTGATTTAAGACCTCCTGGTAGACGGAAAACGTGTGTGTTCACGAAGTAGATCCTACAGCTAAGAAAGCATTATAACTGCCTCCCTCCTCCATGGTATATGTCCTTCGATAACTGTTGCATTTTTATGGCTCTACTGTTAATCAGCTGGTCTTGACTGCAACTACAAAGGTGTAACTCTGAACTCTGGCGTGATGGAGAAAGCAGGATGGAGACAGCGTACAAGTCGCAGAACATATAGCCCCACCATATGTGGTTTGTTTTGCAGGGCACAGGGTGATGACATTTGAAGGTTGGACTCTTCAATGCTGCTTGACACCATCACCCCTCACATAATACAGCTGAAAGAAAAACTTGTTTACGGTTAGTGTTTCTTAAAAAGAAATACATTAAAAGGCTGGATTTTCTGCATCTGATGATGTAACAAAAGGAGCACTGATTCACCTCACCTCCTCACCTTCATCCTTACAGTGTGACAGGGGGAGTTTAGAGAGGAGGCAGCTGGACAAGGACGTTTTTACAGCGTCTCGTATCTGTGGCCTTCTCTCTGTTTGAAGACTGTAGATAACGGGTTATTCTATGTGCCACCTTATAGTTTAACAAGGCTACAGTTTCAAATCATTCATCTCTGCTACTTTCACTTCTTAGAAACACAGCTCCTGTTGAACCCAGAGAAACAAGTATTTTCCTGACTTATAAAACACGTATTAACACATAGGCTATTAGAGGTGTACAGTAATAAGACTACTGAAGGTACATTCAACAATTAACGAATTTTATAGCATCAAAACAGTGAAAACATTGCTCCTCTATGTCTTAAGATTTACAATTGATAGCCTACATGCTAGAGTAGGCTTTGGTAAATCCTATTCTAGTCGTTTTTTAGTTTATGGCACTGAATGTAGCCTATTAAATATGCCTATATGACTTTGTCTTATTATAACAATTTCAGGGTCTTAAGAGTTCAAACGAATAAACGTAAAAAGAAAATTCTGTATCGTTTACATAGGCCTATAATGGATAGGATATCGTGACTTAGAGAACAATAAGCTCATGAAACAAGTGGCATTTCACTTTGACAGTCTGTGTCTTTTCTGTGTTTATTGCGTTTCAGTGTAGAACTGTTTTTAATGAGTTTTGGTTTGGTTTTCATGAGGCCTTGTACCTTTATGGTTGTTTTTTGTTGTATGATGATTATATAGGCTATCGATGCATCGATAACATTTTGTTGTTAAATTAATATTCTGAACATTTGAAATGGATTAAATCAGAAAAGGCTAATGAACACTCTTAGCAGACAGTAAGGGAAAGCCTTCATCTGTGCAACGATTTCTGCTGACAAACTATACTGTGCCTCAGAGTGTCTGCACACTGCACCGCGCTGACACATTTACCAACAATAAGAGTCAAGGCTACAGCCTGCCCTTCAAACACATATCACAGACTGAAAAGAGCCATACTCAGTTAACTGCATACATTACACTTTAACCTGTCAAAACACTTTGTAATACCTGGAGAAAGCTTATATAGCCAGTTCAATCCAAAGCAGGCAAACAACAGGAGAGAAATATTTTCTCTAATGCAGAAAAAAGAAAGACGTGGCGTTTTATTACATTTAAAGCCCATTCATTATAGTTATGACTAAAGCATATGTGCTGAATCTACGACAAGGCTACTACCCGTCAGAGAACAATCAACTGGTGTACAATCCTCTTAATAGGCCAAGCCATGAGCTCACACTATAGCGCAAACACACACACTCACACGTACACACAGGATAAGTTGTGATTTCCGTGGCCCAGACTCCCCTCGCAGGACTCTTTTCTTTGGAGAGGGACCTGCGCTCGCTCCCCTACACAAAACAGCGGCAGGGCCCCTTTTGTCCGCGCGGGGACCCCAGACCCATCATTAGCACTGATTACCGCTGACCAGTTTGACAACCTTATTGACTGCGAGAAAGACTTTTTCATCCAGTGCCCTCCGGTCGTCCTTATTTTCAATAGAAACGGAAATATTCAGCCATTTTGTCCCCGTGGTTTTGAAAGAAGAGCAGCATAAAAAAAAAATAAAACAGAACCCCCCCCCCCCCCCAAACCCCCTTTTCTTTCCCTTCACTCGTTTCCTCTCTGTCTCTCTCTCTTTAGCTGCTCAAAGGCTTTTGTCTGCTGCTGAAGTTACTGTAGACTCATTCATTACAAATTGGACCAAACCAGGTGTCTGCCCCATCAGTTTGGAGAAGCTCGATTTTAACTTCTTGTTTGGCATTTTTTGCTCACTTTTTTCCTCGTATCCTCTCATCCCTCCCCCCTCATATCGTCTCTTCAAATTAAGACTTTTCTCTGTGCATTTTCTTTTCAGATTAAAAGTCTTGACTGTTTCAAGTTTACAGCTACCATGTCCAAGTCAATATATTTCAATGACTGGTTTTAACATTAGGGAAACTATGTTTGCATTCAAGTTTGGAGACACTGCAACAAAATACAAACAAAAAATATTAATAAAAGACGGAAAATCAAAATCAAAAATATATTACTGAAAAATACTATGTTGCTTTCTTTTGTGTGTGTGTGTGCGTGTGTTTGAATGCGTGCATGCGTGTGTATTTAAATACTGGAGGTATTGATTTAAATCAAGCAGATAAATAAAACCTTCAGTCAATAACAAAGCGAATAATAACTAACGATTTTATAAAAAAAAAAAAAAAATGATAATAACAAAATGTGCACGCTTAAGATACTATACTAGCCTAAATCAAGCCATTCATTAAATATTACACTAATTTGGCCATAATAAATATATTAAGATGTCGGTGGTACCCCCATTTACGCAATGCATTTGAAGAAATATTTCTACTAAATTAAATACTAGATGTTTTGATAAAACTGACACTAGCAAGATTTAAGAGTCCTCTTCCTACACGGTCTGCCCTCCTGCACGAGCAGA